>NW_026606699.1:1290000-1800710 GCF_029890125.1 Rhinichthys klamathensis goyatoka
GCTTAGAGCACCTTCAAGAGCAATGAGTGATTTTCTCTTTGTCTTTTGATTTGTATGATTAACATTAATGACACAGACGGCAGCAGGTATATTAGGCTATTACATAATAGGTAGGTGTTAGGTGTTACATAACTCAGACAAAGATAAGACAAAACAGGAGTGTCAGGGCTCTGTCACAAAGCCAAGAAATAAACTGGACAGAAGTGACAGAACCCTGACATATATTGTTACACATGCGACTTATTCCTCAACTGTTTATGTTCACTTAAGACATAACCGACAGTGTTTAAGCGAATACTCACCATGCCGGACATTTTGACATATTTCTGTGTGTTTTTAACCGTTTATGCACGAACCCAAAGCTCAAAGTTTACTTGGCTTGTCCGCGTGCACAGAAAGCCTTTTGGAGAACAGTGTCTCTTTCGCGGCTTAATGCAGTTTTAATAATTCTTTTATTATCGAGCACGTCCTGCGGTTTAGCAACAGTAGACTGTATTTTATGACAATCACTGATATAGCTGGTTTGGATTAAGTTTGAGCTTTTAGGGAGAAAAGAAAGCACACCGCTGTGAAGGAAAGAAATTCACTAATCGCACAGCCCTCGTTTCTTGCTGTCATTGCAGTGTCTCCGCTCTCTGTAAAGACCTTGCAAATTTATTGTCCTTTTTCAGACACCTGTAGACCTGCCAGACCCGTGAATGTAGTGAAGCAATATTAGCTGCGCATAGAAAATTATTTCCCGAGTTTTGCGTCATCTGATTGTTTTGTCTGATTGATAATGATATAAATATGTGTGTGTATATAAATATATATATATATATATATATATATATATATATATATTAATATATATATACAGTATATGTGTGTGTGTGTGTGTGTGTGTGTGTGTGTGTGTGTGTGTGTGTGTGTGTGTGTGTGTGTGTGTGTGTGTGTGTGTGTGTGTGTGTGTGTGTGTGTGTGTGTGTGTGTATTTATTTATTGTTACTATTTACATATATATAAATAATATATATACATTTTAAAATATTATTCTTTTTGTTTATCTTCGTATGAACATACATAATGTGTTTTGTGACTGAATCAGAGAGTAAGAAATACTCTTTTCTGATCTTGATATTTGTTAACATTTCAAAGCAAATGAAAGATTCCTTTCTTATGTCTAGTTGAAAAGTATCAATAAAAGAGGATCTCTTTTTGTATTATAATGTATAGATAGGTATTAAATGTATTAAAAAACCAATAAGAATAAAATCTAGTAAAATTAGGTGCAAATGTCATGTTGACTTTAAGTGATATTAATGCAGATGGTTTCTCCTCTGTAATTCAGAACAGATGTGTTGACTGTTGTTTAGATGGAGTGAGACCCGTGTGTTTACCACGTCTGAGCGAGTCTTTTCCTCCTGATTCCCCATGCTGGGTCACAGGTTGGGGTTACACTCAGGAAGGAGGTGAGATTATGTTTCTGAAGCGTTTACAGGCCTCCCGAACTCTCCTCAAGGTGTCTTTCACTCTCTCATACAGGGTCGGTGTCCTCACACTTGAGACAGGCTTTAGTTCAGGTTATCGATCAGTCCATATGCTTACAGTCCAACGTGTACGGCTCCCAACTCACTCCCAGAATGCTTTGTGCTGGCGTTATGGAGGGAGGAGTGGACTCCTGTCAGGTATACACATCCATTAACATGATAGATTGCTCAAAAATGACAATTCTGTCATCATTTACTCACCCTCATGTCGTTCCAAACCTGCATGACTTTCTTTTTTCTCCTGTGGAACACAAAAGGTAAAAAAAAATGCACATCATTATTTCAAGTCCAATAACAATGAGGAACAGATTCACTAAACGTCAAATCTGATTCATGTTGACCTCCAGTAGTTGAGCTCATGAGGGAAAATGACAAAAAAACAGTGATTGATGACAGAATTGTGCATTTTCTGTGAAATGTTTTTGATACAGTGAACACTTTACAATAAAGTCTAATTTGTTAACAGTTAATTCATTACCATTAAAGGTGCTCTTTGTAACTTTTAGCGGCCTCTAGTGGTGATGTTTCAGATTGCAACCAAATTTTACAAGAGCGCTCGTGCTCGAACTCATAGACAATACCGTCTATTACGCAAATATCTCGGCGAATACTAGACGGATTCGGCGAGCACCGAGCTCGTTGGGACCATCTAGTCGAGCTGAAAAGAACCATATAAGTTCCATAGTTTTTGGTGGTGTTTTCGCGGAGATATTAGCAGAAAACCATCGGGCGCGCTGCAAAATTGCGGACGCTGGTGACGTCACAATCTCAGAAGAAAATCGCTCGTATCTCTGGAACGCAAAGACCCAGAGAGCGAGAGCTCAAATTCGGGGGAGGAGGTCCCAGGGGAACCCTTGCCCGAACGCTAGAGTGGCGGGCCTCGGGGATGCCCCCTACCGGATTGCCGTTCGCTGGGACCCCCGATTTCGAACGGCTATAACTCGGGGAGCCGGGCGAGTTGGACCTCGGGGGCGGGCTCGTTCGAAAGGCCCCGTCCAGCACTACGAATGATTAGAGTCTTGGGAATATTGATCAAAGATTGACTGAGATATAAGCCGAAAAACGTGCGCCTTTAACCGGACGTAACTCCCTGACCGTCTACAATAGACTGTATATAAGGAGAGAGGCTCGGGAGCGCGCATGCACGTCACATCCGTTGGATTTCGCGGTAAATCCGACCCGGAGACTTCACATAGAAATAGGAATACTGGCCTTCAGAGGTAATAGCAAAACTCGACAAGTGGATCATTTTAATGTGTGATTACAACCCCTTCACACACATGCAAAAAAAAAAAGGATTCATTTTAGTAGAAAAGTTACATAGAGCACCTTTAACTAACAATGAGTAAAAAAAAAAACATTACTTGAAGTTAATTAAACATTAACTGAAATAAAATTTTTACTTATTTTATTTCAGCTAGAACATTTTTCATTAATAAAAACTATATAGACATTTAAACAAAATTACTAAAACTTCAGCTAAAATTAAAACGATAGCAGAAAATATCAAATAAAACCTAATTCAAGAAAAATAACAAAAATTGTAATAGTATCAATGATACTAATATAACACTGACTTTTGTGAACATTTAATAAAAAATACAACTGTTTATTGTTAGTCATAATTCTTGTCTTGTTTCCACGTTTTGTGTTTGATCTTTTATTTTGATATGTATTTTATGTTCCCATTCTTCCTGTGTTTCACTTCCTGTGTTTTCCTCGTTTCCTCAGCTCCCCTTGTTTGTTTCCATAGTTTCCCTTGTTTGTTTCCATAGTGAATAATTACCCTCACCTGTCCCTTGTTACCCTGTGTTTATATACCCCTGTGTTTCAGTAGTCTGTTGTTGTCGTTACATCCCCATGTAATGCTGTTGCATTTTTTATCATTATCCTTGTTAGGTTTGGTTTCTTGCTTGGATTTTATCATTCCTGTTTGGATTTACGTTTCCTGTATGGATTATTGGCAACTTCTTTGCTCTTTTGGACCTTTGTTTGTGTGTTTTCTTCAATAAAACTGCTGCTCTTTTCATCTCTCTTCCCTGCCCCTGCGTAACATAGTTCATGTCAACTCGTGTCCATTTAACAATATTAACAGATACAACTTTTGATTTCAATAATGTATTAGTAAATGTTGAATTTAACTACGATTAATAAATGCTTTAGAAGTATTTTTCATGTTAGTTCATGTTAACAAATAGAGCCTTATTGTAAAGTGTCACCAATATTTCCTTGAAGGATCCTGTGTGTGTGTGTGTGTGTGTGTGTGTGTTTGTTATGGTGTGTTGTGTAATTGTTCTCCAGGGTGACAGCGGAGGTCCTCTCGTGTGTAAGACTGAAGCTGGTGATTGGAGGTTGGCTGGTGTGGTGAGTTGGGGAGAAGGATGTGGAAGACGCAATAAACCAGGCGTCTACACCAGAATCACTCAGCTTCTCCAGTGGCTGGATCAATACATCAGTGTAAACACAAACAACACCAACAGCATCATCATTCAGTTTGAGGAATGTTACGGGTTCAACTTAAGCTTTGACCTTAAATCAAATTTGCTGTAATGCATTTTAATGTAAATCAATGGAAGTCTATGGGGCAAAACACTGCATAATACACAGAAGTAAAACCACAGGACTTTATGCATACAATCGAATTGATGAACTTTGTAACATTGACACTAAATGGAATCAGTACGGATCAATCTGTATTGTATAAAAGCACTATGGAATTAAAGGTGACATGACATTGTTTACACTTTACACCCGCCTACTTTTTCAGCAGCGTTAGTTCCGGAAGTATTTTTTTAGATTAATTTCTCCCATGGGGATTGCAAAAAACTGAGTGACTGTAAAATAAACCAACCAAACCCCTGACATGACTTTATAAAACCAGTACCTTTTATTTGATATGTACAACAAAACACCACCAACAAAAAAGACTGTTTACACACAGACTTTCACTGATTTGAACTGGTAACATTCCTTTAAACCAATGTGCATGTATATTAAGTCCAAAAACCATTAACATTTATTTCATTTCATTTCAGGATAAAAATGAAGAGGCATTCTCAGTGGCCACCATAAACGATAATAACTTTTGAAAATTCAGTATTGTTATACAGATTGTACAGAGTCTTAATCTTACAAAAGATAATTGAAACCTTGAATAGAAGCAGATCATCTGTAATATAGGCTGCAATAAAAGATCATTACATCCGAACCGGCTCATGCTGATTTAATATGACTGACTGGAGTCACGTAAGCTCAGAAAAGGGCGTGTGAGAACAATACATAAATAAAAATGATGTTGGGAGATATGAATGGAATGTGGGACGTAGTAAATTCAGCTGACTCACTCTGACAGTTGTCTCTTCGTGATGATGTTGTTTCTATAGCTGTTTGAATCTGAATCTGATCACATATCATGCGGATTGACCTGTACTGGAAACTCTGGACAAAGACTTAAAGCTCATAAATGAACTGGAACTTGCGCTCATAGTGGCTGGTAAAAAGCTTTTTTTTGTTCATTTAATCTTCTAGACAGCTCATGAATATTAATTAGTGTGCTGCTGTTGTTGCTTTATCACACTGGAACCCTCAGAGACTCATTGATATTTTTGAGCCGTGACTCCAGACACTCTGTGTTTCATGATAATTTAATATTTTTGTACATCACCCACTTCCCTACAAAGAACCTGAAAGTGCAGGTATAGAGGCGGACAGCAGCTGCTTTGACCTTTACAAGCGTATTTCCAGGTAAGCTCTCTGACTCTGATAGTCTCTAAAGTTTTATTTGGTTACTTCAAAAACCTGTAAATATGTCTGTGGTTTACTCTGGTTATGTGAATAACATTAATTGTCGCTTACTATAATTGTAAATCGTTTTCTGTTAAATGTTGCTTTGATGCCTTTTAGAATTGTATTTTTAACTCTTAGTTATTATAGTATAATTTAATTGATTGAAACGTTGCAATTTTCCTACTTTTGAACCCCAGCAAACACCAAATATTATCTTAACTGTTTGGTTTATTTTGGGAATCCGTTTATAAGATTAGGAACATTCTTTTAAAGGGATAGTCCACCCAAAAGTATAAACTCTGTCATTATTTACACAAAAGATATTTTTGAAGAATGTTGGTAAACAGTTTTGGACAGAAATAAAACACGTAAAGTCTCGTTAAAGTCTGCAGGAGCATTTCTCACAACATTTGACAAAAAAAGTTAGCTAAAACTTGCGCAAAGATGTTGATACTTGAGGAGATAGTTCACCCAAAAATTAAAATTCTGTCATTAATTGTTCATCCTCATGTTGTTCCAAACCCATAAGACTTTTGTTCATCTCCAGAACACAAATGAAAATCTTTTTGAAGAAATCGGAGAGCTTTCTGTCCCTCATTGACAGCTACGCAACTACCACTTTGACGCTACAAAAAGTTTATAGAGAGATCGTAAAACTAATCCATATGAATTGAGCGGTTTAGTCCAAAATTTTCTGAAGAGACTCAATCGCTTTATATGATGAATGAACAGATAGAATTTAGGCTTTTATACAAATATAAACATTGATCAGCGAACATAAACAGAAGCTCGATTAGTTTTACGATCTCTTTAACCAGTGCCGCTGCTAGCCATTTTGGTGCCCTAAGCATAATTCCTTTATGATGCCCCCCGCCCCCCCTAAAAAAAAACATTTTCATTTAGTATTTTCATTTAGGGGGGCTAAGCCCCCAATGAGGGTATGATTTATAAAAAAATTAAAAAGCTAAAAAGTAACACTTTAGATTAGGGTCTAATGCGTACTATTAACTAGTTTCATTACCATGCAATGGCATGGTTTTATAATCACTGGGATCCCGAATTTGAGGCAGGTTAGTTAGGGGTGTTCGGGGGAAATTTTGGATTTTTCTGAACTACAGATGTGCATTTTAAGATGTTGTGAAGGCAAAAAAAAAAAAAAAAAAAAAATTCGATAACAACAGCTTTAAAACCATGTCAGTGGGCAGCTGATTATTTTTCTCTCCTCATCAGCATCACACTCTTTTTCTCTTTGTTTTTATCTTGCCCTGTCTCTTCCCCTCCTAAAGTTGGCTTTTTTAATTTACTAAAGGTTACAATTTGTATTTTATTCTCAATATGTACACATTCATTATAAATCCTGTGCCTAACATGATGAAAACGGCTTTGTTCATGTTTCTTGTCCCCTCACAATGACAGTAGCCTAAACTATTACACTAGGCTACATGTTACATAGGCCTATTTTCAGTTAAAAATGGCGAAATTAGACAAAACTATATTAGTTTGCCTAATTATTTTTTGTCATTCGTTTAACATTTATGACCTAAAAAAAACTGTCAAATAAAGTTGTTTAGCTACTTACATCTTATCTCGCACTTGACCGTACACTGAAGCGTAGAGTTGCACTGTTAAAATTCGCGCTCAGCGTCTGTGAACATAAAGCCCGCCTACTTTGATTTGATTGGTCATCTCAAATATTCTGACATTGACGAGCAGTGACAGACCAATGAGGCTCAGAAGAACACACACATGAACACACACACCCTGTCCTGTGTTTCTGACGTGCTCTCTGTCTCTGCTCGGCGCCGCTGCGGAATGAAGAGGAAGAACGCGCTGAATCTGATTATAACAAAAAGTTTGATGATTGGTTTTTCATTAGGCTATTTTTGGTGCCCCCTCAGCACTTGGTGCCCTACGCACAGCGCGTGATGCGCGTGGTGGGAGCGGCGGCGCTGTCTTTAACTTTCTAAAGCATCAAAGTGGGCGCGCAGCTGTCAATGAAGGGACAGAAATCTCTCAGATTTCATCAATAAGATCTTAATTCATATATATATATAAATTTTTTATTTTTATTTTTTTTTACTAGTTTCTGTTTTCTATGTTGTCAGAGAGGGAGGTTTTTGTGACACCCTAATAAAAAATTTAACAGAACGTTCACTAATGGTTATTTTGTTTAGAGACTATTTTTCTCTCGTAAGTTGACTCGGCGTCCCACCGCCAAGTGGCAGCGCTGTACACACGAGCTTGCTGCGCATGCGCGAACAAGTCAAGGTTCCTTGTCAGTGCCCGTGATCACTTTTAGGAATCGACATTACTATCTATACTGCAAATTAGCACATTTATAAAGCGATCCCATGCATGAGCTATTCACGTCTCTTGCCAAATAATACGCGCCCCTACTATCTGCAGTGATCCCGGAAGGAGGCGTGCACTCGCTCTTTTACAGTTACAAGGTGTTTACACGGCTACAGTTTGACGACCCAAGTTCCTTCAGTGATCTGAGACTCGTCATACCGGTTTAAGGTGGAGACTCCAACGTGCACACAGAAGTAAAATGAGTGTAGCCCTTTTAAACAGACTGAAGCCTGCAGTGAGCTCTGCGATCCGGCTGTGGAACTGCAAAGCACCGGTGATCGATCTCAGAGGCCCGGCGTCAGTGAGACTCTACAGCGGACTGATGGAGCCCGGGGCCCCGCTCTTCAGACAGGTGATGCTGCTCTGTTCTGATGCTCTGCAAATTAGTTTAAGTTGTTTATTCATGTGACATGAGGAGAAACTAGTGTATGTTTTTGTATTTAATGGTGCTCTGCTCACTGTGTGTAGATACGGAACTGCTAAAATGACAAGGGAAAGTTAATTTTTACAGGACATCATCTCATACAATCAATAACCAGAGGGATTTACAGAGGTGTGATAAAGACAACGTGAAATACAGACACATAAAGGCTTATTAAAGTCTGCAGGAGCTTATCTCGCATCATGTGACCTAAAGTTTTCTAAAACAATAAATCTGCAATAGATGTTGATATTTTATGTGATTCTGAACACCTGACCTGTGTGAGCTTGAGCAGAACTGGCATGCGTCCACTAAAATAAGTGTGAACAACATATTTATGACTACTGTATGAATGAAATGAAATGCAAGTATATTTTGTCTATTGTCTATTTTGTATGTTGTGTATTTTTACCCAATACAGTTAAACCTTGGTAACACTTTACAATAAGGTTCCACTTGTTAACATAGCCTACATGAGTTACATGACAAATACTTCAAAAGCATGTATTAATCTTAATGTTAATTCCAACATTTACTATACATTATTAAAACCAAAAGTTTTTTTCTTATTATTTAATGGACCTGAGTTATAACATGAACTATCAAGGAACGGTTGTATTTTTTATTAACTAATGTTAACAAAGATGAATAAATACTGTAACAAAATATAAATAGCTTTTTGCTGAAATTTTTAGATAATATTAATTATTGCATTCATTGACTAATACCTTATTGTATAGTGTTACCGTTACTTCTGTAAAAGCTCTCTTTCGGCTTTATATCGTTATATCAGTGGTGGAAAATATCAAATTAGATCAAAGAAGTTTTACTATGGAATTTTGTCAGAAAATATGTTACCCTGTTGATTTTTTGTGTTTGTGTGAGCTGCATGTAACGAGTAAACAGATACACGGTAGCCGTAGTTTGCAGATGAAAGCAAATATGAATGGAATGTTACTGGACACACACATTCAGCTGACTCACTCTGACAGTCCTGATGATGATGTTGTTGTTCCTGTAGTTGTTTGAATCTGAAAGCAGCACGTACACATACCTCCTGGCCGACACAGACACCCGCGAGGCCGTGCTGATCGACCCCGTGCTGGAAACAGTGGACAGAGACCTGCAGCTCATCGATCAACTGGGACTTAAACTCATAGTGGCCGGTGAATCTATCTATCTATCTATCGTTCTATCGTTCTATCCAGGGCCTTAAACTGACTTTTTTGCCACAGCCGCCAATGGCCGGAGCCACGAAACGCAACAAATTTTAGATACAAGTGAAAATTCACAATTCTCTATTCCAATTTTGAGACCACAGCTAAAACTACTAGCCTAACTAATGTAAATTTAAAACAGTATTAAAGACAAGTAAACCGTCAGTAATAAAATAAGAACAAATAATCTAATTACTAGCAAAAGCACAGATAAATACTATATTTAAAGATACAAATGAGGGGAAAAAACTGCTTTTCAGGTTTATCAGGTATGTCTGACTGTAGTTTTCAGGTACAGAAATTGAATAAAGTAAGCAAATGTTAAATAACACTGCATAGTCTTCACTGTATAAATTAAGCATCCTTATTAATCTTTATTAAAGTTACAAAAGTTATTCAGTCTAGAGCAGTGAGAGATTTTTTTCTCAAGCGCAAGAAGACGTGAAAGAGCTCAGTTTAGTATTCGCATGCTGTCTGAGACACACTTTCTGGGCGCGCACTTTGGATGTTTGCGCACACAAAACTTTCTACACAGTGTGTGAGTAATGTAATGAGCTCCTTTTTCCATCAACCGTCCTGAGCACCGTTGACGTCATGCATTGTTAGAATTCACAAAAATGTTACCGGCCAACTGGCGAGTCACCATTTCATATACTCGCAAACGGCGATTTTGACTCGCATTTGGAGCTTGGCAAGTGTTCATTTTAGGCCCTGGTTCTATCTTCCATTTATGAAATAGATGCAAAAATGACTGAAAAACTACTGTCAGTTTGATGATGCCTGTCTGTGCATGTTCTCTACCAGCGAACACTCACTGTCACGCGGATCACATCACTGGCACTGGACTGCTGAAGAAGAAGGTGTTTGGACTGAAGAGTTGCATCTCCAAACACAGCGGAGCCACTGCGGATACACTTCTCTCAGAGGGAGACCGGATCACCTTCGGAAAACATGTATGAAGGATTACGCCTGACCAGGGCTATTCAATACATTTTAAAATCCATACCGTTTCAAAAACAAAATCCTGACTGGGTCATTTACAGTATGTTTATTTATATGAAATAATATATAATACTAGCACCTATACAATATAAAAATATAATTTAATATTGCAAGTGATCAGGGCAATGCGCTAAACCTTACAATCCACTCAGATTTCCAAACAGGATCATGAACAGGTCATTTACAGTTAGTTTATTTATGATAGTTCATCTATTTTAATGACAGTGTGAAGAAAAACACAAAGGCTGTGTTGATGTTTTACAGCGTTGTTATCAGGCTTATCATAGTCAGTGAGAGTTGAACAGGTTATATAATAAATAAAGTGCTGATAGGATTATTACTCTATTCCGAACTTTGGCTTTTGGTCCGTTTCAGTGTCTAACCGTGCGAGAGACCCCGGGACACACGGATGGATGTTTGACGTACGTCACTGGAGATCAGAGAATGGCTTTCACTGGTGACGCCATCCTCATCCGGGGCTGCGGACGGACAGACTTTCAGCAAGGTGACGGAAGTGTTAGGATTACAGAAATACAGTATTGATTGAGCGAATCTCCAATTGTGGAGCTGTTAAAGAGGTCATATTATGCCCTTTTACAGAGTCTTAATTTTGTCTTTGGGCTCTACTAGAATATGTTTTCATGCCTTAATGTTCAGTAAACACAGTATTTTTCATATATTTGACATTGTTGCTCAACTTCTCTTCCCAGTTTGTCAGTATCGCTCTTGTCTCTATGAAGCCCCTCCTTCTGAAAAGCTCAATATGCTCTGATTGGTTGGCTGGAACGTTGTGTTGTGATTGGTCAGCTGTTTTTGAAATGTCCCGCCCCTTACCATAACCACAAGTTTCAACACACTACTAACTAACTCAACCAGGCCCCGCCCCTTTATTTGCGTATGCCTTGGGCTGAAATTATTAAAATTAGGAATATTGTGATGTGTTTATACCTGGAAAAAAACTCAAGACTACAATGGAGGCGTTTCAGAGAGTTCAGAAACAGTGACACTGATATAGAGAATAACTCCCGCTGGGAGGGACTTTATGCTTTGTAACTTTTCAGACCTTTTACATGCTCAAACAGCAACATTACACACTAAAGAAAGATGAAAATGTAAAAAGCATTATAGGTCATAACAATATTTTCATACTGTTTTTCTCTAAATGTACACAAGGAAGAATAAGATTTAATCTTTTACATTTAAATGCGCCAATATAACAACACAGTCATAAACGCCAATATGTCCCTACGTTGATTGTGAAGGTGGTCAAGTGACAAACTGTTTAGAAAATGTAATACCCAAATGAAAAGCAGAATAAAATCAATGAAATTCATGTGAAAAAAAAATGTAGAGTAATATCATGGTAAATATTTAGTGAATATTCACAATATCACCTAGCCCTAATAGTTTGTAGACTTTTCCCTGTGCTCATGTTGCCTTTGTTTTTGTAGTACTTCGAATGGCCACATGATGGCGAGACAGTAAAGCTCCTCTTCTGTCTTCACTCAGGTTGTCCAAAGAGATTGTACGAGTCCATCCATAAGAAGATTTTCACCCTGCCTGCACATTGTTTCATCTACCCCGCACACGACTACAAGGGTACGTCATTTACAGTCATTTTACCACGGGGAACTAAAGTCTAAAACCACTTTTAACTGTGTGGACACCGCTGCTTTTAGAGTCCTTTGAGTAATCTGATAATAGACACCAATGTTAAACAATTAAACAACTATTTACTAAGGTTTGTAGTAGTAGTAGGGATATTTGACTTTCTCTTTGTTGTTTTGTGCATTATTTCTTCTCCTGTTTGTTTTGATCTACTCTGAACGCTGAAGGTCAGACTGTGTCCACCGTAGATGAGGAAAAGAAGTTTAATCCACGGCTGACAAAGACACTGGACGAGTTTGTGAACATCATGAACAACCTCAATCTCCCCAAACCTAAGAAAATAGGTAGAGTATCAGTTTATTTATGCTGCATGTACAGGTACAACACACTGTTAGTACCGTTACACCGTTTAATATGACCATTATATAAATATATATACTTGATATAAAGATATTCTATCATTAAAATATTATTACAATTTAAAATAAATGTTTTCTATTTGAATTAGTGCTGTCAAACGATTAAAATATTTAACCGCGATTAATCGCATTAATGTCATAGTTAACTCGCGATTAATCGCATTTAATCGCACATTTTTATCTATTCTAAATGTCTCTTGATTTCTTTTTGTCCCATTATTTTTTTCTCATTTTAATGCTCTTATCAACATGGAAAAGTGGATCGGCTTGCTTTGTGCAAATGTTTTTTATTGAAAACAATATTGGCATATACCAGGGGTTCTCAAAGTGGGGGGGGGGGGGGGGGGGGGGGGGGGGCACACACTTTGCACACACTTTGCACACACACGTAAGGTCTCTCGCTCTCTCCCTTTCTGCTGTACGCGCGCTGCACGGTTTGGAGCTCGCGAGCTCTAGATTCCGAGAGATTTGAACTAATTTGCGGGCATCAGGAGCCGCTATCAATATGCGGGAGACTCCTGGAACTTCCGGGAGATTTGGGCTATCTATACCTCTCTTTCCAATCATCTTTGAAAACTCTATTTTCTTCGTCAACTTTTCTTTTCCTGGACAATGACATCCTCCACACCCATTCAAACGCGCCAGGAAGTGTCGCGTCGTGGTCGCGCCCGATTACGTCAAAAGTCACACGCTCACTGGATGTCATGGCAACTACATCACGGAGGAAAACTTTAAATATCTCGCCTTTGTTTTAATTTTGGACCATCATAAAAAATAAACAAATGATTTTAACATGCGTTTATCAAAATAGGAAATCCAGACTTTTAATCCCTTACACACAATTAGGGCTCTTGAAATACGAAATGGAGGCGGGTCCGGATTGAATTCCCTCCGGGTCCGGATCCGGACCGGAGTCCGGACTTTGAGAAGCACTGGCATATACTGTTCAATTTCACACTAAAACATTATCACTTGGAGCAAATAATCTCTCACACAATATAACACTGTCCATCAATAAAAGGGTGAAATAAATACTGACGAGGTCCTGATATTGACGAGGGGGCGGAGAATTCGCATCAGCTGTGTGTGTGTGTGTGTGTGTGTGTGTGCTGGTCATCATCAAGTGGTATTCAGACTGGACGTGCTGCGATGATGATAGCTCAGTTCACAACGACAAAACACACAGATCACTTTGGTCTTGTCAATGGAACCATTTGGCAACTTTTTAAAAGTAAACTTTCCATTCAGAATCTTATTGGCATCCATTTCGGCGTCTCGCGCTCGTCACCCACTCAAAACTGGACGTTTTGAACGTTCCTATAACATTCAGAAATAACGTTTTTATAACTTAATGGGAACGTTATGAAAACATTCTTATAACCTAAAATTGTTAGCTGGGGAAGAGGAGAGATTCGCGATTGCACTGAACACGTTTTAAGTGCAGGCATATTCTCTGAGTGAGCCCAGAGAAAATTCTTACAAGAGCAGCGTGTCTCTGAGAGCGCGCGACTCGAGCAGAGAGATTCGTGCTCGGCACATTATATTCCGCGCGCGAGCAGAGAGATTCGCGCTCGCGCATCCGGCTCGCAAGCCCAAACAAGTGTGTGCGGCGTGCCTGTTGTTTTGTTTCCGGTCTAGCTAGATCCGCTTGCGCTTTCAAAACGTCCTCGCGCGCCGCAAGCCATTGAAATGAATGGGTTTCATAGCGCAGCGGCCCGCATGCCGTCCTGTTGCAAAAGCATGTGAAAAAAAACCTACAAAGTTTGCTAGGCCAAAAAGACCGTTAATCGCGCGATAAAAAAATTAACGCCGTTAAAATGGGTTTGCGTTAACGCCGTTAATAACGCGTTTAACTGACAGCCCTAATTTGAATATAATTACAATGTACATAAAAAAGAATTGGACCAAATTTAAGTCCAGGATGCAAAAGTTAAAAAGCCTTTATTGTGAAATGTGGAAAATACTAATACTAATTATGCTAATGCTAAATATCTGAATGCTATTTATTTCTATTTGCTATTTGATTTCTATTACCTCTTCTGGCTTAATCCTTTTAGTTTTTTTATTCAAAATGTATCATCACTATGGGATATATGTTAAAATGTCAATTGTAATGTTGACTACAATGTAACAGTGGTGTTCAAAACTCAATAAAATACTAATTATGAAAAGCCTTTATTGTTTTAAGGGCTAAAACATTAAAACACCAACGCGTATCGGCCCACTGGAATAGCGGTAACAACATGAATAGTGAAATATTGGGTCTATTGCATTCAAAAACTAGTCATCATTTACGAACAGCAATACACTGTCCATATTGAGGCACAACAGTTACAAAAAGGGTGAAAGGTCAAAATCTTCATGGAGACCTGGATGACTAGTGGCCCTCAAGGAATAGATCCAATATGTCTCCCTCTGTTGACTAGTTGATGACTAGGTTTTTAATGCAATAGACCCAATTGCCATTTTTTCTACATGTTGTTTTAGAACCATCTTGACTATGAATTAAGAATTATTATGTGTAAACTAGCTTATTAATATTTATTGACTTTTGGTGCATATTGTGTGGAGTACACTGGATGTTTGTAGTGGTGTCATTTTTCCTCTCATTTGGTCTTGTATTTGTATGGTTTAACCTCTGGCATTAGACATGACTTGAACTGTTGCCTCTAGTGGACAAGAAGTTGTGTTGCAAGCGCCAGAGTGGCACACCTGAAATCAATGCAATTATAAGTATGACTTAGCCTGGAAAAACCCAGACAACTTCCGGCAAATTTAGATTTGCTCTGAAAGTTAGTCTGGTAAAGAGCTCATTCAAGCCCATTTCCAATCCGCCGAAATCGAGGCACCAATCAGAAACGTTGGGGCGGCTTTACACGATGACGACAGCGCTGGGATTTTGAAGCAGATTTTGTAGCCTACATTACAGAGATGGATGCCGCCGTCGAACATCACTCGTTCGAATCAGCTATCGCGTCTGTTTTAAGCGATTTGAACGTTTCCTTTTAGTTAAAAACCGAGCAAAGAACAACACTCGGAGATGTTTCTCCGCCGCTCTGCATACGTCATCTCCTTTATCGCTCTGATTGGTTTTAGGTCTATCCGCGACGTCCGTTGGCGACGCCCCTCTGGAAATGATTTGTCTATGACGCTTTGCCAGACCATAACTCAGTTACAACTGAGAATGGTCTGGTTTTAACCAGGCTAAGTATGACTTGATTCTGTCTTGTTTGTTACCAACACCCTGATGAAGGCCAGTGGGCCGATACGCGTTGTTGTTTTAATGTTTTAGCCCTTAAAACAATAAAGGCTTTTAAACTTTTGCATCCTACTGACTGAGTGCCAGGACTTGGATTTTTTCCAAATTCTTTTATGAACATTTAACCCTTCCAAGAGCACCAGAGGATACAAGGAACACCAGCAGCGCCACAGCTCCCCTTTGTCTATAATTACAATGTAACTGTAATCAAAGCTACATTTTCAGACTCCAGTCTTCAGTGTCACATGATCCTTCAGAAATCATTCTAATATGCTGATTGGCTGGATCATGTGACACTGAAGACTGGAGTAATGATGCTGAAAATTCAGCTTTGATCACAGGAATAGATTACATTTTATAAATGTATTCAAATAGAAAACAGCTATTTTAAATTGTAATAATATTTCACGATATTTCTGTTTTTTAATCAACCATAAAGCTTAATAATCTTAATAATTCCAAGCTTTTCAAATATCTCAGAGGAATAGTTCACCAGAAAACAACAATTCACCCTCATGTCATTCCACACCTATATGATGTTATTATTCTGTGTAACATAGAATAAAAACATAGAACAGTAACATCTGTGTATAACATAAATTGAATTATTTATGTTACACAGAATAATAACATCATATAGGTGTGGAATGACATGAGGGTGAATTGTTGTTTTCTGGTGAACTATTCCTCTGAGATATTTGAAAAGCGTGGAATTATTAATATTTCACAATATTTCTGTTTTTTTTTTATCAAACATAAAGCTTAATATTCTTAATAATTCCAAACTTTTCAAATATCTCAGAGGAATAGTTCACCAGAAAACAACAATTGATCCTCATGTCATTCCACACCTATATGATGTTATTATTCTGTGTTACTGTGTAACATAAATAATTCAACATCTGTGACCACGACTGACACTATATTCCAAGTCATATGATATTTTGTGTGATGAACAGACGCAGATTTCAGTGCTCAATCACTTTTTCACACACTCAAAGTGGCATATTGTTTTTTCTACAACATCTGTCATGGTGTCAAACCCGATTCTTCTTTTGTCTGCTACGACAATAAAGTAATTCAGATTTGAGCAACATGCAAATGAGTAAATGTTGACGAATTTATTTATTTTCTGGGTAAACTATCCCTTCAAAGGTGCCGTAGGGGTCCGTTATAATGGAATGAGTGAAAACATATGGTATCTATCAGTCATTAAAGTCATTATGACTAAGGTGGTTGGGTCAGGTTTGACAGGGTGTGTCGTTTTGCTCGTTGAGTGTGTTTGAAGCTTCTTTGATGAAAATTGTGTTCTTTTAACATTATTGTAATAACTAAAAGGCCTCATGTTTTGTTTTTAAACCCACAGATATATCAGTGCCTGCGAACATGGTGTGTGGACTTCATGATATTTGAATGTGAAAGCTGACAGGAACTTTTTAGGCGTCTTATTTGAATTTTACAATGCATATTAATATAAATTACATTCAGTGAGATGATATTTGTATTTAATCATTCCTGTGATTCAGGGTAAGCGGAGCAAGATGAACCAGAACAATGAAATATCAAATAATTACATTTTCATTATGGTCAGTATTTGTTTTTGTTGATTTTTATTTCTTCTTCTGGATTTCAAACAATACTTTGGCCTTACCTGTGTGCTGAATCATATATCTCATTCAGAGAAATGATGGTCTGCTTGTTTCAGCATCCTTTATTTAAATGCTCTAAATAATCAAGTGCTGCAGCTCTCATTTGTAATGTGAAAGGTTATAGTACAACTCATCTTATGATATATTTTGTGATAAAACTCTAAAATGTATATATTTCATCTGTTTTTAATAAATGTTTGTTCAATCCACAGCTGTGTCATGCACAGTTTTTTGGCTCTTTGGGGGGTTTTGTCACTTATACAAACGCCCTGGATGTTGCATTTCCACAAATGCCTTTACCGTCAGGACAGACGAGAAAAACGACTTGATTTGCAAGTGAAATGGGCTGAAAGTTCATGCACAGCCTGAAAGTCTCGTCTTCAAAACAGTGTCATTTGCATTAGTATATCAGTGCTTCACACTCAGATTACTGTGATGCTGTTAGTTTGATCTTCTGACTTTCAGTCTTTTCAGAGTATTCAGGTGTAGGACGTCCAGACAGGTGATGTTTCTGATCACCCACTCTGCGTCATTGACGTGTAAATGTGGACAATTGTGTGGGTTTCGGGGCTGTTTTTGCAGTGTAGGTTCAATTAATGTTCTTTTTGGAGGCAGTTTTAAATTTCATAGTAGATCAAGCTCTTATGAAAGGTTGTTTCCACGACGGAATAAAAATAAAAGTAATTGTGACTTTAATTGCGACTTTTTATACATCTCACTCATTATCTCACAGTTCTTACTTTTTTCAGAATTGTGATATATAAACTCACATTACGTGAAAAAAGTAAGAATTAGAAAATCACAATTACCTTTTTTAGTTTTATTCTGTTGCAGAAACGGGAAAAAACTGAATTCAGAGAAAAAAGTCAGAACTACAAGATATAAACTCACAATTATTTGAGAGTTCGTAACTTGCATTTGTGAGAAAAAAAGTCTTATTTTTTAGCTAAGTCACAATTACCTTTTTTATATTCGTATCCATGGTAAAGAAAAAAAACCTGAATTCTGAGGAAAAAAAGGCACAATTCTGAGATGTAAAGTCGAAATTGTGAGGAAAAAAGTCTTAATTGTGCGATTAAAAACTTGCATTTACCTTTTTTTTTTTTTTTTTTTCGTGGTGAAAACACGCTTTAATAGAACTGAAGTCTGTTTGTTTCATTGTCCTGGGTGGGTGTGGCATAACACTGGCTCAGCCAATAGTGTGCATTTGGGGCGGAGCTATCTCTGTGACTTGACTAATGGCAGGCAGGGACAGTATTTTAACTGACAGCAATGACTATTTTAGCAGTTCTGTTTTAGTGCTACACACTTGACCTCTAAACGAGCGAGTGTTGTGCAGTTACCTGCGTTATATCAAGCTTACAGCACTCAACACTCTTAGTGCCCTTAATGCAGAAGCAGCTCAATGCCAGGAAGCCAACAGATGTGCTTCGGCAGGAAAATAACAAGCCTTTTATTGTGTGACAGTGGGGTGTGTGAATAATAGTGAAACAAAGACTGTCACATAAAGGCAGTCACTAAATTCTTGATAGTCTCGCCTGCGTTTGCCAAATGAGGTTCTTTTGCGGCAAGGTATAAGATTTGAATGTCTCTGACAGTATGTTGTGTGCAAGAGGAAGACACTTTAGTGCACAAAAGAGCCAGCTGTCCGTTCAGTGTCCTTGTCTTACTGCCCTCCATCTGTTCTGTGTTTTGTCTCAGCTTTTATACGCATCTCACCCTCTTTCTTTCTGTCTGTGTGGCACTGAGACTAATATCATGCACACTTACGCTTGAGATTTATGACCGCAGCAGTCGCTCTGGACTCTGACTGTCGTGATGTGAAAGTCACGCTGTCTTTGTCACGTCCCTCAGAAGTGAACTGAGCAACGATTAGGGGTCATTCCTCATACGCAGTACCTTTTAAACAATTTATGAGAAATCTGCTCAGGTCAAACTCACCTCATCTGTATTAATTAACATCATTACCTCAAATAATTTTTCATATTTTCAAGCCTATTTTGAAATGATCAAACTTTGTGTGATTTGATCGGACGGAATGTGTGTATGTTTTAAAGAGACACAAACCAACTAACTCTTGAATATTATATTTTGATATTTTATCCAATTTAACAAGACAAATATAATTCAATTAAAAAGTAAATACATAATCTAATAAACAAACTTTTCACAGATGGGCTAAATTTGTTTCTTAACACTTTATTTAAGCTTTTTATTAAATATTTATTGTTGTAAAGTTGTGCCTGGAGTGTAAAACGAACGTACGCGTTCATGATGCAATGAAACATATACTGAATTGTGCGGACATCATTTTTGGCCAAGTGGTCATGCCAATCTTGCACTCATTATCCCAGCAATAAATCACAATGTGGCAGATATTAGCTATATTAGATGTTGGTGTTTTAGTGAAACTGACCAGATGGAAGGAGCTGTCCTCTGCAACCAAGGAGGATATTGTTCAAATGGCAAACCCTGGTTCAATGGTGTTTGACATTGCTCATGTGCAGGGTGTGAATGGTCACAATGTCCACAGAAAGACCATGCAGAATGGAAAGTGCGACTGGTCAAGGAAGACAAGAGAGCATTTTGACCGGAGGATGAAAATCACCTGAATGTGGGACCACTTCAAAACAGCTTCTAAAGACCTGAACGAGACATCCAACCTACCTCTAATTTCATCCTGAGGATGTGTACCAGTAAAGAAACCATTTATTAGTTTTATCTACTGCAAAAAAACACCTTGCATTTGCCATCATAAGGATTGGAGTGTGGAAGATTGGAGCCGTGTTCTGCAGTCCAAATTTAGCAACCTAGCGATGGACGGTGTTAGATATGTTTGTGGTAGACAAATGGAGTGTTTTAATACCAAATGCGTGCGTGGTGAGGGGAAACAATGGTATTTGGGGCGCATGTCTGCAGCAGGTGTTGGAAGGATCTATAATGTTGTTGGTTGCACTTTGAAAATGGACCAATACTTGGGAATCCTGCTGAACACAATGTATGGAGAATGTGTAATTTTCCAACATGATAATCCCAAACACACTGTACATGCAACAAAGTTGTGTGCAATGACAGTGTTCATGCTCAGCATTTTGAAGTCTTCAAGTGGCCTCCTCAGTCTCCTGACCTTAAAGCCGTTGAAAACCTTTCGGAAATAATAAACCATGGTGTCATGCAGGTCTTCCAATGAAGCTCAACTTTGGGAAGAACTTGAGGATTGGAAAGAAGTTAAGAAATGACACATGCACAGTTTAGTGAGTCAACTCAGGATAATGGCTGCTGTAATCAAAAACAAGGGAGAACCAACACAATATTAATAACTGATTACATTGTAGTCAATGTGCTTTATTGCCTGTGCGCTTTTTTTTTTTTTTATGACTTTTTTGCACAACAAGTTTGCCTTATACCAGTAATTTTTCCTTATGTAGGCTATATAAATAATTGTCATTTTAATACCTTAACCAAGTTTAGTGTATAGTTCTTCCAATCCAAATATAACATAGGCCTAGTCATATTTTGATTGTTTAATAGAATCTAAAGTGTCATTAAAAGCACTGTTGCTTCACCTGTTGACGGTCACATTCAGCTGACATTATGGGCTGTGCTTCAAACCCTAGTGAGTCGACTATATAGACAGCGGGATTGAGCGTCACGTGCGTGTGCAGCCAGTGAACTCCAACGCGCCGCCCACACGCTGTTTACGTAGGCGTCACATTAGGTTTGAGACGCGGCCAGAGACTCGCCGAAACTCTCTCTCTCTCTCAACAACGGCTGAGTGAAAGTTGGAAATCCCGCTGGTCATATCGTATCTTGTTGTTACGGGAAAAGCCTGTTTAAATCCCCCAGCACGGAGTTTATTCATCACTGTTGTCTCGATATTTTGTCGTTTTTTTTATAACCCAGGACCGTTGAGGGATTTGACGCGGAAGTTCTGGACAGGTATGAATCGGTACAATTCACGTATAGTTAGCCTATATGAATTTATCGATAGAATTGGGGCGATTAATTTTCTCTCGAAATTACGTATTAAGTCATACTTCAGATTTAGAGATTTAAATTCTTGATAGAAGCATTGATTGACAGGGATCAAGTAACGTTAGGCAGTGTGTGTGTGTTTGTTTGAAATAGTGGAGAACCTGAATGACAGTTTCAGGAGAGGCATGAAATATGTTCACGTTACTAGATAACGTTAACTTACCATGAAATAAAATGAAATATGGCACTACCATGTTTTCACATTGAAGTGAATTTAGAGTAAATATTATGTAACACAAGTGTGATTTGTATAAATGTCATTTGCTGTCATTATTAGGCTATGTATAAACCAGCATTATATCCGCTGTACAAGAGGGGATTTCAAACTGGATCACAGGAAAAAGTTTAGAGAGAGAAAAAAAATATATATATAAGAAATAAATGATTTGATTACAACAAATAAGAAATTATTAAAATACATTTTAAAGTTGATATAAGTAAATACAAATTATTCTGATAAATAAAACATAACAGTACATTAGTGAGTAGGAAAAAAAACTTTATAATTTAACAATAGAAACTAAATATTTATTTTCTAAAGAATATTTTAGACTTATTTATTATATTATCATTATATTATTATTTCATAGTGTAAGTTAAATATATAGCTGCCTTTTAAATATTAGAATGGGGGTCCCTTTCACGAGGATGATCATATTTGAGGGTCCACGGCATCTAAAGATTGAAAACCCCTGAGAATAAACAGTATCACAAACTCTACAATTCAGTCCATCACAACTCTTTCTTTGAATAACTAAATGAACTATCTCTCAGTGAGTCAAGGCTACTTCAGGGCCTGTGTGTGAGGTCAATCTCAATGAACACTGACCTCATCAGTGTGTTGGTCACTGATATCTCTTTGTTTGGTTTATGATAAACTACAGCAAACATGTTTGTTACGCTCACAGACAAAAGTGATGACAACATATGCAGGGAAGACGGCTCACATCTGAGTAAACATCCAGCTCATCTGATCATCTGGGCGTCCTGCGCCGTTCAGCTGTATTTCGTGAGTGTTTCACTGAAGTATTTTGAGTTGCACCTGTAATTATAACGAGGCGTGTTGAACGTTAATGTTGTATTTGTTGTTTAGTTTGAGCAGTCGGCGTGAGGAATGCTGTCCTGAGACCAGCTTTACGCCAGAAACGGCTTTGTACAGGTAAGATATACCAAATGCAAATGCATCTATAAACATTAATCAAATCAAATCTGTAATAATGATAATCTACTTTAATAAACAAGTTAAAATTTTACAGTTTAAAAAATTGATTTAAATTTTTTAAAAACACTGTAAAAAATGATTTTGTGAATAAAACTGATTATGGAAGTATGAAAGAAAATACTATTTCAGTGTTTCTACTTCGAAATTTCACATTTAATTCAATGTGGTACTCGTTTCTTTGGAATTATCTATATTCACTTGCAATTTCAGAGTGAAAATTGTTTAGAAGTAAATCCTACACCAATTCTTTTTCAGTGTATCTGCAGAAAACGAACTATGCATTTGTATTATCAGATTTCTTACCATGATAGTACCGTACTATAGTATTTCAGGTACCTCGGAGTACAATGTAATTTATCATTTGCGGATGGTAATACATGATATTTGGGCATTTACCATGGCAGTATTGTTGTATTTTTTAATGAAGCTTGGGGTACATTTAATTTTTTTTGGACAAAAACCTTGATAATACTTTAATATTTGGACATTAGCCATTTTAGTATCACGATAGTCTGTGTGTGTTCACACTTGTTGTTCGGTTTGCTTGGTTTGTTTGGTTCGGACCAAAGAATAAAAAAAAAACATTTAGTCCTGGTCCACTTAGCGTGCACATTGGCATTTTAACACCGAACCTAAAGATACCGTACTTAAAGGCATAAGGATATCTTCACAATCACAACCTGATTGGCTGGCTTTTATTACGTGTATGTCATGATGTATTTTGACCAGCTGAGAAATTGTGAAGAGCTTATGTGTAAAGGAGTCAAAATAGCGTCAGGAAGTCAGGAATCCCTCCGTCACACACACAAACGAAGATCTGCTGCGAGGAGATGTGGTTCTAATGCTGTACCGAACTGTAATAAGCAACATCGCGACTATGATGAGAAAAAACAGGTATTTTTAGGGTCTCATGTGACATCATCATGTCCTGTTTTTGGTTCGTTTAGATATCTTTGGTCCATGTTGCGTTCGTATATCACCAGAGTTCGCTTGGAAGCGGACGAGACTCATGTTTTCAGCGTCTCGGTCCTCTTGTTTGGTGCACCAGGGTTCAGATGGCAGCGTTCACACACTTATTCAAATGAACCGCACTAACAGAGCAATCGCACCAGGGTTCGTTTTAATCAAACCAAACATGCCAAGTGTGAACACACCCTTAAACTACCAAGTAAAAAGATGTAGAATTTCCAGTTGGAAGTATTAATTCAGTAGCATGGAATTACACTTTGTTTGTTGAGGCTCTACATAGAACCCTAATATGTTTACGAGCGGTTTAATTCATATTATTGAATTAATGAACTAAATCCATAAAATGATCCCATGATGGGTACCCCAAAAAGGTTCTATATATGAAGTGCCTGACAGAAGCTTTTAAGGTTCTTTATAGAAGCTTTCCTCGTGCTCCACAGTAAAGGTTTTTCTTCTGGGTTTTTATCTAAACTGGTTTTACAAGAAGATTTGGTGGAGCGCAACCGAGTCGTGTCGTATGAATATTGGGTTTTGTGGCAGGATGCGGAAGATATTCTGTTGACATACAGATTCTTCTGTCCGATGCCAAACACAATACGGACGGCGCACACACAACACTGACACTATTTGCTGTAAAGAAGCAGAAGGAATGTGCATGGGTTAGTGGCGAGTTACTGCCGAGTCAAGGAGAAATGATTAGTAAGTCAGTGTGAAGAACAGAGTCGGACTCGTCAGTGAGAGCCAGCGGTGTTAGTAATGACCAGGAGGGGCGCGTTACATAACAGGATGTTTATGCCACATTTTATCTCTTCTGCCACTCCTCTGCAATTAGAAATGATTATTCACTCATTACACCCGTTTGTTTCACCCACGCTATTGTACCTGTTGCTCTTTTCTCCCACTTTCACTCTTGGGTTTCTTTTTGTTTCTTTTGTAAGTGTATCACAGTGACCCAGAACTTTCCCATCTGCATTTTCACTTTATTGTTTCTGGACTTCAAACCTTACATGAATACTGCTCACTTCTCTAAGTTGGATTTTAGATAAAGGGCAGATAAGATTGTGTTTAGGCTTGTTGGCGTTAACCAAACTAGACTTAACACCCAGGACAAATCTGGCTACAGGACAACATCTTGGTTTTTATAACACCTAGTAAGCTGTCTGCATAGGCAGCATTTTATGGTAAGATGTTTTTATGTTAAAATAAAATGCCTTCTTTTAGCCCAAGAGCAGATGAGATTTTATTTTATTTTATATATTTATATTGTATATTATGCTGCCTTATAAGATGCTTTCTTTTAGCAAAAGAGCAGATAAAACTTTATTATATTATATTATATTTATTATTAGTAGTAGTAGTATTAGAATTGTTGTAATTATTTTATTATTTTTATATTATTATTATATATTTTATATTATGCTGCTTTAGAAGATGCATTATTTTAGCCAAAGAGTAGAAAAGATTTTGTATTATTTTATATATTATATACACTCACCGGCCACTTTATTAGGTACACCTGTCCAACTGCTCGTTAACACTTAATTTCTAAGCAGCCAATCACATGGCGGCAACTCAGTGCATTTAGGCATGTAGACATGGTCAAGACAATCTCCTGCAGTTCAAACCGAGCATCAGTATGGGGAAGAAAGTTGATTTGAGTGACTTTGAACATGGCATGATTGTTGGTGCCAGAAGGGCTGGTCTGAGTATTTCAGAAACTGCTAATCTACTGGGATTTTCACGCACAACCATCTCTAGGGTTTACAGAGAATGGTCCGAAAAAGAAAAAACATCCAGTGAGCGGCAGTTCTGTGGGCGGAAATGCCTTGTTGATGCCAGAGGTCAGAGGAGAATGGCCAGACTGGTTCGAGCTGATAGAAGGGCAACAGTGACTGAAATAACCACTCGTTACAACCGAGGTATGCAGCAAAGCATTTGTGAAGCCACAACACGCACAACCTTGAGGCGGATGGGCTACAACAGCAGAAGACCCCACCGGGTACCACTCATCTCCACTACAAATAGGAAAAAGAGGCTACAATTTGCAAGAGCTCACCAAAATTGAACAGTTGAAGACTGGAAAAATGTTGCCTGGTCTGATGAGTCTCGATTTCTGTTGAGACATTCAGATGTTAGAGTCAGAATTTGGCGTAAACAGAATGAGAACATGGAACCATCATGCCTTGTTACCACTGTGCAGGCTGGTGGTGGTGGTGTAATGGTGTGGGGGATGTTTTCCTGGCACACTTTAGGCCCCTTAGTGCCAATTGGGCATCGTTTAAATGCCACGGCCTACCTGAGCATTGTTTCTGACCATGTCCATCCCTTTATGGCCACCATGTACCCATCCTCTGATGGCTACTTCCACCATGTCACAAAGCTCTAATCATTTCAAATTGGTTTCTTGAACATGACAATGAGTTCACTGTACTAAAATGGCCTCCACAGTCACCAGATCTCAACCCAATAGAGCATCTTTGGGATGTGGTGGAACGGGAGATTCGCATCATGGATGTGCAGCCGACAAATCTGCGGCAACTGTGTGATGCCATCATGTCAATATGGACCAAACTCCCTGAGGAATGCTTCCAGCACCTTGTTGAATCTATGCCACGAAGAATTGAGGCAGTTCTGAAGGCAAAAGGGGGTCCAACCCGTTACTAGCATGGGGTACCTAATAAAGTGGCCGGTGAGTGTATACAGTACATACAGTGTACGTTCATTATTTACTATATTATTATTGAATTATATATAGTATTTAATATTTATATTTAATATTATGCTGCCTTATAAGATGCCTTCTTTTTGCGAAATTAAATTATTTGTATATTATTTTATATTTATATTTTATATTATGCTGCCTTACAAGATGCCTTCTTTTAGCCAAAGAGCAGATAGAATTTTATTTTATGATATTTTGTACATGATAATTATTTAATATTATTCTCTTATATTTATATTTTATATTAGGCTGCCATCTAAGACTTTTAGTTAAATTGTAAGGCATGTATCCTTTGCAGAGAAGGCAGTCCTATACAGTACATGTAGTAAATATACATACTAAAAAACCTGCTTTTGTCATGTAGGGCTAAGCTAAATTCGTGTTTAAACAAGCTATTGTGTGTGTCTGCTTTAGTGAGGCTGTGGTTAATCTAGGACTCCAGTCTCTCTCTCTCTCTGTGGAAATATGAAACCGGCCTGTGACATTTCAGAAGCCACTTCCTCCTCCAGAACTCTCTGTGTGCCAGTCTGTGTTTGGAACTCCTCATATCGGAGTTTTATATTTATCCTTGTGGCTCCAGTTCTCTGAATCCTAATAAGGCTTTGGCATGGGCAGGACTGATGGACAGGGCAGAGAGAGGGTGGGAAAGGGTTTGGACAATGGCGTACCGAGAGTCTGTTCCCACTCTCAGCTTTGTCAGATGTGACGTTAAGAGCGTAAGAGGGCGATACGGGGTGAAGAGAACTAAAGCTCACAGACCGGCAAATACAAAAGCTTCAATGAACACACAGAGCCCATTTACAGTGAACTGTGGCCTTGTTGTATGGTATTGTGTAAAAAAACACCTGAACAAGCTACAATGACATTGATCTAGTGTCTTTCATTTGTGCTTTCATCTTCACAGCCTTTTCTGTGGTTTGTTGAAAGACATCTCACCTGAGAATTAAGAGATGTTATGTAAGACGTTTTGCTGATTAATCTAATTAAGAAACATCCATAACACAACATAAGCTGGTTACCAGTCATGCGCATCTTTTTAGGACAGGATTTCACTTTTACCATGGTCAATGCATGTTAGCTTGAGCATCTGTCATTTGACCCTTGTTTGCAGCCTCCCATGAGCTGGACTGAATTACTGTAAATGTCATATACCTCCAAACTTAACTGGTCTCCACTCCTGTTTAATTAGACATGCCCAGACACAATATGGATACACAGAGGAGCCAGTGGGAGCCTGTCCGAAAATCCCCGTGGATCATGCGAGTGGCTGTGGAGCAAAGCCCCGCCTCTTCGGGGGCGGAGTCAGACACAGAGGGCAGCAGCACAGAGAGCGAACAGGTAAATGTTATGCTGCCTTCCATTTCAAATGTATATTTTGTATTATACGGTCTTCTAAAATGCCTTCTTTTAGCCAAAGAGCAGATACAACTTTATAAGTATATTAGGGCTGTCAAACGATTAATCGCGATTAATCGCATCCAAAATAAAAGTTTGTGTTTACATTATATGTGTGTGTACTGTGTATAATTATTTTTAATACATAAATACCACACATGCATGTGTATTTAAGAAATATTTGCATGTATATACTGTATATAGACTGAATATAGCCTATATATAATGTATATTTTATATAAATATAAACATTTTATATATAAATAACATATTTTTCTTAAATATATACATGTGTGCATTTATATACAAAATAATTATACACAGTACACACACATATATTATGTAAACACAAACTTTTATTTTGGATGCGATTAATCGTGATTAATCGTTTGACAGCCCTAAATATATATATATATATAATTTTATTATTATATGATATTTTATCTTAACCAAAGAGTAGATACGTTTTACATTATTTTACATATTATTTTTTTATATTTGTATTTTAGGAAACACTTTATTTTAAGGTGACGTACTTACACATTACTACATGTACTTACTATTGTAATAATAGTAAATTATGCATAATTACAAGTAACTAGCCCTAACTCTATAGTTATGTATTTAATTAATATTACTACTCAGTAAAGTACAATGTAACTACGTCACCTTCAAATAAAGTGGAACCATAATTTATATTATGCTGCTTTCTGCCTACTCTTAGCCAAAAAGTAGATACGATTTTATATTATGTTATGTATTATTTTTCGTATTTGAATTTTATATTATGCAGCCTTCTAAGATGCCTTCTTTTAGCTGAAGAGCAGATAAGATTTTATTTCACATTTTATATATGATCATTATTCAGCATTGTTCAAATAGACAGTCCTGCAACTTTCAACCACATCGGTCTCTCATTCTTAACTTTACCAGTATCGGGTCAAACAAGCAGACAGAGACCCAGCGAAGCTCTTGACGTCACCCTCGCTGGTGCAGCAGCGCATCACAGAGCTCGACCAGCAGAGGGAGGAGCTGAAGATTGAGGTGAGCGGAGAACAGGTGTGTTCTCACCAACTACAGCTCAGCGTGCAGTGAAAGTGACCCGTGTGTTTGCTCTTCTGCAGCTGCAGCTGGAGGTGGCCCTGCTGAGAGGGGAACTGCAGGCAGAGCAGGAGCGACTGCGCAGACACACAGATCACCTGCAGGTGTTGCAAGAGAAGGACAGGCAAAGAAAGGGCCAGCGCTTGGCCAACAGACAGAAGGTCTGTATTTGATGTGTTCACAGCTTGATTTACAGATGACGCGTTTCATAAAAAGCTTCATTTGTGTTTGAGCTGAAAACGTGCTTTCCTTCAGGATCGTGTTCAGCTGGAGGAGCAGCGTCTGAAGGTGGAGAAGATGAAGATGAAGTGTGAGGAAATGGAGAAACAGATTCCCTCACAGCCAGAAGACCAGCGGGAGCAAATGCTGCTTCAGCTGCAAAAGGTGATGACAAACTAGGGGTGGTCGATAATATGCTAATTTGCTGCTCAGTTATTATTAATTATTATTGGTGTTCAATTATTAAAGGTGACCTGTTATGCAAAATTCACTTTTATATCGTTTTTGAACATATTTATGTGTTACCACCCTATCGTGATAAAAATCCATCCACTCTGTTATTTTACCCATAAATCTGAAACAGTGTCTCAAAATGAGCCAGTTTGACGTCACATTGAAACAAGCCCCGCCTACAATTGGCACTGAATCTGCCCTATTAGCTTAGCCCCTCCCCTAAATGAGCTGTACGCAGTCCGCCATGTTTATCACCTCGCCACAGCATTTAATAGCAGCATTCAAATAAGAAATGTATTCTTATTAAAGCTACTATTCGATCGTTTGGTTTATATAACCAGCATATATAGCAGTAGGTATTGTATGTAACGCTGCTTTTACTTTAATACACAGATCTAATATACACATGCGATTTCTTTACTTGCTGTTTACGTTCACAGACATAACCTACTGTGTTTATGTGCACTTTGTGTGTTTTTGACATAACCTTGTGTGTATTTGACAGTTTAAGTGAAATAAGACATAAAAGAGAAATTAGTTTAATACTCGCGGGATGTGCCTTCTGTGCCAGTGCTTCGGATGTGTGTGATATCAGAAGTTTTAAAACTGATATGGCTTTGAATAATAAAAAACTAACAAATAAAAAGCTTTTTAATTATGACATAGAACTGCAATGTCACATGAGCGTGACCGCGATAGAGATGGTGATCAAAACCAAACAGATGTTTTGTTAGTTTTTGAGCTGTACAGGCTCCGCCCTCTTCTGGAAAGCGGGGTGGGCAGAAGTATCTAATTTGCATTTAAAGATACATGCACAAAAACAACATGCTTTTCCTCCCACTCAAAAATGGTGCATTTACAACATGGTATAATAAATTATCTGTGGGGTATTTTGAGCTGAAACTTCACAGACACATTTTGGCGACACTTGAGACTTTTATTACATCTTGTAAAAAGGGGCATAATAGGTCCCCTTTAATAGTGTCTTTTATTATCAATACTGAAAACTGCGTAATATTTTTTGTAAAAATCATGATTTTTTGATTAATAGAAAGTTCGAAAGAACATATTTTATTTGAAGTAGAAACTTTGGTAACATTATAAATGTCTTTACTAGCACTGCTGAATTAAAGTATTAATTTCTTTGAAAAAATAAATACTTACTTTCCACAAAAATATGAAGCAGTACAGCTGTTTTCAACATTGATAATAATAAGAAAAGTTTATTAGCAGCATATCAGCATATTAGAATAGGTCTGTTCGACCTGCGTAGACTGACCGGTGTATGACATCAAAGTACCGCGAGAGCGATTTAAAAATCATATGGATTTGTGTACTTTGATGTCATACAGCGGTCAGTCTGCGCAGCGCCACTTCAAGTCAAACACACTTAAAGATTTCTGAAGGATCATGTGACACTGACTTCTGACTCAACCAGTCATGTGAGTCTGACTGACTGAGCAATGACAGATGGGAAGAGTGTTGTTTTAAAGCTATAAGTCAGTATTTTTGCAATTACTTTTGGTGCAGAGAAACAAAAGCATAAAAATCACTACTGACAGATTTAGGCGTTCATGTGTTGTCACTTGCTCCCTTATAATTTTGAAGAATTTTGTCTGTATGTGTTTTGTATTCAGGACAAGGATGCGCTGGAAGCCACAGTGCGAACTTTTGAAGACATGGAGTTTCACATTCTTGAGCTGGAAAGCGGAATAGAAGATGAGCGAGAAGGAGAGAATGGAGAAAGTGAAACGGTCATAGAGCGAGAGATAACCAGAGTACAGCACATGCACAACGCATCTCAGGTGAGTTTATCTGACAGAAGTTTCAGTCTAGTTTAACTAGATTACCAATAACTCATCATGAACACGATCATTTACCATGTTTTATACTTGTAGAAACTATTGAATGCTTCTCATTTTATTTGCTTAAAGACCCACTCCGATGAAAATAATGTTTTTCTAGGTGTTAACATGTTCTTGTGGCATTTTTCTGATGTTAGAGGACATATCTTGAGAAAATAAGCTCAAAGTTGTATTTCTGAGTATTTCTACATTCAAATGGCTGTGAATCAGTAGCAGACGCTAAAATGCCGGCTAAAATAGGCTGGAGTTGTGACGTAGTAACTCCACTGGGCGTCTCCACACGCGACGTCTTGGAGTGAAATAATGATCGGTGATCAGTGATAACTTTGATTAACTTCGGATAATAATAATTAACGTGTATATAATACTGTTGCCCCACCGGTATTGGGGGTGTAAGCTAGCGGGAGAGACAGAGCTCTCAGCAACAGCAGGGGGAGGGTCGTCTCCGTGCCAACGGCTCCGCCCACAACGCAGAGGCGAATTGCTAATGAGCTACTGCCGCTCTGCTGAAGCGAAGTCCCAGAAAATGGCACAGGTTTTGTGATTTTGGCTAAAAATGGCATAATCATAATTTAAAGACCACTGGGAATGTTTAAAAATAGCTCAAAATATGATCGGAGTGGGACTTTAACAGTTCATGTTTATTACTATACGAGCACATCACACTTAGTGCCGCACAGTTCATGCCAAATCAGAGTTGTGAGTCAAGTGGAAGTTAATGGAACTTAGCGTGTCTTCACTACACATCGATGTTTTAAAAATTGGACACTCTCGTTGACTGCTATGTCATCAGTAGAGGCAGACTGCCACACTGAGCATGGGTGTGAGTATTGCTCACGCTGACAGACCAAACACAGTCACATGATGCAGTAAACAAGGTAATTACATCAGTGGCCACAAAAGAGAGGGACTACACTGACTGAGAGAGATACATTGAATTGAATCGGGTTACATGGAGTTCTTTGGTGACTGTCTGCAGTGTTGCTCCTATAAGCTGCTTTAATCCATATAATTCATAATTAATAATATAAACAATATTTAAAAATAATAATTTGAATAGCATTCATTACAATTTAAATGCAAACAATATTATAATATAATTATATATTGCACATATAAAAATATTTAAAAATATGAATTTAATATGAAATGACATTTTATTATAATGTTTGCATTTTAATTGTAATTTACGCTATTAAAATTAATATTTTTAAATATAATATTTTACAGTTTTACTTTTTTTACTGTACTCACATGATCCTTCAGAAATCATTCTAATATGATGATTTGATTTGATACAAGAAACATTTATGATTATTATCAATGTTGAAAACAGTTTTTTACATTTTTATTTCAGGATTCTTTGATGAATAGAAAGTTCAAAAGAACAGCATTGATCTGAAATAGAAAGCTTTTGTAACATTAAACACTACCCTTCAAAAGTTTGGGGTCAGTAAGAATTTTAATTTTATTTTTGGGGGAAATAAATCAAATAAATCAATACTTTTATTCATCAAGGATGAGTTAAATTGATCAAAAGTTACAGTAAAGACATTTATAATGTTAGAAAAGATTCTATTTTAAATAAATGCTGTTCTTTTGAACTTTCTATTCATCAAAGAATTTTGAAAAAAAAAAGGTTTCAACATTGAAAAAAATAAGGAATGTTTTTTGAGCATAAAATCAGCATATTAGTATGATTTCTGAAGGATCATGTGACACTGAAGACTGGAGTAATGATGCTGAAAATTCACAGGAATATTTTACAATTTCAGCTTTAATCAGAGGAATAAATTACATTTTAAAATATATTAAAATAGAAAACAGTCATTTTAAATTGTCATAATATTTCACAATATTACTGTTTTTTTTTTTTTTTTTTTTTTTTTTTTAAAGGGGGGGGGGGGGGGGGATAAAATAGCAGGTTGTCCATTAACTGTACACGTGTTACATCCGCATCAGGAGCGTCTAGTGTCCATTGAGTATAATAGGAGTGATCTAGTTTTGTCACGTCGTGCCAGCGCTCAAGGTGAGAGTGTCAGAGCAGTGCATAAGTGCTCATTGACTCAGCTGCTCCGTGTGACAGATCTCTGACCCTGACCTGTCAGCTCAATGTGCCGGGTGGGCGGCACCACGCCGACTTTCCTCTCTCTCTTTGAGTATATGCCATCAGTGACACCAGACCGAGGCTTATTGCTGAATGTGTAAGTTTCATATGAAGTTTCTGTTCATGCTGAAAATGTTTTAATGATCACGTCGCTGTCTTGCAGGAACGAGTCCAGCAACTAGAAAAACAGCTCAAGGAAATGGAACAAGAAAAGGATAAAGCTTTGAATTCCCTCAGGCAAGAGAGAAAAGAGCTGCGCCACAGGTCTCAGAGGGTAAGACGTCCTACACGCTTCTTCTTAAGTAACACGACAAAACTAGGGCTTTGCATGTTCTAAAAACTTGTGTGAAAACTCCTATCTCTGTGATCTTCTGGTCTGGTTTGGGTTTCCTCCTTCAATGCACGTCTGTGGGATTTTTTCACCTATTTGATTCTGATTGGTCAATCACACCATCCAGCGATATGCTATTATAGCAACCAGTAAGAACTGTAAGAACTGATCACACAAGCTCATCCGGGTAACTGAAGTCAGCGCTAAATGCTTGCTAGGAACGTTTTTTCCTCGTGGAAGTTTTGCGTTTGGTGAGCTAATAAAATATTAAAACTCAAATCAGATATAGTTATTTAATTATGTCATCCGGGAATCTCAGATTCGCTCTCTCTCGTTTCATACGAACGCAGCTGCTGCTATTTTGCAATGATTGTTTTGTACACTGAAATGGATTATAAGATACAAACAGGTAAGATTTTAAAACAGTTTCGTCTAAAATCAATATCTCGTATCCTTATAATTATTTATGTGGTGAAATAAGTGCCATTACTGTACCATATCCCTTAAATGTCCATCTAGTTTGAACTTACCGCTTGTTAGCAACTGCTTTCTTTATAAAATAACTAAAGCAGAAAAATTATGAAAATATAACAATAAAAACTCATCCAAAAATATTAATAAATACAGTTACAATACTAAAATAACACTGTACTCAAGAGGAAGAGGACGGCACACACACTCAGCTTTAATGCTAGCGTTAAGTTATGTTATAGTGATTATAGTTACACTAAAGTCAAGGATAAAGTAGGTGGAGGAATAAATTACTGATAGGGAAGAGAGAGTCCGAGAGGGCAGGATTCCCAGAGAAGGGAAGGACCACAGGAAGTGTGAGAGGACAGAGCGATAGAAAGCAGATATCCTACAAAACTCAACACACGTCTGGTGAGTGTTTCTGTCTGTATACTTCAAGAGATGTGTATCTGCTCTGTAAAAATCAAATTCTGGCACACAGATTTGACAGATCAGGAAAGACGGGGAATGTGGGTAGGGATCTTTACAGAAGACAGGATTGAGAATAAAGCAGCTGTTAACTGGTAACATGACGGACTGTCTTAACTGAAGTATGACTGATTTGTCTGTATGTACGGTCTGTAGGAAATAAAGACAGGAATGTGTTCCTCGCAGTCACTCATGTGTCTGTGAGTCAGAGGCTGCGATCAAGAGCTGTCTGCTGGACCTTCTTGAATTATTGACTAAACAATTGGTTTTTCCGCCTGTGTAAAATGTGTTCTGCTAATAATGACCGATATTAGAAAAAACCTGGCTTTTCCAATGACAGGAAATGAATATTTTAAGTAAAGATAGTTTGATCTCCCATGGCACTTTGTAAACGAGTGTCTGTGAGTCAGAGGGTGGGATTGATGCTTAACTTAAAGCTGCAGTACTGTTTAACTCTTTTACTACTCTGAATAGTATTAAGTCATAATAAATCACTAGGACAAGTACTTATAGTAACTCTCAAGGCCCTGATAGTGATATACTCACGGAAAAGTTCTTCTTGGTTGTTCGCTTAGTCATTTTTAGTAAAAAAAAAAAAGGTTAGCTTTTTTATATTGTATTTTATTTCTGTTAACTTATTTTAATTGTATTTTTAGTTTTGTTTAACAATAACAGCAGTGGTTGATGAGTTGTGCTGTTACTTTACTAAGTGATCAGACGCACCATTTTCACCTGCTGCACCATTAAACAGCTGAAAAAATCTCACAGAATTTCACACAAGACGGGAAGAAACCCCCTGAAATCACTCAGATTGTCCTGACAATGAAAAAATGCTATTTTAAAGAGCCATAGGAAGTTCCTAAAATGCATTATTTATTAAAAATTCGTAATTCTCTTCTGGGTTTTATGATTACAAACTGAACAGCTGCCTTCTAAGATGCCTTCTTTGCATGTATCCATTATGGAGCAGGACGTCCCATAATGCAGGGCTTCACAAACTTTTTTGTCAGGTGAACTCCTTTGACCTAAAATATTTTCTTGAAGCCCCCTCTGAAATTTTAAGTTAATATTTTAATAATTTAACAACACATTTGCATGTGCACAGCTCTCTAATGGGAATTATTGGTCACATGACTACCTGCATGTCATGTGATCAATAACTCCCATTAGAGAACCAAGAACATGCAAATGTGTTGTTAAATTATTCAAATAACAACAAATACGATATTTAATGTTTTTTTTATGTGTTTTTACTCATTCTAATTTTATATTTTTATTATTTAATGTCTATTTTTTGAGTTGATGAAAAGCTCAAAATAATACCTAAAGTGTAATTTAAATGATTGTTTTACCCAATATTTGTGTGTCGTGTGTATTTTTATGCTCATAACATTTACAACAGCAACATTCTAATGCCAAACTCTATTGAAATCAGTTGTGAATGCTCTGTTTCTATGAAACACAGCTTTTAACTATGTAGACAGCATGGCAGTGCACTAGGTTTTAGTACAGAGCCTCTTTCCTGTATGAATGTAGTTTAATGGCTTATTGTGATCATTTATGTTTTGGTTATTTGTTGTCTTAATAACTTCAGTTATTATTGTCTTGTAGCCTAAGTATTTTGTTTAATATTGTATTTGTACCTCTTCATGTGACTAATATAACAGCATTGGTCAGGATGTGTCTGTCACTCATATGCTAAACATCAAGGACATTTGCCTTTGTAGATTTTGAAAGAGAAGAAGCCTCTCACTGATTGGTCCAACATCACTGGATCCACCCCCTGCATGATGTCACTCAGCCCTCTGACCATTCACAAAGCAGCACAGGTACACTGTGAATGTGCATTAGATGGTTTGACATCTAGACATTTAGTGATTCATGAGTTTGCTGCGGTCAGCACATTGACTGTGTTCAAAACCATGTTCCTAGGAATCATCGAAGGATACGTCCAGCTTACCCCGCAGACGGAGCTCGCATAGGAAAGTTTCAGATAGACCTCTCTCTGCGCAAGGTGAGCAAACCAATAGGTGAAAGCAACTTTAACGCTTTGAGATTTATTGCAATGATGCTTGAACAGAAATATCTGGTGTGATGAAATGCAGTTTAACTGGCGCTCAGACTGTAAGTAGGTCAAACAGAAACACAATTGTGCAAGAGGATGAATGCACAGACAACAGGCAGCATGCAAAACGAGAAAACAAAGTACAACAGCCAAACGTCATGACAGTCCTGCATGTCGTGGCTTATTAGCTGTGAAAAGCTTTTGTCAGTGTTTTTTCGTTAAGGTGTGTCTGTGTTGCTGACACATACTGGAAAAGCGAGTGGAGCCACTGCAACTGCACACAGTTGTGCTTTTGTTTGTCTATAATAATCCTGACAGTCGTTTATCTCATGAAGGAATTGATCAAACAAAGCAACTCTATGGAACAGTGTCTGTGTGCGAAGGTTCATGTGCACCTTCTTTACATAAATTAGTCTGTAAGTTACACTTTATTTTAAAGTATTTGCAGTGTACTTACCCAAGAAAGTACTGGTAATATAAGGTAACAGCATGGGTTCAGTTTAGGTTTAGGAGTAGGTTCAGGGTTAGTACCTAGTTATAACCCAGTTATTGTAATTGCTATAATAAGTATATTGTATGTACATGCAGAACAGGACTGTAAAATAAAGTGCTACCTGAAATCTTATGAGTTAATGATTGAATTATGGGATGTGACTTTATTTTATTGCACTTCCTGATTTGATTTGATTCCACCTTTTTATACATTGAAATGTTGCAGTTGCCAAAGTGAACGTTGCTTAGGTAAACCCTAAGATATGGGGAGAAAATGTTCCCACAAAGACGGCAATATCCAAAATCCTTGTACTTTTGGGGACATTTTTTTGTCCCTATGAGGAAAACATTTTATAAATCATAATAAATTATGTTTTTTGAAAATGTAAAAATGCAGAAAGTTTTCTGTGATGGGTAGGGTTAGTGTAGGGGGATAGAATATACAGTTTGTACAGCATACAAATCATTATGTCTATGGAAAGTCCCTGTAAAACATGAAAACACAACGCGTGTGTGTGTGTGTGTGTGTGTGTGTGTGTTGCATACAGGTCAGGATACCGCTGTGTGTTTGAGCCATAGTAAAACTAATTTGCTGCAAACTACTAGACAATAAAACACCTATTAAGAGTGATTGAACCTCATTTCATAACTCTTCTTGCTTCTGTTTGATATATTGCTTGTGGTTTTTCCTTCCATGAAATCATGTGACCTCAAATTTTTTTAAAACCTTTTTTTTAAGATTTTAAAAGATAAGTAACATCTCATTGTCAGTACTGTACGGCAACATTTTGACGTTTATAATGGTTCCTGGTATTTCTTTTTTTATACATAAAAACATATAAACTTTTAGTTTTCTGATAAGGCAATAAAAACGAGTTTTTATTGCTCTTGCTGTATTTGTTTATTTTATTGTATGCGCTTTGGGTTTGAGAAAAGCGCATTATAAATAAAATGTATTATTAAGGCAAGGGTTAACAGAACGGTACATTTTAAATATACAGAAATAACAAACAAAATAAATGTAATATGATACGTACAATACAAGAAGGTTACCGTAGTTAAGTCAAAAGACCACAGTGGTTACAGCATAAAGACATGAAAAAAATAGATAAACTAAATAAAAAATTATAACAAATGTACAGAAATACGATATAGAAATCTAATTTATCATTATTGGTAAATCATAATCTCTCAATGTATAATGTTCACCAGCTCACCTAATCACACATTAAATGTTGGAACTGTGTCCAGTTTCCACCTTTGGAGAATCAGTCTCTTTGCAATAACTCCATAGTTTATGTTATTTTTAAAGGTGATTCTAATTATTGTATTAAGTTTTACTTTTTTTTTTAAAGTATTATTTTTAAGATGTTTATTAGCCAGAAGCGTCTAATAAATGATTGAATGTAAATGTAATTTGTCCCGTTGCTTTCATATGGCAGTGTTGGTGCGAATGACTCCAGACAAACCAACCTCAGAGGCTCTGTCGCCTCGCCTTCCTCATCACACCCACAGACTGAGTAATGGACATTATAATGGGCTGAGATCAGCGCAGACCGATGGGAACGGCTCTCATGCGCCATGCAACAGCGCCAACACCTCCCGCGCGCCCAGGTGAGTGGCACAGAACAGCAGAACAGCAGCCTGGCTTTGTGTTCCTATCATAATACTGAATAATCTGTACAGGAAGCTCTAACAGGTGTGTGTTTACATGGGTGTGAGAAACCTTTTATTTGAGCCGTATGAATCTGAAGTGTTTGTGAGTAAACATTAAACTTAATGCGTGTAGGGACGCAGATGGTTTCATTAGTCTGTTTCTGACGCGTGCCTTTGTCTTGAATAAAATAAATATTGTCCATACCTTCAGAATAAATTTCGGATAAACCAAATCCATTTATTGTCCATTTGGTATTGCAAACAACAAAAAAGAACGAAAATAAAAACTAAATCAAAATATCTGATTCAAAACATACTGTTAGGCATGAGCACTGTCTTTCACAATCCAACTCTCAACACAGCACGGTCAAAAAGTTTGTTGACCTTCCATCAGCGCACCTGTAACTCATTATCACCTTACTTAAATATACTCAAAATACTCATACGCCCTCTAGTGTCACGAACAAAAAATACAATTCAAAATAATGGCTCCAACATACCGGCCCCTGAACTGTTAATGACATGGGGCATAAACAATTCAAAATCATATATTTACATAAGGAGCCATCAAACAAATCATTATACATAGGTACATTTTTTTAAATGTATATATATATCATGCATTTAAACCTTCCCTTTATCACATTTCTAATAAAAGACAAAGTTTTGTTACTGGTCTTACTATTGTGTTTGTTTTGGTTTGAACTCGTACAGATCTAACTAAACCCCTTTTATCTGGGAAAGTCTCTAGTACTCTTCCAAGAGTCCAAGAATTGCGTGGGGCTGTAGAATCTGCAATGAGTACAATATCACCCGGCATAAGATTACGTCTCTCTTTTGTCCATTTTTGCCTTTCTTGTAGCAATGGCAAGTACTCTTTTATCCATCTTTTCCAAAAAAGATCTGAAAGGTATTGTACTTGTTTCCATCTTCTTTTTACATACTGATCTGATTTCTCAAAAAGACCAGGAGGATAGGTTGGGTTTCTCTTCATTGTAAGCAGATGATTGGGGGTAAGTGCTTCAAGATCATTTGGATCTTCGGACACTTTAGTGATGGGTCGATTATTGAGAATTGCCTCAGCTTCACACAGAACAGTGTGTAATCCTTCATCATCCAGCGTTTGTTGATTCAAAACGGAGGACAACACCTTTCTTATCATTCTGATGATGCGTTCCCATGCACCACCATGATGTGAGGCTGTGGGTGCATTAAAACTCCATTTAATTCCTTTGTGTGCTAAAACCTTGGTGATTTTATTTTGATTAAACTCCGCCAGTGCCCTTTTCAATTCTTTTTCTGAGCTGGTAAAATTTGTTCCATTGTCAGACCTCATTTGACATACTTGTCCTCTTCTGCATATGAATCGTCGCAATGCATTTATGCAAGAATCAGTGTCCAATGAGTATGCCACCTCCAAATGGACTGCCCTACTGGCCATGCATGTAAAAATTACGCCATAGCGCTTCACAGAAGTTCGACCTCTTTTTACATCAATTGGGCCAAAGTAATCCACTCCTACATTTGAAAATGGAGGTAGATCTGCAGTTATTCATTCTACGGGTAAGTCTGACATTTTTTGCTCACCTAGCTTACCTTTGTTTCGTTTGCAGAAAGTACAGCTTGAAAGAATTTTTCTGGCTGTCGCATTGGCTTGAGTAATCCAGTATTTTTCTCTTAATATAGACAGCATATGATTTCTTCCACTATGGCCACTCTGTACATGAATATGCCTAAGAATCAGCTTGGAAATATGCTGGTCTTTAGATAAAATAACTGGATGTTTCTTTTCTTCAGGCATAGCAGCTTTGCATAACCTGCCACCGATTCTCAGCAATCCATCTTCTAAAATGGGGCTTAACTTGTGAATAGAACTGTCTTTTCTGATTTCAGATCTTCCAGATTTCAGTGATGAAATTTCTACGCTGAATCTTTCCCATTGACAGAACTGGATAATAGCCTTTTCCGCCTCCGCAAGGTCGTCTGAAGACAAGGATTTTCCTCCATATGAAGCTTTGGTTTGTTGCAACCTCTTTCCCAACACATTGGAATCATTTAAAGTTGTCGTCAACTGTTTTCTTTGACGACTTACTTCAAGTAGAACTTTCTTTACTTTCAGCATCCATGCAACTGCAGTCTTGAGTCTTTTCCAATCAGAAAAGTAATTGATCAGCCTATGGGTTGCATTATTGGTGTCTTCAATGTTTACAACATTTGTTGAGAGCTCTTTCTTTAGTTCTGGATCATCATCAACAATGTTTGACTCAATGTTGTCATTTGACCATTTTGAAACTGGTTCTCTTAGAAACTTAGGTCCATTTAACCATCTTTTATTGGTTGTTAGCTGTTGTACAGTCATTCCCCTGGACGCATCATCTGCCGGGTTTTGTGAAGTATGAATATACCTCCACTGTGTCACATTTGAAGCTTCTCTGATGACAGAAATCCTATTTGCCACGAAGGTACGGAATCTCTTGTTTTCATTTCTTATATACTTCAGGACTGATGTGCTATCAGTCCAAAAACAAGAATTTTCCAGTTGAAGCTGAAGTTCTTCTCGGAGCATTTTGTCAATGCCAATGGCTAGGACTGCAGCGGTCAGCTCCAAACGCGGAATGGTAACTGGTTTTAGAGGTGCCACCCTGGCTTTGCCAAGCAAAAAGGAAACATGAACAGCATTGTTACAATTCTGTAGCCTCAAGTAGGTCACAGATCCATATCCAGTTCCACTGGCGTCTGAAAAATGGTGTAGTTGGGCACTAACCGGCTGTCCAAAATCACATGGTTTCAAACATCTGTCAACATTAAAAGTACTTAACTGATCCAAGTCAGAAATCCATTTAACCCACCTTTGTTCAAGAACTTTGGGAATCTCATCATCCCAGTTATAGTTTGTTCTGCACAACTCCTGGAGGATGAGTTTGACTGGAAGTGTCAGTGGTGCAAGATATCCTAAAGGATCATACACTGAACTGATCACTGACAATATTCCACGTCTAGTTGGCATTCTTTCTTTGCAAACAGTTCTGAAATTGAAGGTGTCAGTCTGTACGCACCATTGAAGTCCTAAGGCCCTTTCTACTGGTAGTTGGTCTCGATCCAAGTTGAGCTCAGTTAGATTCTTGGATCTATCTTTTTCTGTAATGGACTGTAAGACCTTACGGCTGTTACTGACCCATTGTGTTAGATGGAAGCCTCCCTTTTGACATAGCGTGGTCAGGTCTTTGACCGCCTGGATTGCTTCATACTCTGTAGATAAGCTTCGTAAGCAATCATCCATGTAGAAGTTATTATACACAGTGTCAATTACTTCTTCTTTAAAGCAGTGTTGATTGTCTTTTGCAGTTCTTCTCAGAGCGAAACACGCACAACTTGGGGATGAAACTGCTCCAAAAATATGAACAGTCATTCGGAAGACAGCAACATCCTGTGTAACATCTCCACCTGGCCACCACAAGAAGCGCAGAAAGTCTTTGCCGCCTTCTGCCACTTTGACCTGGTAAAACATTGCTCTAATGTCAGTCATGAAAGCAACAAGTTCTTGTCTGAACCTCAGAAGAACTCCAATTAAAGAGCTTGTGAGGTTTGGGCCTTGCAGTAGTTGATCGTTTAAAGATGTGCCTTGGTATTTTGCTCCACAGTCAAATACCACACGTAACTTGCCTTTACGAGGGTGGTACACACCATGATGTGGAATGTACCAAACTTTACCGTCAGATCTATCCAATTGATGCTCTGGCACTTTCTCAGCATAGCCTTGGATAACCATATCGTTGACAAAGTCTGTATATTCTTGTTGAAACTTAACATTCTTTTCAAACTTTCTTTTTATCCCCACAAGACGCTGTTTGGCAATGTTAAGATTGTTAGACATTATAACATCTTTGTTTTTGAAAGGCAGTTTCAAACTATAATGTCCATCCTTGAAGCTCACAGATTTCTCCATGATTTCCATGAACTTTACCTCCTCTCTAGACATTTCTTCTTTGTCCTCTGACACTTTTTCATTGAAATCATGCTGGTATTGCTTTTCCAATAGCAACTCCAATGTTTCAACAGAGATCCTGTTTACTCTAGCAGTATGTTGTTCATTTTGATAACTGCCTAGAGAACCATTGACGACCCACCCCAATAGGGTACGTATGGCATAGGGACCATCTCCCTGACTATTTACTACTTCCCACGGTTCGAGTAATTTGGAGGCGTTGGTACCTATCAATAACTCCACTTCAGCCTGAATGTGCGGAATTTGAATACCATCAAGATATGGCCATTTAGTTAGGTCTTCCCGATTTACCATGTTGGCTTGGTTTACGGGCATTTGTTTCTGTGTGTACACTTCTGGCAATTCATAAAATGTATTACCATCAAGACTTGAAATCTCCAAGTTGTTCACCACATAGCTTGAGACTGTTGTTTTGGGACTCATGGTAAGCAAACAAATATTTGTCTTTCGTCCATTCAGGTGCAGCTTCCTCATTAAACTTTCTGAACAAAAGGTAGAGGTACTGCCTGTGTCCAGAAACGCGTAGGTTTGAACAATTTTGTTGCCCCTTGCAGACTTTACTTGGACTGGAAGGATAGGTAAGATACCACTGCTACTCCCGGCCCCAATATGACCACACGTTTGGGCAGATACAAGTGTATTGTTGATAGTTGGTTCTACATTCTGTTCATGGTTTGTGTTGACAGCTTTATCAACTTTGAACTCCTTCAAATAAATGTGAAGAACACTGGGATGTTTCTGGTTGCACACTTTGCAAGTTAAGCGCCTTTTACATTCTTTGCTCATGTGTCCAACATGCAAGCAACCAAAACAGACAGCTTTTTCCTTTATAAAGTTTACCTTTTCCCTATGTTTCTTCTTCTCAAACTCTTTACATTGCTCCAAAGAATGACCTTGTGAACAAAACAAACAAGTGGAGTTACTCTTGAATTGCCTGCTTGGATGTTCAGCATTTACCCTTTGGATTTCACCAACAATGGGTTTGTTAACATTGGTAACATTGGTAGCAAAACTATCCCCTTTTAACTTTGGCTTTGACTGGAATTGTGACTTCCATTTGTAGACATCCTTCGGTTTACCAGTTGTTCTCATCTCTACATGTTGAATAGACCCAAATATTGGATCAGAAATGATTTTAACTTGGTATTCAACGAAGTTGACAACATCACTAAATTGGGCTCTTCTTTTCTGTCTTTCCATGATATCACATGCAGCTGTTCTCCATTTTTCTCTGAGTTTAAATGGAAGCTTTAGAATTACTGCTCTCATGTTTGTTGGCATGTCCAGTTCTTGCATATACTGTAGATCTGCCATAGCATTGCAACACCCACGTAAAAAGAGTGCATAATCTTGAAGAGCTGTGGTATCTTCATACCTGATCATGGGCCATCCAAGCACCTTCTCCATATATGCAGCAGAAACAAAATAATCTTCTCCAAACTGCCGTTTAAGCATAGTTTTAGCTGTATCATAACCTCTTTCCGGTGCCATATTCATACAGCTTCGAACAATTTCTCTTGGGCGCCCTCTTGTGTATCTTTCAAGGAAATACAAGCAATCACCTTTGTTATTCGTTTTTTCCTCCACACAGTGTTTAAAAGCTTTAGTGAACAAACTGAATTGCAATGGATCCCCTTCAAACACTGGAATATCACGTGGTGGTAACTGTTGAGACTTTTGCTGCTGTACTAACAACTCCGTTATTTCTTGATGTTTTTGAAACATACTCTGTGTGAAATCAGACCTTCTATCATCTACTGAAGTGGCTATTCTGGGTCTTGAAGATGCAGGTTGCTGTAAATGAGATGATGTTGGTTGTGAGGTAGCACCTATGCTGCTTTGCAATATAGTCCTTGACTGTCTCTCAACATCTGGCTGAAGAGATGCAGTTGCTTGTTTTGCCTGTTTGTTGACATAGGATTCCATCCCATCTGATGCGATGCTGTTTGCTCGTTGTTCATAAGTCCTGAGCACAGATATCTTTGCATTGGATGCGGCGATTTTTGCATCAATATCTGTTCGTTCCTTACGCTTCTGTAACATTTCCAACTGTTGCTCAATATCATGCTTAGCTTTTAAAGACTCTGCTTGAGCGACAAGAGCGGCTTTTTCTGCTTCAAGTTGAATGCATACCAGTTGCACAGAGGCATTAGATTTGCTGGAGCGCGAACTGTGACGGTTGCTCTTGTGAGAAGTGCGACCACTAACCCGTGTTTCAACATTTGAAATGCTATCCTTGGGTTCAATTTCGCTTGCAGCATGATCACATTCCTCCTGTAGCTTCTCACACCAATTATATACCATAGTGCTGAATTCCACAACCCATAACATTTTTGCTTTGAACCATGTTTCATGCCGGTCTTTCTCTTCATCGGGCAATAAAGCAATCAAAGATTCGTGTGCTTCTTTTGCTTCTTTGCATTGTGTTTTAAACTTTTCAAACATACCTTTGACCTCATTTTCATATTCTCTATTACCCATTAACTCTTGTATTGTCTTTTTTAGTTGGGATGCTTTGTCAAATTTTGACTTTCTTTGTTTCTGTAAAATATCGAGTTTTGCCAATAACCCTTTTGCAGTAAGCTTAACCTCTCGTTTTCGTATAGACAATTCAACATGTTCATCCTCTGCTTTCTGCGTCTGAGCCCCATCTTGCTCAATTTCAGAACCAGGAAACTCACTTTCATCCGCCATTTTTAAACCTTTACTAACTGCATATTTTACATCATAAACATCATCTTAAAGTGTAAACATTAACAAAAACAATTAAGCATTTCACAAACAGTTCCGTTCTTCGTTTCACAAACCCCTCTTTTTTTTTTTTTTTTTTTTTTTTTTTTTACCACCAATGCGCATTGGATTTGTCTTTGTATGTGTGCACACTGTTTTATATATAGTCATTTGACTCAAGTTCAAGTGAAAGCGCTTTCATACCTCAGTTCCACAAACGCTGAAGCCTTTGCTGTTCGTGTGCTCTGTATTCTCTTCGTTTAGCACGTGCGGGCTTGTAGTCCTTCGAAATCCGCGGCGTTCAATCCCACGCAATAATAATAATCCACAAAAAATAATCCAACAAAACTGTCATGAATGAGCATCATCCGACTTCAGATCCGCTGACTTTTCCTGTAGTCGTCCAATTCGATCTGTTCCAGTCGATGTCGATACAAGGCTCATTCAGGCTCCTTCGGTCAAACTTTTTGACTTAATGTAGGGACGCAGATGGTTTCATTAGTCTGTTTCTGACGCGTGCCTTTGTCTTGAATAAAATAAATATTGTCCATACCTTCAGAATAAATTTCGGATAAACCAAATCCATTTATTGTCCATTTGGTATTGCAAACAACAAAAAAGAACGAAAATAAAAACTAAATCAAAATATCTGATTCAAAACATACTGTTAGGCATGAGCACTGTCTTTCACAATCCAACTCTCAACACAGCACGGTCAAAAAGTTTGTTGACCTTCCATCAGCGCACCTGTAACTCATTATCACCTTACTTAAATATACTCAAAATACTCATACGCCCTCTAGTGTCACGAACAAAAAATACAATTCAAAATAATGGCTCCAACAATGCGTGTGGGTGAATTCTGTGAACTTTATACCCTGGCCTGGAACATAATAGGAGTTTTTTTAATGCAGCTTAATTATTAGTGCTTTATTTATGGAGCTAGAAATGTGTCTTTATTACATGCGAGGAAATAAATGATCTGAGAGAAAAAGTTATCACACTGATAGCAAAAAAGCATTTCATGAGCATTTAATTTAGTTTCAACAATGGTGTAATGATTTTGTTCGACTTCCAAGACAAGACGATGCTCACCCGACTGGCCAATAGGAACGTTCCAATAGGAAAAAAAGAACGTGGCCCCGCCCATGACACAATTTTCACAGCTAAAGCAAAATCCTGACACGAGAGCAAAAAATTGCATCGAGAGCAAAGAAAAGTGTTTTGAGAGAAACACTTTTTTTTTTTAGAGAAATTGTTTTCACACTGATAGCAAAAAATATATATTTGAGATTTTTTTTCAAAGTATTTTGAGAGATTTTTTTTCTCAGAAATAATTTTAAAAATTTCAAATAAATATTTTTTTATGTTCTATGAGAAAATACTTTCTCTCAAAACTTTTTTTAGTCTCAAATATTATTTTTTGCTATTGGTATGAAAACTTTTTCTCTCAAATATTCTTTTTTTTTCTCAGATCATTTATTTTCTCGCATGTAATAAAGACACATTTCTAGCTCCATATTTATTAAGCACTATTTTAATGTAGCTTGTTTCCATACAACAACAATTTATAGTCCATGACCAGGACTGTCGAATTTCAAAGGACAAAATACACCATAACAGTACCATAAAAACAGTCCATATGACTCGTGTCTTCTAGTCTTCTGTTCTGAGTCAAAGGATTTGTGTGAGAAACAGACTTAAATTTAGTAAATCACATACTAGTGTGTCATTAGTTCATGACGCATGTAAACCAATAAATGACATCAAACCTGGCACGAAATTTCATTGCTTGACCAGAAGGGAAAATGTTTAGACTATTATGGCTTTAATTTAATTTCTCTATCTCTATATTATAATTTAGTATGGATTATATACTATATTATGCCCCGAAATATATATGAAGTTGTGTATTTAAGTATATCTAACTTTATTCGCATACATTCAGTAGACTCATGTAAAGCAATATATATATATATTAGGGCTGTCAAATGATTAATCACGATTAATCACATCCAAAATAAAAGTTTTTGTTTACATAATATATGTGGGTGGACTGTGTATAATTATTTTATATATATAAATACACACACATGCTTGTATATATTTAATAAATATTTTCATGTATATACTGTATATAGATTTATATATAATTTATATTATATATAAATATAAATATTTTATATATAAATAATATTTTTTTCTTAAATATACATGCATGTGTGTGTATTTTTATATATAAAAAATAATTATACACAGTCCACCCACATATATTATGTAAACACAAACTTTTATTTTGGATGTGATTAATCGTGATTAATCATTTGACAGCCCTGATATATATATTGCTTTACATGAGTCTACTGAATGTATGCGAATAAAGTTAGATATACTTAAATACACAACTTCATATATATTTCGGGGCATAATATAGTATATAATACATGCCAGCCCTAATATATATATATATATATATATATATATATATGGTAACACTTTACAATAAGGTTCATTAGTTAACATTAGTTAATGTATTAACTAACATGTACTAACAATGAGCAATACATTTGTTACTGTATTTATTAATCTTTGTTAATGTTAGTTCATAAATATTCAGCTGTTCATTGTTTGTTCATGTTAGTTCACAGTGCAGTAACTAATGTTAACAAATACAACCTTTGATTTTACTAAAGTATTAGTAAATGTTGAAATTAATATTAACTAAGATTAATAAATGCTGTAGAAGTTTTGTTCATTCTTAGTCCATGTTAACTAAGGTAGTTAACTAATGTTAACTAATGAACCTTATTGTAAAGTGTTACCATATATATATATATCTGGTAACACTTTATAATAAGTATACAGTAACAAAGCACTTATAAATAATTTGCAAACTATTAGTTTATGGTTAATTAATAGTTTGTAAACTGTAGTTAATACATTAGTAGACTGTACAAATACTTCATTCATTGTCACTGTAATTAACAAAGTCTTATTGTTTAATTAGCTCATACGTAAAGAGTTAGATAATGCTTTGTTAACATTTTATTAAGCATAAATAGTTCTCACTTCAGATTAGGTCACGGAATATGGGAAAATGTAATTAATTACGTGTAATTACGTGCCTTTATTGGACATTAATTGCATTAGTATTAAGAGTTCCTTAAAATGTAAAATGCAAAACACGTGACCTTTCACCTTTACAGCCCTCAGAACCTCTTGGATTTGGTGGAGATCGAACGGAAACTCAGAGAGGCCAAAGCAGAGCGGGAACGTCTGCTGAAAGAGAGAGTGAGTTACTGACCCGACACAACCACAACAACACTGATCACTGCAAATCATACAAAACCGCAAAATACATCATCATCAGTGTTAAAGAGCTCACAAGAGACTTGTGTTTGTTTGTTTTTCTAATATCATTTCAACAAAATCACAATAATTCTCATGCTGACTCTCGTCTTCAGCTGTGCATATGATCACATGACTTATTTTTAGACCAACAGCGCAATTGTTCGTGCAGCAGTTCCATAAACATTTACCTTTGCATTTACTCATTTCATCCAATAGGCCTGTCACAATTATTGATTGATCAAGGTTATTCGCTGAAATCTGAATTATGTGAGATTATTTGATGAAGTGAAAGTTACTATTGAATTTTGCTGACTAAATTTGGCCAGTTCATATTTTGTTTTTCCACCAATGAAAATATTTCCAAAGGAATCCAAACTAACACAGTCTGACGGCAGTTTCTCGTCTCCGTTTGTGTGGATGCAGGAGGAGCGTCAGCGGCTGTTAGCTGAGCAACACAGACAGAAGGAGCAGCAATCTTTAAAAATACACACGGATACATCAAAACTAGAGCCACTTGCTGAGGAGCGGCTGCAGATGAACTCACCGCACAGGACGCCCGAGGTACGTCTGATGATTGACACTACTGAAATAAAATACACATTCTGACATCATTTACTCACCCTCATATATTTTCTTAACTTTCGTGAAACACAAATGGAGATGAGGCAGAATATCCATGATTTCGTTTTACATATGAAGAGTTTGGTTCCAAAACGCAATAAATCCATTTAGATAAATTTGAGTAAAAATGTGTTTTCTTTACCAAGAAAGTGGAAAGATGAAAACCACTATTTTCTGTTTCAAACTTTCACATAGCATTTGTAGGTCATAATAACAAAAAAAAAATTAAATCCAGGTTTTGATTTTCAAAGATTTATTATAAAAACAGATTATTTTTGTCCCCAAAATGCAATAAATCCATTTAAAAAAAATAAATCAAAATGCAATTAATCCATTGTATCAATATAAAAGTTTTTTTTTTTCATATTGAAACTGTTGAAAATACACAACAACGCAAGTTTATTAGTATAATATTTTTATTAAGAACTGTAAAGCAGAGATGGGGACTCGAGTTTGAGACTCGGACTCGAGTGCGACTTAAGTCCCACACACAGTGACTTCAGACTCGACTTGAGACTCGTCCTCGAAAGACTTCAGACTCGACTCGGACTCGAGCTGCGGGACTCGTGAACAATGTTTATTTTTAGGAAACGTCTGATGAGCTCGCTGTTATCCCCCTCCCTCCGTTACCTATAACCTGCCTACGTAACCACGTACTACGTGGCCTATTGCTGGCAGCGCGCGCGCGACCGCACATGAGAGGATAACAAACAAAAAGTTCGACTGCACCGGCCGCTGCTGAGCCATTCATCGCTAGCTTTGGGTTCAAAAACTTCAAACAAGACGCGCTCAAAAGAAGCGCTCAATGCAAAATATGCAGTATCACGATATAAGATTCTGGCTCAACCACATCTAATTTTATTATCAGGCATCTGAAAACGCACCCTGATAGGTGAGTAAACATGTTTAGCTCAGCATTGACCATCTACCGTTAGCTTGCTTATTGCTTTAGCTACCTAACGTTACGAGAGGTTAACTCCGACTGTCTTCCTTATGAAATATGAATGAGCGTTTGTTTAATTGCCAAACTTGTGGTCGTCGATTAACGTAACGTTAATCATTTACGTGCCGCTGGCTTCCCGTTGTCTACAAACAGGTTTATTGTTGATCATGTAACGTTACTGTTTCATTTAGTTATAATAACGTTACACTGGTTTGAGAGTCTGGGATGTGTTGACTTACAGTATATAAGCTATGATTAGTTGCATAGGCAGTGCAGCCAGAAGAAGCCAGAAATGTTTTGTGGCCCATACCTAGTGTGTTAAGAGAAGAGAAGGTTAACCAGTCTGATCTCACCCTTTGGATTTTTTTATTTCTAAACATTTTGTTCTTAACAAGTTACATGCCATAAGTTGGTCAGTTGCTTCACATTTACACTAAAGATTTTGAGCATTTTAATGTTTTGGAAGTGCACTGTAGTGTTAAAAATTTCATTTGGATGCAATAGTTTATTTGCATTTAGCTACACTGATGTTTTGCACTAAATAGGAGTGTGTCAATTTTAGTGTTGTGAGTTATATCATTTTCAATATTTGGTCTTATGTCTTGGTATGTTCAAGCTACAAGGCAAAATAAAGAAATTAACTAAAAGTAAAGCATTCTTGGTGTTTTTGTCATGTTGTAATAGCCTGTTTACACTGATTATATACCAAAATCAAAGCTGATACTGTATGCTAATAGATAAAGGAGTCATAATAACATATGGTACCACTTTATTTTGATAGTCCACTTTATACATTCTACTAACTATAAGTAACTTTGCAGCTGCATGTCAACTAACTCTCATTAGAGTATTAGTAGGCTGTCTGCTTAATATCTGCTAATTATATATTATAATATCTTATTTTGTTGGTTCCCCAACAGATATTCTACTGACTATAAGTAACTTGGCAACTACAAGTCAACTTGTTCTCCAAACCCGAACCCACATCATAACCTTACAGTCTACTAATACTCTAATGAGAGTTAGTTGACATGTAGTTGAAAATGTACATGGTTAGTAGAATGTCTAAAGTGGACTATCGAAATAAAGTGTAACCTAACATATTACATGCTTTGAATTCCTTATATAAAGCTATGCAGTGTTCCAAGCAACCTGGATGGGTCGCTGTACGTGATGCAACACTTATAACCACAAGAGACTTGAGACTTGACTTGGACTCTAGCTCAAAGACTTGAGACTTGACTTGGACTCTAGCTCAAAGACTTGAGACTTGACTTGGACTCTAGCTCAAAGACTTGAGACTTGACTTGGACTCTAGCTCAGAGACTTGAGACTTGACTTGGACTCTAGCTCAGAGACTTGTGAGCATCTCTGCTGTAAAGATTGAAAACATTTTTCCTCCTCCCGAGTGCCTCATCTTCTTAATCTCCTCACATAAATGATTCGATTTCGATGCCTTACGTTTCTTACCCACCGCAGAAACAACCACAGGTTCATCAATGCCGTCAAAATTATTTATTTTTTTTGTTTGTTTTTTTGATCGAAAAGTACAAAATAGATAAGAAAAACTAGGAAGCCGGGTGTATTTAAGGCGCTGCCGTTACTGTTTACATTGCGTGGAATGGTGCGTTGTGATTGGTTGAGAGCGGAAATATCGCATTCTGCAGAGAAGGGAGACTGGCGTTTGTCACGGTTTGGAAAGAAAGGGAGAAAACATGACAGAATAACACGGCGGATATCGCATTTTACTTAAAATTAAACATTGACTTTTCAATACCAACCAGATACAATACTGATTTTTGCAGTAACTAATTTTTTTTTTTTAAATGGCGTTTATCTCGTTTTGGAACCAAACTCTTCATATATTGAAAGTGGACAGTGATTTGTTCTGTCAAACTCAAAGTCTGACTCATACATATATACTTATATTATAAGTCTTCTAAAGTCACATGATGCTTTGTCAAGTATAGCACAGATTGCAGTAATAAACAGGAAGATAACCATGTTAATGTTGCAAAATTAATTATGAAGCAAATTCGATTTCAGTAAAGTAGCTCTACAGAAGACAACAGTTTCATTAGGGCTGGTTCACACAGAACACGTTCTTGCTTTGAAAACCACGAGACGCGTCTTTTAAAAGTTGAACTTATTTTAACTTGAGTGTCGCGTATTTAGAGCACTGTCATGCGCGAGACGCTGCAAAAGACATAAGACGTGAGCGCAGCGGTCAAACACGTCCATCTAGCGCATGTTTACAGAAAAAATAATGGAAAAGTAGCGCAGTAGAATGGAAAAATGCGTTCTGTGTGAACAGCCTCTTATTCAGCTCAAGTCGGATTTAATGTCGATTCAGTTCAGTTCAATAATAGTGTCAATGTTGCATTGGGGTCCATCAACTGTTTGGTTTCCGACATTCTTCAAAATATCTTGTTTTGTGTTCAACAGAAGAAAGAAACTCATACAGGTTTGAAATAATTTGAGAGTGAGTAAATGAGGACACAATTTTCTTTTTAAAGTGAACTATTCCTTTAAGAGTACTCTGTTTAATATGCTTTATACTACTTTTAAATCCATTCTGTTGAATCTGTAGAATGCCCCCCCCCCCCCCCCAATCAGCACAGGAAATGCTGCGTGTTTCCATCTGAGCATTTTTATTTCAGTTGTGCTTATATCTTGTTTATTTCCTCTACTCTGTACAGCAGGGTGTCCCGCTTTCTCTGACGGCGAACTTTGACCTGCGCGCTCACGTGGAGTCTCTGGGTCATAACGTGACAGGGTGCATGGGAGTTAATCTGTCTCCCCGGCGGTGTGGCGGCTTTCTAACCAAGCGCGGAGGTCGAGTGAAGACGTGGAGGAGGAGGTGGTTTATCTTTGATCTGGACCACCAAAGACTGGCATACTACACCGGTGAGGAAAAGAGAAGATATTACAACAATGCATCCATTAACACAAGATGGATGCATTTTCAGTGTTTTCCAGAGGGGGTTCATGAGCTGATGAAAAAAAGCTAATAATTATTAAATCCCAACGTTACATTATAATAAACAAATAGGGCTGCATTTGGAAATTTACATTCAGATTTGCATCAATTTCCAACAGTTCAGCATTTCACCAATATTCACCAAAATAAATGCTCAAGGATTTGACATTAAAAAAGAAACAAAATAATAAAAATATATATATTTTATCTGTTTACTTGCATGTGATATTTTTTTTTTTTTCATATTCATTTTTATGTAAGTTTTAGTAATTTTGATGTTTGTTTTTGAAATTGTATTAGTTGTTGTTATTTAGTTTTTATTCATTTTTATTTCAATTTTATTTTTTACTTATTTTAGTACATCAAGTTAAAGTAGATGAAAATGAGAAATGTTGCTTTGGCAACTAGCTGAAATAAAAGAAGATACATTTTATGTTTTATTTTATTTCAGTTATTGTTTGTTTTATTAGTAGTAACAATTTTTTGTATAGTTTTAGTTGACTATCATAACCCTGAATGTGACCTTTAACCGACATCAGAGAACCGTGAACATGCAAATTTGTACTTAAATTATTGAAATATTGACAATCTTGCAAGAAAAACATTTGACATCTCTACAGGGTTTGGCTGACAAAAAGTTTGGGAATCGTTGGATTAACACGTCACACTAAAAGTATTCCCAGTGTATAGTACACTTCAGCTGAAATCTGATGAATATCTGCTGCTTTCTCATTGAAATCTCAATGTTCTTTTCGTTGTTTTCTCAGAACTAGATGAGAAGAAACTCAAAGGGGTCATTTACTTTCAGGCCATCGAGGAGGTTTATTACGATCATCTACGAACAGCTACATCAGTGAGTTCATACGCCTCCTCATATGGAGGAAAAACTGACCCCAGACTGAAATGATAGACACAAAACTGCAACTCTAAAGGTCCTTGGACACGGAGTCTGAAATTATTGTCGAAATTTCCGCACGTTAAAAAATAAATACGACCTCATGTTTTGTCAATCACGTCCTCCGAAACTTTCGTCCGTCATCAAAAAATTCAGATCGGGTTCGATTTTCTGCGTTTTTCGCAACCGTAGCAAGCATTTTGAATGATGTTTTGACAAATCAGAGCCACCGAATCACAAATACGAAAAATTCGGACTCAGTGTACAAGGACCTTAACCTTAACTAATTGGCAGAGTAACCCATGGTCATATATTGTAAAACCACAGTTTCTGACACATTTCTGTATTTCCCATGCTGACTGTGTTTTTGTCATTCTCAGTCTCCACGGCCCAGTCTCACCTTCTGTGTGAAAACATACGAGCGGCTCTTTTTCCTCGTGGCCCACAGCGCCGAAGCCATGAGAATCTGGATGGATGTTATTGTGACTGCGACAGATGAACACAGCAGATACTGATGAACACTAGAAATGATGCTGAACAGATGATGAAGCCTGCAGATGAGATCGCTCAGGGACTTTAAGGGATGCCACAACACAAGATGAATATGAATGTTAGCGGAGCAGAGGACATTGGTATACGGTGTATGAACACTCATAAACAGACGATCCGTGCTGAAATTGACCTTCAGTGGGTTTGTGTTCTTCTGCCATCTGCTGTTACACTAACAGAGAACATCACACACCGCACTCATGTGTTATGTTTCTTACATATTATTTATTATTGTTACATATCAATTTTTGTCATGTTTTGCTATTGAAAGTTTGGGGTAAAAATCCTGCAAAAAGTGTTAATAAACATTTACATTCCAAACAATGTGTCAGGACCTTATGTGACCTTATAATAAAGCTGTTTCATCGACTACAAAACCAACAGCTCTTTGTTATTTTGTTTAAGGACTAGCCAAAGAAAAATAAAATACATAAATAAATAAATTTAAACCTAAAGGAAAAACAAGTTTGATTTGAAAAAATAATATGAAAATGCATCTTTTAATATGACTAAAATGGGGCTTATAAAATGTTTCAACAATAAAAAAAAGAGTCTTCAAATATATAGTTCACTTAAAATGAAACTTTTTGTTTAAATAAATAGAGCTAAAGGGAAAACTAGGTTTATATATATATATATATATATATATATATAAAATAAAAACCTAGTTTTCCCCTTAGCTCTATTTATTATATAGGCTATATCAAAATGCATCTTCACTTTTGAAAATATAAAATGTTACTATTTTAAATTTATTATCAATGTTGGAAACAGTTGTGCTGCTTAAATATTTTTTATAACCTGTAATACTTTTTTCAGAATTTTTTGATGAATCGAAAGTTAAAAAAGAACAGCATTTATTTAAAACATAAATCATTTGTGACAATATACACTAATGTTTAAAAGTTTGGGGTCAGAAATGTTTTCTTTTTTTGAAAGAAATGTATACTTTTACTCAGAAAGGATGTTAAATTGATAAAAAGTGATAGTAAAGATGTATGTTGATAGAAAAGATTTCTATTTCGAATAAATGCTGTTCTTTTTTTTAGCTTTTTATTCATCAAAGAATCCTGAAAAAAGTATCACAAGTTACAAAAAAAATATTAAGCAGCACAACTGTTTCCAACATTGATAATAAATCATCATATTAGAATGATTTCTGAAGGATCATGTGACACTGAAGACTGGAGTAACGATGCTGAAAATTCATCTTTGATAACGGAAATAAATTACATTTTAAAGTATATTAAAATACAAAACCATTATTTTAAATTGTAATAATATTTCACAAATATTACTGGGGGTTTTTTTCTATATTTTTGATCAAATAAATACAGGCTTGATGAGCATAAGAGATTTCTTTCAAAAACATTAAAAATAGTAATGTTTCCAGACTTGACCAGTACTGTATATTATAATATATATGCATATATATATTAGACTTAAAGGAAAAATAAGTTTGACAAAAAAATATCAAAATACATATTCTAATAAGATTAAGATGGAGGGGGCTTATAAAATGTTTCAACAAATTAAAATAAATCCTTGAAAATAGTTCACTTAAAATGAAACTTTTGTTCATGATTTACCCTTTTGTGCAACACAAAAAAGTTGTTATAATCAACTCGCGAGTCTTTTCCATGCAACAATAGTGACCGCAAGAAAAGTTCCATAAACGAGTCAATAAAGCATTTGCACTAAAAACACTCAAATGTATCGTGCGCTGTAATAATAAGTTAAATAAAAAAATCGCCATGTATGCAATCATGCCATGTCATCATGTGATTTTGTGTCGTTGTTTTTCAGAGAGAAGAATAAAACGATGATGATAAACGGAATGTTTATTTATGATCTGACTGAATCTTTTAAATCCGATTCGTTGATCGTTATAAGCGTTTGGCAGATTGAATCTCGGCTGCTTTCAGTTCTGCATCGATTATTAATTATAATATTTCTATCTGATGAAGATGAGGGTGACCAGCTCGCTGTATGTGGGCGATCTGGAGCCGGACGTGAATGAAGCCATGCTGTTCGAGCGCTTCGGATCTGTCGGTTCGGTTCAGTCAGTTCGAGTCTGTCGAGATAAAGTCACGTGCCGCTCGCTCGGATACGCCTATGTGAACTTCGAGGAAACAACTGATGGTGAGACGATTGAGAACATCACCATAACATTATTAATCAACTGACCAGTGTGATTTCATAAGTTTTCTGAGAAATATTTTTGTAACTTACCTAAGCAAAAAAAAAAAAAAGAAAAGAAAAGAAAAGAAAAAAGTCCTATGTGACATATGTCACTCCAGTGAATGTCAATTTCAGACCTAATTTTTTTTTTTTTAATTTAGTATTTTTTTCCCATGCCATTACATTGTTTAGAGCATAAGAAACAATATGTTATTCATATGTTATGCTATGTCTTCTGTAGTGGACACCAGGACTCTATTTTAAAAATAAAAAGGCATGAAATTACATATCTTTTTTAACCAAACTCAGTATAAAGATGATTCTCAACTATGTTATGAAAGATATAACGGAATGAATTGATTTAACTTACCATTATGCACTCAAATAAATTAAGCCTTTTAAGATTTACGCATTGAATAACCCTTATGACATGTATTTTAATTGAATAATTGATTTAGGATTGTTCAATTATTCAATTAAAAATATGTAAGGATTGTTCAGTTAAAAAAATCTTATTTTTTTTCCAATTAAATTTCTGAAGAAAAAAAAGTATCAGGATGAAGTGATTTTTTTCTTGAAACAAGAACAAATATCTGGCAATGGGGTCAGAAAAATAAACTTAATTCAAAGGGAAAGCAAGATTATTTTTCAGACCCGCATTGCCGGATATTTTTTCTCATTTTAAGCATAAACTCACTTCATTTTGATATCAAATATCTAAACAACCTTAAAATAATATACATTTATTTAATATGCAAAATGACATATAAGATAAGTCTTGTTTTCAAAAAAAAAAAAAGGGATTATATAAAAACAAATATCTACGGAAAAATAAACTTAATTCAAAGAGAAAACAAGATTATTTTTCTTAACCATGCACTGGCAGATTATTTTAAAAGCAAAAACATTAATTTTATACATCAAGCTTGCATGTTTTGTTCTTGTTCATCTCAAGTCAATTTATCGATTTAAGAATTTTTAGATATTTATACCTCTGACTAATTTTTTGCAGTGAATATGGGACAAGCTGTTACATTTCTGATTGACACTTGTTTATTGATTTGGGAGGAATCAATAAAAAAAAAGTATTTGAAAATCTGCACTTAAAATGATCCAATTATTCAAGAAATTCCTATTCACATTTGCTTCATTGTAACGTTGGATCTCCTTCGCATCGTAGCCGAACGAGCCTTGGATACCATGAACTTTGACCTCATGCAGGGCAAGCCAATGCGTCTAATGTGGTGTCAGCGAAACCCTTCCCTGAGGAAGAGTGGCGTGGGAAACGTCTTCATCAAGAACCTGCAGAAATCCATTGACAGCGAGGGCCTGTTTGACATCTTCTCGTCATTTGGAAACATCTTGTCCTGTAAAGTAAGTAACGTTCTCCACCTCCAGCTCTTATACGAGATAAATATCCAGCGCAGGAGAATCTGAAGCACGTTTCTTTTCATTAAGGTGTCTTGCGATGAAAACGGATCGAAGGGCTTTGGATATGTGCACTTTGAGACGCGTGAAGCTGCTGAAAAAGCCATCGAGAAATTAAACGGCATGTTGATCAACGAGCTGAAAGTGTAAGTCGTGACTAAACGCATCCATTTCATCATGTTGAGTCTTGTAAGGTTAAAGAGTAGGCCCTACCTGAAAAACTTAGGTAAAAGTACAGATACCTTACAGCAAAAATGACTGCAAGTTACAAGTCACCAATTCCAATACAACTTGACTTGAGTAAAGTATCTGATTTTAACAGTTAAGTATTTTACTCGTACTGTGAAATAAAAGATGCACTCGACACCTATAGACAAGGAGAGCAATCAGATGGTTCTTTTTTTTTTTTGTAAAGTTGAAATAAAACTGAAAACCTCAATATTGCAATAAATCAAGGAAACAGCCTTTTAAACGTCTACAACATCTCTCAGTTAAGCTCAAGAGCTCAAAAATGGCATAAGTAAACCCATATCATTCAAAAAGGCCTTCTATATAATGCTAATAAAATAATGTTAATTATAATTAAAGCCTAAAAAAGTCAATGCCTACATGCACTGGACGTCATGTCCTCATCTCAAATATGAAACTCCTCCAACTAGCTGATAATGCACTCACATTCGTGTAAAGTATTTTAGACGAGTTTGGGTGAACAAGGGAAAAGCACACAAGATATAGTACCTTCATTGCCCTGTAGATGGAGATAACGCTTCTTTTGAAACAAATAAACCTCAGATGAAATAGGTGCTATGCAAAATGTAGTTTGTAATTGCAATACTCATTACAAATGTGTGTTGGAGTAATGAGTACATATACTTATTCAAAAATGTAGTCGAGTAGAGAGTAAAAGTAAGTTATTCAGTCAATGTACAAAGTAGCTAAAAAGATACTGAAGTACACTTACATTTAGTTTCATTTGTCGCACTTTTAAGGTTCGTCGGCCACTTCAAATCGCAAAAGGAGCGCGAGGCTGAAATGCAGGAGAGAGCAAAAGAGTTCACAAACATTTACATCAAGAACTTTGGAGCTGATGTGGATTCCAAGACACTGACTGAGATATTCAGCAAATTCGGTGAGGATTTGTTTTATGGAAGTGTAGATGAAAAAAATGTATCTTGTTCTGTTGCGTCTTTGACACTTTTTTTTTAGGCCCAACCTTGAGCGTCCGGGTCATGACGGATGAGAGGGGAAACTCTCGAGGGTTTGGTTTTGTCAGCTTTGAGAAACACAATGATGCCAAGCAGGTGAGAGATGAAACAGAAGCCGAAAGAGTGTAATGAACCAGACGAGGGAAAAGAGTGATCTGTATGTTTGAGTGTTTGTTGATTTAAAACACTCCATCACAAGGCTATTTTATTCTTTCAACCAACAGCAAACCACATGCACATGATTATGAATATTATGGGCTGCAAAGGATCCTATTGGCAGCATTTGTCTGGTTCTGTGCTTTAAACTTCACAATTTTTAGACATCTATGCTACTTTTTTCAAATTTTGTCTCCTATTTAAACACAAGATCCCCATAAGTTGTGTCCCAAATGGCACTTAATGATGATGTTTTGTCGCCCTCCCTTTCTGCTACATAGTTCTATTTTATTGTTATTAATATGCTATTAGTGCTGTCAAATCGATTAATCGCATCTAACATAAACGTTTTTGTTTACATAATGTGTGTGTACTGTATATATTATTATATTTGTATATGTTATATATTTCTGTGTGTGTGTATATACTGTATACATACACATACTGTATATATAATATAGATATATATAAATATAATATATACACACACATATTATGTAAAAAAAAACATTTTGTTAGATATTAATATTAATTATAATTTTTTTTTAATTTGAGTTAATCTGTAGAATCTGCACTACATGGGTCTGTCCATTTAAAAATATATTTTGGATATACTCTCGCATGTGACCCCTGACCCTACAGAGGATAAGTGGTTTGATATTCTCAATAAAAAAAATAAAAATAAAAAAAACCTGGAGGGAGACAGAATCGTACTGGAACGGGACTGAATGACTACAAAATGTAAAGTTTGCGGGAAGAAATATAACTTATATCTGTTTTTTTTTTTTTTTTGCAAGTGAGAGTAAATACCTGGTCACATTTATTCTAAAACTACTATAACCGTCATGTTTTCAAAGCTCACACAATGCTGCACTTACTCATGATTTCTCTTAACATAGGGACAGGAGAGCTGTCAGTCAATAAATGAAAAAAAAAAGAAGTAACTTGTGTAAATTTCTTGCAAAAGAAACTCAGATATCTAAAAGTAATGCGTTACTTTACTAGTAATCTGATTACATAACTCAAGTTACTTGTAATGCATAACCCCTAACACTGATTATAAGTGGACCTCAGGGGGAGATAAATAAGAGAATTGTGTGATATAACCCCAAGGCCGTGGACGAGTTGAACAGGACGGAGCTGAACGGCAGACACATGTACGTGGGCCGAGCTCAGAAGAGAAGAGAACGTCAGGTGGAACTGAAGCGACGCTTTGAGCAGTTAAAACAGGAGCACATCATGCGCTATCAGGTACCAGTGACGCCTCTGAAACCTCACGCATTTATTACGCACATTAAAGGGCCATGCTTGCACACCAAGGAAGATTTATAGCGATAACTATGCTTTCACAATTGCTCTAATTCTAAGAGAGTAGGGAAGTGCACACTAGAGGGCTGCATTGGGATTGAGTCCCGCCGGGTCCCGCGGGACCCAACGCAAATCTCGCGGGAGCGGGCGGTTTGAACTTTGCTGCGGGCGGGAATGGGCGGACAAATAAAACCCCTGCGGGATTGGGAGGTAGCCTAACGACATGATGGAGATGTCAATGATGTGGAAAAGAACCTTAAACGAGGTATTTACAGCACAAAACCTGAGCAAGGCAAGTCTGACATTTACTATTCATCTTCCTGATCAGTGCGTCAGAATACATGCAGGCCAGGGAAACGAAACCAACAACCCCATGAATCTCTTTAACAATAGCAATACAAATACGCGTTTTTTTCCTGCGGGACGGGAGAAGACACAAAGTCAGTGCATCTCTATTATTGTGCGGGAATAAATTCTCCGAGTTTTGCGGGTGCGGGCGGGAGTGGACATACATATTGCGGGAGCGGGCGGGAGTGTAACACATACGTTGCGGGAGTGGGCGGTAATGGTCAAAAATTCGGCGGGCGCGGGCGGGAGCGGGATGAAGAAAACAGTCCCGCGCAGGACTCTAGTGCACACCATGACTCTAACAATAATGTCACAGAAGAACGAAATTGTTGTTGGAATCACTTTCAGAACGATTTTTTTCAGTTGATAAACGATAAAAACATTTACAGCCAATCAGAATCCACCTTTAAAGAAATTCAGCATTTAAAGTGGCAGACAACAAAACTGCAGCGCGTGCTTATAATAAACACGTTATCATCCGCTGGTGTGGACACTAATATAGTTATTGTTATGGTTATAGTTATTGTTAAAGGTGCATTGCGCAACATTTAGTGTTAAAAATACCCGTTTTTCTAACCCATACATGCTTAAACAATTGCCTGATGGGCTGAATGAGCCCTTCTCTGATCACTGAGATTGCCTCTATAATCCTGTAGAGTAAAATAAATAATAGGGATTAGGGACGGAACGTGAGCCTTTGGTTACTTATGAACAGCTCGTGAAAGCGTGCGTATGCGTGTGGTCCATGAGCGTGCACACCTCTGGTTGCAGTTTCGCTTGTCGCCTGAGGGGGGCATAGTTCTGCAAAAACTCAGAGACTTGCGCAATGCACCTTTAAAATAATGATTATTACAGTTAGTGTTATAGATAGCTTTATAGTTATTGTTGTATTTATGGTTATAGTTATCATTATGTTTATTGTTAATAATCGTTATAATCATTGTTGGTTATCATTATAGTTATGATTAGAGTTATCATTATAGTTTATTGTAAAGTTATAATTATAGTTAGTTAGTTATTGCTATAGTTATTGTTGTATTTATTATAGTTATCTTTGGGTATTATAGTTATTGTTAGAGTTAGCATTAGAGTAATCGTTATAGTTCTTAGATTTATCATAGTTTTTGTTAAAGTTATCATTATAGTAGGCTAATAGTATTGTTATAGCAATCATTATAGTTATTGTTAAAGTTATAATTATAGTTATCAGTAGTTATCCTTTTATTTATTGTTAAAGTTATCATTAGATTAATCATTATAGTTAATGTTATAGTTATTGTTAAAGCAATTATAGTTATCATATGCTGGTGTGGATACCATACCAATATAGTTATCATTCTAGTTAGGTATCATCATTATAGTTATTGTTAAGTTTTAGTTATCGTTATCATTATTGTTATCATTATAGTTAACATTACAGTTCGTATTATAGTTGTCGGTCTTGTGAATGGGTCTTAACACGCTTTGATCATCCTGACAGGGAGTGAATCTGTACATCAAGAACCTGAGCGACAGCGTAGACAGCGATCTTCTCCTCAAAGAGTTCTCGCCATACGGGAACATCACCAGCGCTAAGGTAGGAATTCATTTTTCATCATAAAGAAATAGTAAATGCAAATAAAACAGCAGCCAAAGATCCAGGATTGTGTTTTTTTTTTCCATTCAGGTGATGACAGACGGCGGCCGCAGTCAAGGCTTCGGGTTCGTTTGCTTCTCCTGTCCTGAGGAGGCCACCAGAGCCATTACTGAGATGAACTGCCGCATCATCGACTCCAAGCCCATATACGTCTCTCTCGCCCAGAGGAAGAAGGAGCGGCAGGCCCACCTCATCCACCAATACATGATGAGAAGGGCAAGCTTCCATAGACAGCAGCTGCAGCCGTTCGACACCAATCCACACGCTGAGCACTTCTTACCCTCACAGGTCGAGATTCACATCAAATACTCTCATCGTAATAGTGTGGAGAAAAGCACATGTGACGGGCTTTATTACATGCTTGATCCGTATGTTTCACAGGATCAGAATCACTCTTCATACCACATCACCCAACCTCAACCCGGCACTCAGTGGGACGCACAGAACATCAGCCCTCAGTGTGAGCAGATAACACACAACATGCTTTATTTAGATCAGGGTTTCCCAAACTGGGGTTCTTGAGCGGATCGTACAAATGTAAAACCAAAAAAAATCTAAATAAAACACAAAAATGTATTAAATCATAAAATAAAAAAATAAAGATAACTTAAACCATTCAAATTAAAACTCTTACTAAAATGAAAAGTACACTGCGTAACTTTTTTTTGGTTCAAAATTAACTAAATTTAAATAATAATTTAATAATCACTTTTAATTTAATCATACAAATTAAAAAAATTAAATGAATAGATAATTTGAAATAAAAACAATCAAAATAAAAACACTAGTACACAATTTTATGTATATACATGCATGTCATTTCAGCATTATCCAATGTCAGAGAGCTGTAAACATGTGATTTTTTTTATATTAACTTAAAATCTTAAACCGCCCAACTCGGACACTTATTCCAGAGCTTTCCAGTGGTAAATAGGACTAGATATGGCGTTCATGTCCAATTTTAAATTAGGAAACTCATATTTATGATAATGCCAATAGCATATTAGAGAGAAAACACATAAAGTGACCAGGGTAGGGTTGCAACACCAACCATTCACACCACTTAAATTGGAACGTAAAGGCCACTCTAGAGTCTTAGTAACTACTAGCTAGTTTGTAACTAACTCTGTACTTTATTCTATTGCACCATTTGTTCTTAATGCAGAACGTAGCTAAGTAGGTCGTAAGCTCTCCGTAAAGTAATGCGTAGTTGCAAAATATGACATTTACCCTAAATGATCCTCAATTACCCTTCAAATACCCTTCAAATACCCTCCAAATAAGTGAGCAAAAGTTGTTTAAATGCTGTGAATTTCAGTTTATCCTTCACTCTAACCTCTTTTGCCTCACGTAACTAACGGTAAATATAAGTTTCCATTAAATACAATACTACTTAATCATAAGTAGGCATTTTTATATGTAAATAACATTCGGAAACTGTATTTGAAATTAATAAAGATCAATAAATCAATACAGACATGAGGAATTACCTTTATTTGTTACATTTAGGTCATGTTGAAGAGCCTCTTACAAAGTAATCTATTCACATAATGTTCTCTCTCTTAAAATGTAAGCAAGTGTAAATGTCAGCATTGTATGTGTCTAGAAAACTGAAGTCTGTCAGGTAAAACAAGAGCTTATTGATGCTGTTCTGTCAGTCTACTATTTATTCCAACCGTTTCTCCTGATCAGAGGCTTCCATAATAACTATATAGTTTATTATGTGTAAAGTTACGCTTCAACAAAGTTTTATGATGCAACCCAAATAATATTTAGTAGTGCGTAAGTGTCCATTTACATCAAAACAAGGCTATTTTGTAGCTGACGGCACAGCTGGTGCAATCACCCCTGCTGTAAACACCCATTAAAGTTCTTGGAGTCTTTACTAATGAGCTGATGACTTGAATCAGGTGTGTTTGATTAGGGAGACATCTCAAATGTGCAGTGCTAGGGGTCCTTCCCTTCAGGACCAGTGAGCTAGAGCTTCTGATGGATTTCTTTATCATCTGTCTTCCTCACAGCCAGTCTCACTCACTGGACGCCCAGCACAGCTGCAGTGAACGGAGAACTGCAACACACGTACACACCTGTAGATAACAACCATCACGAGTTCACAAGCGCACCGCAGGAGCAATGGGCTGTGCAACAGGTGCACGTCATCTCACTAAACGAGTCGCTTAAAAAAAGCGATATATAAATGATTCATTCACTCACTCAGTCTTTCACTCACTCAGTCTTTCACTCACTCACTCACTCTTTCACTCACTCACTCTTCCACTCACTCACTCACTCTTTCACTCACTCACTCACTCTTTCACTCACTCACTCACTCTTTCATTTACTCACTCACTCACTCTTTCACTCACTCATTCACTCACTCTTTCACTCACTCACTCACTCTTTCACTCACTCACTCACTCTTTCACTCACTCACTCACTCTTTCACTCACTCACTCTTTCACTCACTCACTCACTCTTTCACTCACTCACTCTTTCACTCACTCTTTCACTCACTCACTCTTTCACTCACTCTTTCACTCACTCACTCACTCACTCACTCTTTCACTCACTCACTCTTTCTCTCACTCACTCTTTCTCTCACTCACTCACTCACTCACTCTTTCATTTACTCTTTCATTCACTCACTCTTTCATTTACTCACTCTTTCATTCACTCACTCTTTCACTCACTCACTCTTTCTCTCACTCACTCACTTTCTCACTCACTCACTCTTTCACTCACTCACTCTTTCTCTCACTCACTCTTTCACTCACTCACTCTTTCTCTCACTCACTCTTTCTCTCACTCACTCACTCACTCACTCTTTCATTTACTCACTCTTTCACTCACTCACTCACTCACTCACTCACTCTTTCACTCACTCACTCACTCACTCACTTTCACTCACTCTTTCACTCACTCACTCACTCACTCTTTCATTTACTCTTTCATTCACTCACTCTTTCATTTACTCACTCTTTCATTCACTCACTCTTTCACTCACTCACTCACTTTCTCACTCACTCACTCTTTCACTCACTCACTCTTTCTCTCACTCACTCTTTCTCTCACTCACTCACTCTTTCATTTACTCACTCTTTCATTCACTCACTCTTTCTCTCACTCACTCACTTTCTCACTCACTCTTTCACTCACTTTCTCACTCACTCTTTCACTCACTCACTCACTCACTCTTTCACTCACTCACTCACTCACTCACTCACTCACTCACTCACTCACTCATTCACTCACTCACTCACTCTTTCACTCACTCACTCACTCACTCTTTCACTCACTCACTCACTCTTTCACTCACTTACTCTCTCACTCACTCTCATAAAATAAATAAATATTTTTTTTAAACGCAAGCCATCAAAATAAAACATTTACTAAAAATAAAATTAAAAGAAACTTTTATTTTTATTTTTTATTAAAACTTATTGTGCATGTTCTCGTCCACATTAAGGTCCAGGAGTCTCTGACCATGTCCAGCTCCCCGGAAAACCTCAAACAGATTCTGAGCAAGTTTATTTTTGTTTTATTGTGGCTTTTCTATCTTTTCAAAGTCTTGTTTGATTTGTGTCCATGTGTTTTGAGCACATATCTCCATTCTTCCCCAGTTCACAGCCTCTTCCCACTCGTCCAGGACATGGTAGGGCCCTTGGCGAATACGATCACTGAAATGCTGTTAGAGATTGATGAATCTGAACTGATTCAGTTGCTGCACTGCTATGAATCTTTGTGCATGAAGGTTTGTTCCCGTTAGTTTGGCTTTGGTTGCTTTGATGTATGATTTGTTTCTGTAGTGTGTAATTCTTGTGTGTGTTCAGGTGAATGAAGCACTTGCTGTTTATCAATCTTATCAGCCAATGGACGCGACACCGATGTCCTTCACCAGCCCTGTTATTCTCACTGCCTGAGACAGATATCAATGCAATGACCACAGCGTGTTTATTCATTTTAAAAATGAATCTGCATTTAAATTTTTGTAATGTTTCTTTTAATAAATTTAACAATTTAATGTCAATTAAAAAATATTGTTCTGCAACAATATAAATAAATATATTTGCATTTCTTTCAATGTCAATTAAAAAATGTGTCATGCAACAATATAAATAAATATTTTTGCAGGTTTGTTCGTTTTTCCAATTGGTGTTTAAAATACCAATGCTACATTTAATTTTCCACATTAAAATCAAAGTTGAGTCAATGCAGATGTAACCTGTATGACAAGTGTCAAATAATAAAGATTATGAATATATTGCAATTTAGCAATTGAAAAATAGAAAAGCTAACAGATAAGCATGTCATAAATGAGCTGGGGGTTTTTTATTGAAAGAAAGGAGCTAAAAACAAGGAGGCAAGAAGCATAAAGATATTTTGGTAAATTGATATGACATTTAAATGTTCACCCAAAAATAATTAAAATTCTGTCCTCATTTATTTACCATTAATTTGTTCTAAACCTGTATGAGTTTATTTCTTCTGTTCAACTATCCCTTTTTAATGCATTTGGCATGACTGCTTCATGACTGGACACATTCCCTGGGAAACAAACACATGACCTTGACATTCACCTCTTATTTATGGACACCCATTTTGGTCACATAAGAAAAAGAAAATTATGCTTTAGTAAATGGTAATTATGAACAAAATTATAACATAGTACCTCATGATTATAAGATGAAAAGTAGAAATTAAGTCATAATTATTACAAAAAGTCTAAATTATGACAAAAACCCTCGATTTCACAGACAAGGCTTCAGCCTAGTCACCGAGTAAAATGCATGTTTGAGCTGTTCTAACTTAAAGTAACTTGCGCCGACATATTTTAAAATATATTAGTGCCATTGTTTTGTCTCAAGATGCACACCAGTAACTTTTTTTTTATGTGGCATGTTTATAAAAGCTACTTAAATGTCCTAATTGAACTAAAGCCTAATCCTGTCTTAATCTAAATCATGTCTGTGAAACCAGGCCATAAGTTCATAATTATGACATTAAATAGGCCTAATAATTGAGATTTTTTAATCATAATTGAGATTTTTTTAAATCTCATAATTATGATTTAGTGTCATAGTATGACATCATTTCGACGTTATCTCATCATGCCCATATTTTATGTTATAACTATGACTTTTTTATGTCATAATTAAGATTTAGCAAAGCATGATTTTTTTTCTAATGTGGCGGAAATGTGCTTCAATACACTTTTATTCTATCAGGCCATTGACTCTTATTTTGCTCTTACGTAAAAAATATAAAAGAAGCTCACGCAACTTCCGGCGAGGACGCCTTCTTATCTGAGCCGTACTTCCGCTTCTCTCCCCCTACCTTGTGCGGTGCGAGAGAGAGCGCGTGTGCCACAGAGCCTCGGCACACTCATCTTATATAAAAAATCAAAAATACAAAAAAAAATCACAAAACAAGAAAAAAATACAAACAAAAAATCTACTTTTATTGCCGAGTACCTCGGTGAAGCAGGATCAGCGGACAGATTTGAGAAGTTTATTATTAAGGCAGCACCGCAGTAGGCCTGAGGAGATTTTAATCATCTTATCATCGATACCGCGAACACGTCGACGCCAAATCGGTACCAAACGCGTTTTAATTAGTCTCCAAGACTGTTCTTTAAGGGTATTTATCGTGTTAAAGCGTTTTCGATAGGTAAGTTAAACCGAGGAGATTGGAGCTCGTGCGTCGCCATTACTAAGCTCGTCAGTTTTTCCAGGTGTTTCGGTAGATCGCTCTTTTGTCGTACGGAAGAAAGATGAACCCTAGCGCTCCAAGTTACCCTATGGCCTCCCTGTATGTGGGTGATTTGCACCAGGATGTCACCGAGGCCATGCTTTACGAGAAGTTCAGCCCTGCCGGGCCCATTCTGTCCATTCGGGTGTGCAGGGACATGATGACCCGCCGCTCTCTCGGTTACGCCTACGTCAACTTCCAGCAACCCGCTGACGGTAAGCTAACGCTCCCGGTTCATTTCTAACACGATGTTTTAAATTGCATTTAGATGTCCAGCTAGTTGGGAATCACGGACACGTGCAGCACGTGACCGTCCTCCGGTTCACATTTTAAGTTCAATGTTTATTAACGATTCTTACACGTTTGTATTAGGACTAATGAATGTCGTAGTTGCCGTTTCTGCGGCCAAGAGAAGTAACGTTATCTTATCCCAGGACATTAACGTTAACCTCACGAACAGACATCCCCACATTTGTGTTTTACGAATCATGTCCTTGTACATATTTTGTTGTGTGTACCGGAAGCTTCAAGACAAATGCAATGTGTAATGAATCTCATTCTGATTCTATAAAAAAAAAAAAACTTGTATGTGTGGTTTGAAATATGGATTTGGTCCCTGTATTCATAATTCAATTTAATGACGACACAACCAATGTAGAAAATTGGTGAAATGAGTAGGCTACTTGTTGTACACATGATGTACTCTGACTAGCGCTAGAGGGCGCTACACAACCCATGTTAGTAAGTCCAAAATACATATAGATGTATGTTTATAGAACCAGCAGTCTAGCAATAATTGTTTATGTTGACTTTTGCTGTTAAAGTTTGTTGGTCATAACTTAATGCTAATATTTTAATGTATTTTAATGAACTGTTTCAGCTGAGCGTGCCTTGGACACAATGAACTTTGACGTGATTAAGGGACGACCCGTCCGCATCATGTGGTCCCAGCGAGACCCCTCACTGCGCAAGAGTGGTGTGGGCAACATCTTCATCAAGAACTTGGACAAGTCCATCGACAACAAGGCCCTTTATGACACATTCTCTGCCTTCGGAAACATCCTGTCCTGCAAGGTAATAAACGTGTGTTTGCGGTGATGTGCATGTTTCTGGTGTTTGGTGCTTGTGCTCAGTGCTGGTGTTCTCTTCCTGAAGGTGGTTTGCGATGAGAACGGCTCTAAAGGATACGGCTTTGTACACTTTGAGACCCATGAGGCCGCAGAAAGAGCCATTGAGAAAATGAACGGCATGTTGCTCAATGACCGCAAAGTGTAAGTGTGCATTTGAATTAACTACATTGTACTAAATTGTTGGTTTGGAGTGTGCTAATTCTGTTTCAAGCATGATTCATACTAATTTAAGAAAACATTTTTTAGTTACTTGAAGATATTAGTATTTATCATGTAAAATTAAAAGGTTTTATAACTGTTCATTGAAGTATTAGTGTTATGGTTATTTAAAAACGTATTACTCTTGAGTTTGTCATGAATATAGCCTTATAGTCTTAAATAAATTCACATATTCAGGATAATTATGGTAACTTATTGCATCTTAAAGGTTCGTCGGTCGCTTCAAGTCTCGCAAGGAGCGCGAGGCTGAGATGGGCGCCCGTGCCAAAGAGTTCACCAATGTTTACATCAAGAACTTCGGAGAGGATATGGATGACGAGAAGCTGAGGGAGATATTCAACAAATATGGTGGGTATTTTGCTGCTAATAAAAGCCTGTTCACTCCAAGAATGATAGCTATAAAGATTATAACTATATTAGCATCAACAATGTCGATCTGTGTATGAGGGTGCGCTGTCGTCTATAAAGCGGGATGGATTCTGATTGGCTGTCAATGTTTTTATTGTTCATCAGCTGGGAGAAAAGTAGTTCTTAAAGTGATTTCAATGACTTTGTTTCTCTCTGGAGTTATATTTGTAGTTGTGGACTCTGTTGTTTTATATTTAGAATGATTTTACAACTGCATCTTTATGATTATAGTTATTGTCCTTTGTGTACATGGGCCTGCTTTTGACCTTATTGCACGAATCAGATCTTTGAAGTGTTCGGCTGTCATTACAGGTCCAGCACTGAGCATTCGCGTCATGACCGATGAGAGCGGCAAATCTAAAGGCTTTGGCTTTGTCAGCTTTGAGAGGCACGAGGATGCCCAGAGGGTGAGTAGAAACAGATTAATATCATTTTGTAATCCTCACTACTGTGACAAAGTGTTGTATCCTGATGCGTTTCCTCTGATCATCAGGCTGTGGATGAGATGAATGGAAAAGAGATGAACGGAAAGCAGGTTTACGTGGGCCGTGCGCAGAAGAAGGGCGAACGCCAGACAGAGCTCAAGCGCAAGTTTGAGCAAATGAAGCAGGACCGCATGACTCGCTACCAGGTAAAAAATGACCCGTGTTTGGCTGATATGAACATTTAGATGATGCAAATGAGGGTGGTGAAGTTTTTAATGGGTCATTGATGCTTGTCCTTGAACTTTGAATTCATCTTGTTTTTAACAGGGAGTAAATCTCTACGTGAAAAATCTGGATGACGGCTTGGATGACGAACGCCTGCGTAAAGAATTCGCACCATTCGGCACCATTACCAGTGCTAAGGTACAAACAAATCCAATAAATTGCCATAAGCTTTATTACTTTTAAAGTCTCCACTTTCAATTTGTCAATTTTAAATTGAATCATGAAATCTGTCTCAAATCATTGGTTTTCCTGGAGGTTTGTTTGGATGATTGACGTAAATTCCCTCACAAGCATCAGAATTGATGGCTGTTGTATCTTTTGTGATCCACTCAGGTGATGATGGAAGGTGGCCGCAGTAAGGGTTTTGGGTTCGTCTGCTTCTCTTCCCCTGAAGAAGCCACTAAGGCTGTGACTGAAATGAATGGCCGTATCGTCGCCACCAAGCCCTTGTACGTCGCGCTGGCCCAGCGGAAAGAAGAGCGCCAGGCTCACCTCACCAGCCAATACATGCAGAGGATGGCCAGTGTCAGAGCCGTACCGAACCCCGTCATCAACCCCTACCAGCCCGCACCACCATCTGGATACTTCATGGCAGCCATTCCACAGGTCAGATAACACTCTTCTATTAAAGGTGTGGTCACATTCACCATTGTTCAAATAAATTGACAGCAACTGTTCGAGTTGGTCATTAGAATTTGCCATGTTGACCAATGAAAAGCTGCTTGGTTAGAAAGCATGAACTGCGAATTCAAATTTTGTTCAGCTATAAAGCAGCTCTACCGAAAAAAATTGTCATTATTCAGCCCAATTCATTTCAAGTTTTGTTTTCAATAAATAGTGTCAGTGCAGTTATAAATTCTGTGGTTGGTGGAAACCATAATGTACATTTTGAAAATCACTGGGAACATATCTACACACTCGCTGTCGAATAGGCCACTCCAGACTAAGCCATGTCTTTGTTAATGGGTAAAGATCCTCCTTTATGCACCTATTGCCAGAGTCCTTTATCGCTGTTCTGATGGACTGTGATTGCTTGAACTGTTACGACTTTTTACTTTTCACTCTTATGAAAATATTTTTAATGAAGATCAGATTTAGTTGTAGAATATTAATTATTTTTTTCAAAGATGCACTTTAAAAGCCTTTAATAAACATGGCATTAAGCTATAAACAATGTCTGTGCAGTCAAATCTATAATTTTAATGAATATTAAGCGTCAACTGGGCAAGAAAATAGACAATTGAACTTTTTTCTGTGAAGTTTTGCTAATTTCTTCACCTTAACATGAATCATGAAGTGACAATTCAGAACCTTTTGTTATTCCTCATTGATTCACATTCCCTTTTGTGTGATTGACAGGCTCAGAATCGTGCTGCGTACTATCCCACCAGTCAGCTCGCACAGCTCCGCCCCAGTCCTCGCTGGGCCACTCAGGGTGTCCGCCCACAGCGTGAGTAGCTCCACCCCCTTTTCCTCCCGGTATACTTGTACTGTAAACCGTAACGGTTCACGTCATTGTTTTTTGTTTCTCGTTTCCATTGTAGATTTCCAGAATATGCCCAATGCTATCAGGCAATCTGCACCCCGTCCACAAACCTTCGGTGCCGTGCGTCCCGCCTCCCAGGTCCCCCGAATGATCCCCTCACAGCGCATGGGTGAGTGATGAACCTTGCTGTTATACATGCAAGTGCATTACTCTAGTTCATTGATCCTGAGTTTCCTCTTTCTTCCTGGCAGCGTCTCAGGCGATGGGACCTCGTCCTTCTGGGGCAGGTGCCGCTACTGGTACCGCTCAGGTGAGAGGAGTGGCACAGTACAAGTATGCTCCTGGAGTCCGCAACCCGCAGCAGCACATGCCCAATCAGCCGCATGTTCCCATGCAGCAGGTATTAGTTTTACTTTTGATGGCACTTGTTGTTGATTCCCCAAAATATATGTCTGCTATTTAAAATCATTTGAGAACTAGTGCATCCCAATTTGCATACTTGTGCACAATTCTGTGATATTTTGTAGTATAGTGATCACACTAAAAAATTCCAAAAGAAAATGTGCACTTTAGTACCCGGATGATGCACTTGTGGAAGTGTCGAATGTTGGACTCTTCATGCACTCAACTGACACACTTCAATTACGTAGCCATATCAGGCTATGATGCTGGATCATAAAATAACCTTATACAATTCATTCTCTAGACTGTTGAGTATAGTGCGTCATTTGGAAGAAACAATTAAACTTGTAATGTAACCTATTATTGCACAGCTCTATATATAAAGTAGGATCTATATTATATCCAACATTATCCACATAAATAAACTGAAAATAAATGGTGTACTATTTTTACTTTGTAATTATTTGTGAAATTTACTAGAAGTTTTCTAAGGATCGGCAAGTTACATTGAATTAAATGTGAAAATTAAGTAGAAATAGTATTTGCTTGTAAAATATACTCCAATAATCTGTTTTATTAACTGCTTTGAACAATCGTTTTACACAAATGATACTATTTAGCAAACCTCAATTGCCTGATTTTGAATTGTCACAAAATGTAACTATTATCGGCTATTAAGTAGTGTCCAACTTAATTTGCATACCCAACTTTACAAGGTGAACATCACAGCATGTTATCTTGCAGAAGTGTTTTCAGGTTTTTTCTAATGTTAATATATTTGACTCCTGTTCAGCCTGCGGTCCACGTTCAAGGTCAGGAGCCACTGACTGCGTCCATGTTAGCTGCCGCCCCTCCACAAGAACAGAAGCAGATGCTGGGTGAGTGGTTCGATCTGTCTTGCTCCTGTTTTGCTTCCCTTAATTGATTAGATAAATTAAATGTAAATGTTTATTTTAAATATCTCATACATGCTGCTCTCCCCCGCCACAGGTGAGCGTCTGTTCCCGCTCATCCAGAACATGCATCCCAGTCTGGCTGGAAAGATCACTGGTATGCTGTTGGAGATCGACAATTCAGAGCTGCTCCACATGCTGGAGTCTCCGGAGTCTCTGAGGTCAAAGGTCAGTGGTCATGTGATCTTTTCTTTTTGTTTTTTCAAGTTATTGGATTTGTCCTGATATTGGGGATATCACTGCTCCTAGTGAAAATGTACGTAAAAACTATCAAGATGTATGAAACGGACAAAAACAGTATCTTTTTTATTTCTGTTACAAATATTCATGTCACTGAAGTACTGGGAGTCTGAGATAAAAGTTTATAGTTCGGATATAAACACTGCTGTCTACGAAAGCTATCAAAATAGAGTAAAGGTCCCATTTAGGAAGTAACATGGTGCTTCATATAGGGGTGCACGATTCAGAAAATGTCACGATTCGATACCGATTTTTTGTCTCAGGATTCGATTCAAAAACGATTCTCGATTCAAAAAACGATTCGCAGTATATAAATGTAGTTTACTTTTTCCTATGTGATTGATTGCAGTAGACACAATTTAAAAGAAAAAAAACACAACAAATTAAATGTAGTTTGATATTACTTTGTCTTCATACAAAATTAAAAACTTTTGCAACTAAAAAGTGCAAAGTGCCACGCTTTGGCCAGCTTTCAAATACATTTAATTCAAGCTTAAATAAAAAGCTTTTACATTTAGCTTTAAAGTGCTGTAGTCAGATCAAACAAACAATTGTGCTAAATGTGGTTTAAGGACTACTACAGCTACCAGGTTGACTGTTGAAATGTGAACTCGACTGGGCACATTGAACTTCCTAAAAATATATACTAATGTCATAGAACCCTTGCGCAATTATTTTAAATGGATTTTAAAAAGCCACCGCTACTGGTAACATCTATGGTTAGATTGATTGTTTAGATCCAGTGAAGTCGTTCATAGGCGTAATTTGCGGGTATCTCCAGTTAACTAGCAGAGCATTCATTTAGTTCGCTATTAAATAAGAGATCTGTTGTTTTTTAAATCAAACTGAGCGCTCGTTGTCGCTGCTATCAGTGTCATGGATACAGTTGTTCTCTTGTGGCTCGCGCGCTTCAATCTATCGCCGTTGTGGAGACTCTGGTGAAATCACAAAATAAAATGCACACAAACGTGATGAACATATTCGGTTTTGATGAGAGAGAAAAAACTATACGAGTGCGGTTTAGAACCCGTAACCTCTGACACGCTTGGCAAAAGATCTACAGAACTCAAACATAAGATCTGCGGATCGATGCATTTATTCACGGGTTGAGCAGAGAGGCTGCACAGTTTGACCAGCGGGCGGCAAGAACTTGCAATGTAACTATTTATCAGACCGGCCCTCGCGGCCTCGAAACACTATCGGACCACCGGTAAAAGTCCCGACTCACCCGATTGCCACTCCGCCCGTGTACGCCATTAAAAAAAATGTATGAACCGATTTTTGGAATTCTATGAATCGATTCTGAATCGGTAAAGATTGAATTGCGATTCAAATGTGAATGGATTTTTTTGCACACCCCTAGCTTCATATAACGATTACATCATAAAGCCACCAGATGGTGACAAGTGACTTAATAGTCTGTTCAGAAACGTAGGAGAATGGTGATCTCTGTTTGAAACAATAAAAAAGCGTGATTCTCAATGTATCCAGAATCAAGCAGGTCTAGTGTGTAATCGCTGTTACATGTATTCCAGGTGGATGAAGCAGTAGCGGTGCTGCAGGCTCACCAGGCCAAGGAAGCCGCCCAGAAATCAGTCCCCAGCACTGCTGTGCCGGCCGTCTAACACAAGGTGAGAGAAGATGGGTTTTGCTAATTCATGATGATTTTATGCATTAATTTTCTCTGCTTGACATTGTTTGAATACACCTTTTCTGATTTATTTGTTTATTTCCAGAATGAACCTCTCTGGCCCTGACTTCACCAAGAAGGACGCATTAAAAAAGAGAATAAATATAGAAAAACCAGAAACTCAAAACAGAAAAAAACCCTACAATGATTACATCCAAATATTTTGCCAGGTTGAGAGAGCTCTTGACCTTGATTTATAATTAAAAATGTACAAAAAAACAGAAAACTTTTAATTTCGAAAATTCCAAAACATTCCTTTCTTTTTATTCCTCTTAATTGAATGCTCATTGTCAATTGTGTTCTTGCAGTTGATAGCTGAACATTTGGAAAAGTACATTGGATTAAACTGCTTGAATAAATACAACTTTAAACATTTTATTGTTCGTTGTGTTATTTTAATAATTTGACTTGTGCTAAAAATCTTTGGAATGGATGAGTTAAAGCAGTTGCTTTCATTCTCAGAAATGCTCATTACTCTTTTTAAAGGGACATGCAAACATTTGAAAAAATGTGTAAGCTTGGCATACTGAATGCTGTGAAATTCATTTAGTGATTTCAGAGTTCACCAACTGTAAGGTCTCTGCCTCTGGAGATCACTGGGTTAATGCCCTGAAGGACGCGAGGATGGTGTTGGTGAGACTGGGGTCAGTTGTAATGCAATCAATGTCTTCAGTCACAAGCCTGAGTGACACTGCTTGGCACATGATCAAACGAGTTTTCCACTATTGGAGAACTGTTGAGGTTCTTGGGGTCTAGTTAAATATATAAATTGCAGGTGTTGCATTCAATTCACATTTAGTTGTATAGCGCTTTATCATTTCAAAGCAACTTTACAGAAAATGCATGCTTCTACATTACAATTTAGAGTGATCTGAATCAAAGGTGACCGTCTAAAGTTATGTGTTTTAGACATACAAATCACACAGCTAAATACAGGGTTTCCGCGGGGTCATAAAAAGTCATAAAACGTCTTAAATTTAATAATAAGAATTTTAGGCAATAAAAAGTCATAAAAACGTCCGGCTTTTCCATACAAGGTCATAAATTACATTTAGCCACATCTTAAATTGATATGCTCATTCATTCATTATCGCGATATAATGTTTTCTCTATAAAACGATATCAAGAGTTCGATAAATGTTAGATCATGTTTATGCGCCAAAAGCGGAACGAAACTCATTTGAACCGCGCGCGCCTCACGGAGCGTTTATCCGCTCGGCTCAAAGTCCAAACGGCAGCGTAGCGCGATCAAGATCACTAGAGCAGACGCGTTCTTTTACTGTCTATGGTTAACTTTGATCAGTCTCGATCACGAGATCCAGTGAGAAGCACTTGAATTCAGCGAAGAACACAAATGTCTCAGTGATTTAAACCAGTTTAAAGGCAGATGAAACAGCGCTGACGAACAGGAGAAACACTGTGCGCAACTATACAGTCAGAAAGCTTTTCCATCTACACATTTACATCCTTTACCATGGTTTTACTGTAACGTTAGCCTAGTAATATTAACTGCACCATGAAATGTGGGATACATATTGAATTGTATTATATTATTAATGTAGACAATGTATTAAAGGACTAATGGAATATAATTACAGTATTTATGTATTTAGGCTATAGCCTACTGTTTTTCATACATTTCATAAAGATACGTGCCATCAAAGTCAGGCAACACAAACCTGTTTCAAGACTTGAAACAATATCCCCCATTAGCACATGCAGAAACTAAGAAATTAATTTTGAAATAAAGATATTATTTTTGTTAAGGAAAAAATACAAATGTTTGAATGTTCTACCTCAGATTTGTGAAATGTTTACCTGTTTGGCAAGTGTTTGTCATGATATGTTTTGACAATAAAGAGTAGTTTAAAACCACAATTAACGCTCTGGTTTCTACAACTTTCAGTTAGGAACAAAAATCTGCCTTCAAAGTTCAAAGAAATAAAGAATTGACATTTATCGTCATAATTATCGATATTGACTGATATTATCGTGATAAGTGTTGTGTTGTTCCTGTGTTATTGATACTTAGGAAAAGGGAGCCTTCAGTTTGTTACTCTTAAGAAAATGGAACCTTTAAATAATTAAACTTATTACTTTTAATGAAAGTCAATAAAAAAAAAGACTTTTGAAAGGAAGTTATTTTTCGTAATTCGAGTAGGTCATAAATTTAAATCATATTGGTCATAAAAAGGTCTTAAAAGGTCTTAAATTTGACTGACTAAACCCTGCAGAAACCCTGTAAATATGTTTTAATTTAAAAGAAATTTAAGGCAGAAACAATGAGCTCATTGAACTAATGATGAATGCATGTTTAACAATTATCACAGGAAATTGGTGCATGTTGCATTGGATTATTGTATTTTTTTTTTTTTTTTTGAATGTATACATAAAAATGGTTAGTTCACTTAAATTTCTTTGATTATTCTGTTGTAACTAACACTTTTCAGTTTTTTGCCATCGACTTAGTTAAGTTGAAATAGTATCTAAAAATATAATTTATATAGATCAGTGATTGGTACCTATTATTAGATACTATAGTACTTATTGGATATTTGTAAGTCGTACCTAGCTATTAAATAGATACTAGCATTTGTAACTAGCATTTATTTCATACTGCTACATTATATAGCCTTCTTGTACTTACATATTAAATAGATTTTTAGTACTTAACTTATTCATTAGATAATATACATGTATTAGATCAGTACTTATTCCAAATGTTAATAGTAAGATTTTTATTACATTAGTCATTGCAAGACGAGTAAAAATAAATAAAAAAGCAGTTGTGACAGATGTCATAATTTCGACTTTTTGTCTTAATTTTGACTGTCATAACCATAATTGTAATTTAACAAAGCATTTTTGTCGAATGTGGCGGAAATAGGCTTTATAGGGAACAGCTTGTCAAGGCCGTTGCGAGTGACTGTTCAACTATATTTAGTCAGCTTTAAACCCTCGACATCACACATCTTATTGGTGAGTTGTAAACAATTATTCTTACTAAGCTGAAGTTTGTTTTTGTGTTTCTGAACGTTAATGTGAACGTCAGCATTCCCAAGCTAAGTTAAATGTTTGGTGGTGTTGTTCATGGTTTGCTTGCGTTCTTCGTAACTTAAGTTAACGGCAGTGTTGTTGATTAAAAGTGAGCAGCATTTAGCAGAACCATCACAAATATTCGACATATCACGCATTCCGTATATGAGTATTATGTTCTATAGGATTATTGGGCTTGAAACAAAACCTTTAATTAATTTTTTTTTTTTACCTGATAATTACTTATCTTACACTGACGGCAGGAAAACAGGTTATTTGGGTTCACCAATCGAAGAAAAACGAAACGATCTCGACCTGGCCTTCAACTTTACAGCTCAGTCATTCTTATGACCGTCATAAAAGCTGAAATATAAATAGATTCGAGGTGCTGTCACTGAGGAACATGAAGCACGTCCTGTTGATAAGACTTGTGTTGTGTGGAATATGAAGGTGAAAAATTGTGGCATTTGACCTGAAATAGTTGAACTACCACACAGTAGGCAGACAGGCAACTGTTTTCTCGATTATTGCGTTCAAGATGATGTTAAACCTCTTGTTCTGTTGCAATAGTTTTAGGTCAAGGCTGTAGAAAGTCATCCAGTAAATGTCACATGTGAATTTAAGTTCATACGTCTTTACATTTACAGCAGGTTTATGCTGCTCTAAAGGTTTATTTGTCCTTCCAATAAATGTTTAAGTGCCAAACGATCACAAAATGTTGACTTGTACGCAATATGAGGTACAGTATTTGCATGGAGGATCAGGCTAATCCACAGAAAGCTGCAGGTTCAGAAGGGGTCTCATCATGGGTACTTTAAGGATAGGCTAGTGTTCTCCCAGAAATGAAAATGATGTCATTAATTAATTACTCACTCTCACGTCGTTCCAAACCTGCAAGACTTTCGTTCATCTTCAGAACACAAATAAAAATATCTTTGATGAAATCTGAGAGATTTCTGTCCCCCCATTGACAGCTACGCAACTACCACTTTGACGCTTCAAAAAGTTCATAAAGAGATCATAAAACTGATTTGAATTGAGCGGTTAGTTAAAATCTTCTGAAGAGACTCAATTGCTTCACAAACAGAAGCTCAACCAAACCTCTTCCAGAAGTTCAAACGTGCTGCGTAACACGAGAATGAACCTCATTGGTTCTCGCACGTCATGCAAACATGCTTGAGCTTCCGTTTACCACAACTGATGTGTGAGTTGATGAAGTCAACAACTAGAGAGCATTGTAACATACTGCATCTGTTTGTTTTCTTAGCTGCACAGCTAGTAATTGGAAAGCGCTCTAGAGGGTTGTCCTGCCAGCACAGAAGATAATCGAAGAAAAACTACTACTACCAGAGGACATCTATAGATCACGCTGTTTGATGAAAACCATCATCATCTGTAAGAACCACACACACACACCCATGCCATCATGTTTAAACTACTCCCTTCTGGTAGATGTTACAATTCATTTATAGACTGAGGAATAGTTTTATTCCCAGAACTACAGATGCTCTGAACCATCTTTGACTTTTTAAGTGTCTTTAACCTTTTATTTGTTTGGCAAAGATACCTGTTACCTGTTCAGAGATAATATGAGATATTAAAATGTATACAAATTAATTTACATCTCCACACAAAGAAAAAGCAACTTTATGGACACGTAAGAACATTGAAAAGTGTTTTTTACCCATGAGAACAACTTGCATCATGCATGGCCAACAAAATGATCTGATGAGATAAAATCATTCAGTTGGCCATGCAAGAAGTTGGTGTCTATAAAGAAGATCTTTATCTAGAATGCCTTGCAAAAGTTAAAGTTCAAATGTGTGTTCCAGTTGGCTCTGGAACATTTTCATGTTGTGTTGTCTACAGAAGTGATTTCAAACCCTGTTCCTGGAGTTCCACCAACACTGCACATGCTGGACGTGTCCCTAATCAAACACACCTCCAACACTTTCACACTGTGTACTATTGAGGACCTCCAGGAACACAGTTGGGACACACTGTTTTATATATATATATATTAGGTATACCAAATGATTAAAATGTTTAAGCTATGGCTGAGAAATTACCCCCAAAAGATAATTTAAAGTCATTATTGTGTTAAATGAGAAAAGCATATAATAGACATTACAAAAAGTAGCTTTAGAACAAAATATATTTTATTTGATTCAACATTTATTACACACAAACTTTTAGGCTTCAATGGCCATGAAGGTGAGTACATGATGACAGAATTTCCATTTTTGGGTAAACTATACCTTTAATGTTTTTTTTATTAATATGGAAATATGAAGTATTTTTTTTTAATTGAAATTATATTCTAAATAAATAAGAAAGTAAAACTGCCAGTGGGTGGCAGTAAATGTCTTAATGAGTAAGTTATTGTCTGAGTCCGAAGGTACTTATTTTGAATAAGTAATTCACGACCGCTAAAAAAGTATTTTCTTTATAGTATAGGTGGGTGTAGAATGAATTTAATCTGGACATACTATATCCGGCCATGTGGTCATTATCATGTGACCTACCGCGTCGCTTCACTGCCATTCATAAATCCTCTCTCTTGGCTTTATGGTATAGTAAAGTGTCCATCGCACACTTCAGAATCTCGCCGGAATAGGTCATCCGGGTACTTTTCACATGCTGTTGTTTGCCTACTATATAGGGAAGCTTGCGATTTTGGATGCAGACATTGAGTCATTCATTCATTCGATTCGTTCAAACGGCTGATTCGTTCAGGAATTAAGTAAATGGCTCTCTTTATGAATGGGCCATTGAAACATTGGTTCACCCAATTGATTCGCTCAAAACGTGGATTCATTCAGAAACTAAACCCTGCTGTGTGTTGCTCGGAGACGCACAACAGTTCTGCTCTGACTTTATAGGTAATATTTTTTGTTGACAAAATGTAGCAAAAGCAAACAATATTATGTCTAAAATATAACAGTATTAACTTATTTTTTATCGAACTGTTGTCTAAAATCAATGTCACATGTGCACTCGTGCTATTTGGGACAAAAACATCGCTAGTTACTCGTGTGATATTGATTAACTATATAATGATAAGACAGAAACATTTTTTGCCCTGATATCTTGAATTTTAGGGTCATTCTACCTGCATTCTTAGGCTTTATCATGCAGTGGGTTTTTGTTGCCCCACAGCCCTAATATATAGGCAATATATGTCTGCGCAAAAGAGTTCTATCAATATAAAATCCTTAAACTGACGCCATGAATAAAAATCAACACTTCATATTCAATAAATATGAGCTCATAAACACCACATTTATAATATTAAAGAATTAGCTAAATGTTGTTTAAATATAGTTCTAGATTCGAGTATAGCATTTTCTTTTTTCTTGTTTCATTTGTCTGGCATAAGGAATTTCACTATCATGCTGATGATAAGATGGTGTCCTCAGTGTCTGTCTCAGACTGTCTCGACCTTCAATAAACATGGCCTTATCAAACACATTTACAACCCGTGATTCAATCACTATGATTCAGACACTGATTTGTGTGTTCTTGACTCTTTATTTTTTCTCAGGATGTTCATGTACAGTGTAAACCACAAAACAACAACATCAAGAGGTGGAATATATCTGCCATTCTGTTTAATTTCATAAGGAATATAATTCATTTGGAATTATGACAAATATAAGATGATTTATCCGATGTTGTTTCTGCCAAAAACCATGAGAGAAATTTACACGAAGAACAAATGTTATGAAACTATATCCTGTAAGTGGCTTTGGTGAGTGTCTGTGGGAAACATAAATATTCATAATGGAAATTTAAGTGGAGTCGCACAAGTAGCTACTTGTTGATTTGATTGAAAGCAATATAGTAATTAGCTTATCTGGTTAAGTTCTCTGTGCTAGGCACTGCAGAGATAGTAAAACAGGGCAAGTATCACATGACTGTGAGACACAGAAAAACATGTCAATGGTAGCGGGAATTTCTCAAGAGAGTGATAAACGGTCTTTGGTGGAAAACTTTTTACTGATTCTGACTGGCAAATGTTCCACAATGTTGATTAATTTTCTTTGTAGACTCAGCTTCATTGATCACATTACCACCTTGTTTGTGCATTCATTTAAATATAATTCAAGTGTTTGATCACTTCAATTTTTCATTATTTGACAATCAGTCAAAAGTCATTTTATCTGACTGATTTTTTTATGTTTTCTGCAGAGTCTGAAAACAGTAAAAGCAAACAAATAAAATTGGATGTAGTATAGATGGAAAAGGAATCAGCTTTAACAAAATCTCCGTGTTGCACTTAAGAACAGTCCTTACTGTGGTAAAATCACTGTAATGCTTATTGTTTATTGAAACCTATGACAGCATTGAGACACCAACGTTCAATAAACCGATCAATGTTGTAAAAAATTATTCTTTAATGAAGCAAATTGCAATATGGTTTTATAATGACTTTGAATGTGACATTCAAGCACAATTTAGATTCAAAACGGTGTTTATTAAATTGTACTTTTGCAAACAAATAATCACCCACCCAATCATATATCTAAAAAAATTATAATAATATAATGAAATATATGGGATTTATTTATAGTGTTCTTGCTAAAAATGTGTTTTAATGACCATCAATAGAAAAAGTGCATTTTGCCTCATAATGGTGACATATTATCTACGAGTGGGTGCTAACCAGCTAGCCAACCTTGAGACCTTGGTAGTACAAGGTCAATATAACGGAAGAAAAAAACCCACACAGCTTGAAAATCTTTATTATATAAATACAATTCTGTTAAAGACCTTCAGGCATTGGATTTTCTCCAATAATTTGAATATTTCACACCAAAAAAATGACAATTTACTCACACTCCAATTCCAAACCTTTCTTTCTTCTGTGGAACACAAATCAATATATTTTGAAGAACTTTGGGATCCAATGTTGGGGGACAAAAAACAGAGACATTTTGCAAAAGTTTCATTTTTCTTTTTTTTTGTGCGTGTTCCACAGAAGAAAGAAAACGATGACAGAATCGGTGAGCTGTCTCTTTAATGTCTGTGTGAGCTTCTAATCTTTAATAGCTAATGAAGTAACAGTCATCCTTCCCGTTCTCAAGGGTCAATAACCTTTTACTTCTCGCTGTTCTAGATTCGACTGTTTGTAGGTTTATAGGCGTAACGTCTGTAATGATAGGGACCATATAACTTGAGGAGTCCTTGGTCGCTTGGTACAGCTTGGTGTAATGACTTCAGCAGAGATAATATTGCCTCACCTAGAGTATATCCCAGCCTACAGTGGGTTTGTATTTAAGAGGCCTTATCTGCATTTACCCAATTGCTAAACAGCACAGGGCAGTTGTTTTGTTCACAGCAAATGTAGATTGACAGGTCAAGGTTCAGGAGTTAAACCACATGAATGCTTGTTATAAATAGGAGCCGTGTCAGTGACAGATGTGAGTCTCTCACAGCTTCAGTCTACATGCGGTTCGAGTGTTAGACACTGTGGCTTTGAGTTCTGGAAGATACCACGCATCTGCGCCATCTGATCAGTGACAACATGGATTGCGAATGTGATTGTTCAGACTACAGTAACGGACAGGCGAACGCCATCCTCTTTAACATCCTCAGCCGAGGCGAGTCGACTCAGAACGAGATGAACTACAAGCGGGTTCCTCAGTCATGCCACTGCGAGAAACGCAGGAACGTATGTCTGAAAACACCCAACGAGACGTGTCAGGTTGCTTTGGATGTGCTGGTCAAGACGATGCACTTCATGAAGAGTTTGCCGGCGTTCCAGCAACTACCACCCAAAGACCAGCTATCTCTGTTGCAGAACGGCTGGGCGCCACTTTTCATTCTGGGTCTGGCCCAGGACAGAGTTCGCTTCGAGGTTGATGACACGCCGGCACCCAGCATGCTGGAAAGAATTCTTCTCAACAACCAGGAGATGATGAACTGCGATCAAGAGCAGCCCACGATGGCCGGCGTGCAAACCCTTAAAGCGTGCCTCGTGAAGTTCTGGAGTCTGGATTTAAGCCCAAAGGAGTACGCTTATCTCAAAGGCACCGTCATATTCAATCCAGGTATGTTTTCCAAAATCAAAACTGTGTTGCACAAACTATTTAAACTGCCTATATTTTTTATATTTGTTTAATTGCATCTTTTTATGAAAGACGCCACTGATGTCTCTATGAAATTGATTATTTTCTCAATTTTAGCCATTAATTATAGCCAGTCATATATATATATATATATATATTTAGTTATTAAAACAAAATATATGTAGTTATTTATATATCATTTATTTTTATTTTTTTACCCTAAAGTATTGCTTTTAGCCACAGAGTTTATAATATACTTACCCAATATTTTCCATCTGCAGATGTTCCAGGCCTGAAGGCATCTCTGTTCATTGAGGGTTTGCAATATGAAGCTCAGCATGCCCTGAAGGAGGTCCTAGTGCCTCTTCATCCAGAGGATAAAGGGCGATTTGCTCGAATCCTCCTCACCGCATCCACTTTAAAGACCATCACTCCGAGCCTCATCACAGAGCTCTTCTTTCGGCCGGTCATTGGTCAGACAGATCTTCTGGACTTGCTGATTGACATGCTGTTCACAAGATAGTGAACCAAAGACTCACGTACTGCTTGAATTTGGACTTTCAAAAGAACATTGTTTTCTCCAGTGCTGGTGGGAAAACTGAGGTCCAAGCATTGGATGAAAATCATACTTCGTTACGCCTGAAAAAGTTACAGACTTTAGCACATCTTTATTGTTTACACAGTTTAATGAAATTACTGCACCTTTGTAATGGTATTTAGGTCACAAGTATGTGATTTATGTCTTAGTATTGATTGCTGTTGTTGTTTTTTTGCCTTTTGATAGAAGCACCGTTGCAGCTTATGGGATGGATTTTAAAACTACAAAGTATTTCTTGATAAAACTGTAGAAAGCATCTCTGCGCCTAAGGGGGGGTTCATGTATTGTCTCTGTGAGAAAGCTAGGTTAAATCTAAGGAAAACATTTGTATGTTCATAATTATACTGCAATTAAATATTTTTATACATTTTGCATTATCACTCTGAGTCTAGTGTTTGCCATATACTTTTAAATCGCTTTTATAAATACTTTTTTGTACAAATTGGAACAATTATGACAATCACATTTTCATAAGAGAAACCCTAAAACATTTGAATCACTGCACATCAGCCCCATACAATTATTTGGAGACTTAAATTATAGTTAAAATGGCTAAGTAACTTGCAATGCGACTTTCCATTTCCATTCCATTTCCGGTGAGATGAATAACTGAACACCACTCTTTTAAACATGCTATTTAACAATGTGGAATATTTTTAGTTTTGCATCCTATTTAGTGATTAGTAATCTAGTATTTAATTCCAATTTTAATCTGTCAAAGTTTATTTGCAAACAATAGTTTCTGCAGCCTCATGCTTTGCTAGTGTTATACAGCTTCATTTGTGAAAATGGTCAAATTGCGCAATTGGAATATAAAAAGTTGTGCCAGCTGGTACGTGTAACCAGAGGAAGTCTCGGGCCTCGTTGACACTGTCAGTGAAATGTGACCCAATTCCTATATTTTTTTTTCTTCTTCTAATATGTGACAGATCGGATTCGGATGTGTTCTATGACCGTGTACACTGGAAAAAAAACGCATGCATTTGGATATTTCGAGATCGTTTACAGACCTCGTTCATATGTGTAAATTAATCAGATATAAATCAGATATGTGCCAATGCGACTTGTCATGTAGCCTAAACAGGCAGATCGGTTTTTCTGAGGCCTTAGGCTACGTCTCCGCGGTTTAATGACGAGAGAAACCCCGACGCGCATCTGCAAAGACGCGGATGGCCCGACGTACGAAACGTCGTGTCGTCGTAGGAGAGGAATGTGGACACACATTGACACAACATATCAAAGGTTGGCTCGCTCATCCTAAAATTTCGGACCCACTGCTCCTCGTTAAAGCCCCCCACGATCTCATGAAAGTGCGTATCTATAGCACGAATTTTATTTATCGTGCCATATACGCCAAAAATAGTTTTTGCGTGCATATGATATGCAAGGCAAGGCAAGTTTATTTATATAGCACATTTCATACACAATGGTAATTCAAAGTGCTTTACATAGAAGAAATTTTAAAAAAAATCTAAAGAAATAACAATAATTAAAACAGTTTAGAATAAAGAAATTAAAATAATCAAAAGAAATAAGAATAATTAAAACAGTTTAGAATAAAATATATATATATATATATATATAATACAGTACAAACAGTCAGACGAACAGTGGCACAGTGCTCATTCAGTAAATGCATAGCTAAACAGATGTGTTTTGAGTCTGGATTTGAATGTGACTACTGTAGGAGCACATCTGATCTCCTCTGGAAGCTGGTTCCAGCTGCGGCTGGCATAATAGCTAAAAGCAGACTCTCCATGCTTAGAGTGAACCCTTGGTATTTCTAGCTGATGTGATCCTAATGATCTGAGTGATCTGTTAGGTTTATATTCAGTGAGCATATCTGCAATGTATTTGGGTCCTAGGCCATTATATACCAGTAATAATAGCCTACTTTAAAATCAATCCTAAATGTAACTGGGAGCCAGTGTAAAGACCTGAGGACTGGTGTGATGTGTTCATATTTTCTGGTCCTGCTCAGAATCCTGGCAGCAGCGTTCTGTATGAGCTGCAACTGTCTGGCGTGTAATACGCACGCACTCCACACCCCTAATCCAACCCAAGGGTTTAGTGCGTATCATGCACAATAACTGAAGCATGCGCAGGCTGCAATGATGGCCCTTTTCGTCTGCCTCAAAATCATGGTGATGTTTGGCGAACTTCGCATATCGCAAAGCTAGCATCAAGCCTATTTCTCGTTCGTCCATCTGTGCAAGAACCCCCTTTAAGCATGAGCGATGTTTCAGATAGTAGGCTATGTCAAGTGTAAACACATGAATCGGATATGGGTCACAATTGAAAGAACGTGTAAAAAAACGGACGGTAAAAAAAAATCGGATATAGGCTAGGCAACAAATCAGAATTGGGCATCAAGACCAGCAGTGTAACCAAGGCCATGCAGGGTCAGTGGCACAAAGGTAGATGCAGCGTTTGCACAGCACATTTGTTTTTATAGCAGATGATTGCTCAAGTGACTTACAAGAAATTCTATTCAGTCGCTTTAGTGATGTCAGGATATAAATTGAGCTGCAATATATTAGAAAAACAGGCCCAAACCTAGAGTAGGCCTACCTCTCACCACTGGCACTAACTATACTGCAAAGCACATGTATATTTCAAGTTTTTTGTTTCTGTTTTTTAAAACCATGTACAACTGTTTGCAGTGAAAAAAAATGTTCAAACATTGCATGTTTACAAATGAAAATAAAAATGGTTCATTTGCATTATTTTAATTAAATCTGTGTTAGAATTCACATTGCATTGTATAGGGATTGTGTGACTTTAGCATGCATGGACAAAAGTTATGCACATTTTATGCATTTAGAGTATGCACACAATATGCAACGTACAAAATATGCCTGGCCAAAAAAGTAGCTGTTTGGATTTATATAGGTAAATGCTTAAGAGTCTATGACTGGATCATTATTGCAGTGGTTATTATGTTTCTATCATGTTATATGTTTGGCAACAGTTCTTCTAACCCTAATTGATGGAGTGTGTAGCTTTTCATTTCTTAAACAACCATGTAGGAAGACACATCATGGGCATATTCCAGGATGACAATGTCATGATTCATCAGGCTCAAATTGTGAAAGAATGGTTGGAAAGAACTTTTGCCAAACATATAACATGCTAGAAACATAATCTCTGCAATAATGATCCAACCATTGACTCTTAAACCAATGACAACGCACACACACGATCTTGACTCACACAGTGCCTAGCGGCTCTAGGTTCAGGTTCCTCTGTCATGATAATGTGTGCAATGCTACCCTCTGGTGACGATTAAGGCCCACACAAACAAAAAAGCTGTTTTACATACATTTCTACACATACAATGTGGAATACTACCTATGCCAACTTTTTTTTTTTTTTTTTTTAAATATAGTATATGCAACAATGCATTATAGAAAGAGAACCATTTGAAATAGAAGTCCGTTACATTGCAATCACATGTCTGCATGTCGGGCATGTCTTCGGGCATGTCTTCCACCATGACATCCATTTATCTCGGAAATAAAATGGTTATTTGGATTTTAAGTCTTATCTTTCATAAACATCTGAACTTTTGCCATTCTGACCAAACAATTAGCTAAGAAAGATGTTCATGCTGTGTCATTGTGTATCACACATTTTCCCACTGTGTTCTTGTCACGCCATTAATGGGGTCTGAAATGTTTTACAATCCAAAAGCAATACAACAAAATGCTAGCACACACATTTAGCTTCCATGTTAAAAAAAGAAAATTAGTAAATTCTTCCTATTAACCCTTAAACCTGTATTTCATAAATCATGAAAGTAGCTTAGTAAATCAGAGTATCTCTTTTATAGTAGGCGGCATAGTGTCAAAAAGAGGACAGTTGAAAGGGGAATTTTCTCTGGAGTTTGCCCCTCCTCCGCAAAGTACAACTCCAACAAACACTAGGATTTTATTTCCTTTCTATTGTCAAACCAGCCAAACAAGTTCATAGCACAGTGACCTGAGGGAAACAGAGGGAGGAGGCGTACACCAATGCAATCTTCCGAGAAAAATGCTCTAACACGTTTGAGTGTAAATATGTTATACATGATACAGGACTAGATTTGTTTTCTAGAACAACACCGCTCACTTTAATAGATAAAATGGAGCATATCGTTTAAATTAATACAACAATGAGTAAATACAAAAAATGAGGGGAAATTCCCTTTTTATTTCAATATAAAAAAAGTTACCAAAAAACTACATCTATACAAGGTATTTAAAAATTCCACCATACAGATGTGGGTGTATCATCTGACCGTGAACAGTCCCAAAACAACATTAAATTGCATTAAAACGTTTAAACAAAGAACAGTTGTTCATCTAAGGCAACATTGAAGGACGGGCTAACAGAGCAAAGCAGTCCGATGAACAGCAACTGATTGAAGTCTCTTTGTTGCTATTAATCAGTGCTCAATACAGGCATATTAATAGATACATCACCACTTAGGACGACAGCAGACTTGTCTCCGAAAGTATAATTAGATCCAATACTTAAATACCCTTTGATGCCAATGTTTTGTTGAGGAAACTTGTCCATTATGTAACTATCTATCTGCATGGCTTCTGGCGAGGGTAGTAGGGAACCATCAAGTGCAACATTTCTTTTGCAACAGGCTCCTTTGTTGAACATTACACTCTGTAGGAACATGACAAAAACTGTGCCTAAATGGACAACAGCAGTCTTCGGGCATTCAGACAAACACAAACTGTCCTGAGCATAATAACTGCTTTCACTGAAATATAAGAGGAGCACAAGGACAGTAGAAGAACACTAGTTAGGCAGTAGTAATTGAGAGCGAACAGCTGGCGTGTTAGCGCAATAGCGGAGCCCCCGATGAATCTGTGGCCGAGCTCGAGTAGTAATCTGTGAAGGAAAAGAACATGTTGGTATTTACAAGCGGTTTGAAGTTGGTGTATAACATGCTAAGTGCAACTCTGCATGCAACAAATGTTTTGTATAAAGGTACAGTCGCATGTAGTGTTGCTAGGTGAAATTTAGTATGCAAAATCCAGTAGTTTCAATGGGAGTCGGCACAATGATGGACTTCCTGTGGTAAAATTTAATCAGGTTCGAGTTTGGTGCACTTTGATACGTGAATTCAGAGTCGATCAATAGCAAGCCTCTTGATTTGGCTGTGACCTCTATGTGGGGGGAGTTTCGTAATTTCACAACAAAGCAAAATGAAACATCCACAACGGACGGGCGCTCGTTCTGGCAGTTATTTACTCTAGTTTTGTATAAAGCTCCAGTACACTAGTTCTGTATAAAACTACACATCAATATCATAAATTGATTCCATTTTGTTTATTCATTTACTTAGGATGTTTACTTCGTCATCATTATTACTTCATGGTATTTTGTCACATCTGGTCCCGCTTTCTTTCACCTACAAAATTTTGCAGAGCAACATTAAATGTGACGGCACCGTAATCTCACTTGACTGCACTTTTCAAAATAATCAATACTGAATTACAATTTTTTTTTTCAATACATAGTTTTGTATAGTTTGTAAAGAGACATCGCACTTTTTTACACATCTTTTGCATAGAAAGATTCCATAGCGCAACAATTCCACAGAAAAGTGAGACCCCTAGACATGTTACAGAATGAGAGCACCACCATTATGTGTGGAATGGTAGATGTGATTCGATATGGAGAAATACTGGATAAACTCCTTGGAGGCGAGCTAAGACCCCTCAAGAACTTTTGTAAAACGAGGTGAGAAGCTTCAGTGTTCACTGTCAAAAGCTTTAGGCTCAGCAACTACAGTTTATGGAGAATGGGTGGGTGGGTGAGGACATTATTCTTGAGGGGGAGGGGTGAAGATCAAAGGCAGGAATGCCCATTTGAAAGTAGAGAATGAGAAACATTTAGAATTGGAACCATTACAATAGAGCATTGAGAAAAGAATACCCCATCCTCGGGGTGCAATTCCACCATGTTCATATCCCAACGCGTAAATTATCTTTTCACATCAAGCCAGCTAAAGGCTAATTCAACGGCAACAGTCGCCAGATTACAGAGTCACTTTTCAGACATTCCAAGACCCAAAAAACACTGATTCAACATGTTCAATTGGCCAAAAAAAAATGGAAACAGACACCGACATGGGTTACACATTGATCCGACAAAACAAGCTAAATGTGTCAGTTGCCTTCGGTCAGTATCTGTGCAATGTGAATTGGCCTCAACATGGGGGCTGTACTAGAACAGACACGATAAGGAGAACGAAGAATGTTGACACTTACTTTTCCCGCTTTGGCCTCTCATATTTCGGGCAAGCTCATCCGACGGTGTCAACTCTGACACTAGCACCTCGGGATCCCCTGCAGGGAAAGACAAATATGATCAAAAGACATTCAAACATCATCGTTCCCTACTGACAGCCTTACAAACAGAACTACCATCACTCACCGTCACTAAAGGTAAAGGTCATGGTCTCATTCCCACTGTCGGGCAGCGTTCCATCCCTCCTCCCGTTAGTATGCTGTATTGCATCATGCGATTTATAGTCTTTGCTTTTGTAACCTTTTGAGGACTTGTTGCGGGTGCTGATGCGTATGACACCGTGCACAAGCCGACACTCTGCTTCCTGCTCCTCCAAGTTGTAGTCCTGAGCAATGCTGTTGATCAGATCGCTGATCTCATTGGTTTTACGAGAGAAGGACACATCAGACGTGCATTTTGCCAGCTGCTCAATCTGGTGCATTTTATAAAGTTCTAGAAGCTTTTTAGTGATAAGCGAGTCGATATCAGTGCCGCCATCATCCAGGTCATCTAGATCCAAATCCTCTCGAGAGTAGATACTGGTATTACTGATAGGCCGCTGGTTGTCACCCTTCCCCGCTGTCCTGGTCCGTCGTGGATGTGCTTCTGAGTTGGCAGGGTAGTCCACCTTCTTGCCAGCAAGGTAGACGTCGCCATACCTGAAGCTGCCAGAGCTTGGTAGCTTTGGCTTGCTGGATTCAAAAGTTACACCACACGTGGGGTTGGTCAGTGCCAATCCATTGGGCTTTCCGGGTTCTGGCTCAGGTTTTAAAGTGTTGTCAGTGGAGCTCTCATTGGGTGGCAAGCAAGGTTTGCGTGACCCATAAAGCCCACAGGTGAGAATGCAGCACAGCAGAGCTTTGCAACCACTCCAGCCGAGGGAGGCACACGAGCCACAGGCTTGAGTGCCCTGAGGAGAGTCTGCAGATCCTGGTATAAAGCCCAGGGTTTCCGAGCCTCGTCCATTGGCGTAGTGTGGATGGGTTTTACGGGTGAACTGCGAGTCTATGCTACGAGGTTGCTCGCTGTAGTTCTCCTTGCAGGTCTCTTGACTCGTGCTGCTGTCCCTGGAGTATGTGCGGTTTTGCCTGTAGCCATCAGCCCTGGAACGGCTTGAGCTATGAGGACGTGTCTTGTGATGTGTTCCTGTGCTGTGGCCAGGCATAACTCACCACATTCAGGACCTGCAGGAATGTGGACATTAATGCATCAAGATTGATCAGAGCTGAGAGAGTTCACAAAACATTGATTCTTAGGCATGTTTCAAACATCTCACTTAAAAAGAGCCAATATTATCAGGTTGCAGAATTCACACTGCACACAGAAAAAGCGCAGCTCAATCATACTCATACATGTAAAGATGAGCTGAGCCCATTTTTGCTGAACATTGCATGCATGATTTAAATACAGCATTATCAACATCTTTTGCGATTTAAAAAAAACGCATGTCGCAGTAAAAAGCATGCACTTATTAATCAGAAAATCTAATTGAATCCAGGCAATTTAAGCAGTTTACAACATCACTTTAGATTTACGACATTTTCAGATTTGGCCATTTAATTACGACTTCTATATTAATGTGGTCTTTCTCCTCACTTTAAGTAAATTTCATGACCGTTAAATTTGTAGTTCTCAATCAGGTTTTTAATAGCCTAAACATTCTTGTCATTTATGGCTGAACAAATAAATACTTGTGTATGCTGTTGCAGTTACTCTTTAGATGAAAGATATGTGAAACAGGCCTTGTTATACAGTATTTAAAAGATATGTTCAAAGCAGAAACAACAACAACAACAACAACAAAATCACTGTAAACAATGCCTGCAAAGGAAAATGACGAATGTTATTTAGTGAATATACATATACATAAAAGTGTTAAACAGGCCTTGAATTCTTCATTCTAGGTTCATTGCACAATTTTACTTCCTCAACCCTGGAGATATAACAGAAATTCAACAACCGTGCAATGGTGAAATCAAATAATGAAAGAAAATACTTTCTAAATTATAAACCAATCACTAAATTATATTGAAAAATATACGATTGGCCATATGCGTCAAACTACCATGCAGTGGACATGTTCATACTGTGTCTGTGTCTACAACTAAGCGTTAAAAGGCATTCCAAACATGTGAACAGCAAACTGATCTGTATCTAGATACCGTAGAATGGTTGTTTATCTATACAAGCCTGGAAAATGTGAACATGGTTCGGAGAAGTTATATCAGCACAACCATATCAAGATATTATTATTACACATGAAAAAAAGCTAATCTTGAGCTACATCTTATGTAGCGCTTGCTTAGCATGTTTACATTTATGAAAGAGGGTTTTCTTTGGTGGGCAGGAATTACTCGATCATCAAGTTATTCATTTTAACATGTGTTTTTAAATACACTCCCTGGTGACTTCACCTTTCATGGTCTGTGTTTGGCTTGAGGTTTGCGTTCTTTGTCAAGAGTGATGTGTGTTTGATGAATATGGTCACCGATTCTCAGAAAGCAACATGCCAGTCAAAAAATTCCAGAAATAGATGATAAGTATTGTCATTTGTCATTAACCTTTGACAGATGATCTATAAAGTGGATGGGAATGGAATGTATAGAAATTTCTGCTTATTTGCTTCTGGTCATTGTCAGTGGTGAACATAGAGTTAAGTCGGATGTAGAGCAGGCCTGTAAGTGTGCTCTGGCTAGTCACAAACACTATATTTGAGTATTTTAACAGATGGAATATATGTACTACTGCCTTTATTGGCAAAATGCAATTTGTCTGTCAAGTACAATATTAAATGCTTCATTGTTTAGTCTTCAGCGTCTCTAACTGTTCTCGTATGTAGCTATGCCATGGCAGTAAAAGAACAATATTTATCAACTTCACAGAAATATGTATGGCTAATCTATCATCATTTGATATATCCTTTACACCCACTGCAAGCGCCACACTAGAACGCGTCCACTAGGTTCCATTGATCGCGAGCGTTCTAGTGAGTCGCTCGGCGTCGTTCGCAGAGCAGATGGTTTGTCAAAGTGTCAGACACTTACCGCATAGGCTCGGATGAAATCCTCAATTGTTTTGAACGCAACTTCTAGTCGTTCAAGATCGCGGAAGTAGCCGAGTGTGAAATATGTTCCCTTTGACTCCTTAAAACTTCCACTTCAGCGACCTTTGTTTTGATTCATTGACTGAAAATGGGTCAAACGTTTCGATTTCGATGTCGCGCAACACGCGCTTTCAGATTCTGGTCATACTAAGCTTTGATCGGTAAGATTCGTTCCTTCGCCCCGCCGTGCCGTATTTTACCTGCGGCTACAGGTAAATCCAACGCCCACTTACAGGTAAGCAATGACGTCAGGCCTTTAAACGGATGTTGCGTAAACCTCCTAAATACCCTTTGTTCCATGACTTTTGCTTTCCTTTTAATCAAGTAAAAACCTGACTATAATATTGTCAGCGTTTATACGGTAGGCTATAGTGTGGAAAAAGTATGTTCTTGGTTAATTTGTGTATGTTCTTATAAGAGAAAATGAATTCAAACATTCACTTCATAATATTACAAGTGTCATTCATTCTTGACTATAGCTACAAATAAACAAATCTGAGGTAATTGTCATGCACCAAACTCAAAAATACATTTGTAACAGGTCAATTTCTAAGAAGTTCTCTTGATCTAATATCCATTATTTGCATTTGCATAAGGGACACGCAGTGCTTATCTAGATGTTAAATGTGAGTAACAGTCTATTAAAATAAAAATATATATGCAATTTCAATAATATTAGAAAAGAAATAGAAAATGTGTTCCTGAGGGTTGAAACAGGTCCTGAACTAAATAATTCCCACAGTCATTGAAATACTGAAATTCCCAAATCTAAAAATGTCTTGAAACAAATAGAAATCTTAAAAAGTAATAGAAAGTTTGGCTTTCTGGTTATGCTCAGTCTGAAGTATTTCCCCTTGAGAAGATGATTTAACAAAAATCCTTATCAAATACTCATGAATAACTGAAATTGTCATGGTAATTAATTGGTCAAAAGCAGAGGGAACTCCAAATTGAATGTACAGTACATGTATAAGTATAAATATTCTCTGTGGAATGATGCATATAAATAAATGCTCTAAAAAATGATATAAATGCAGACACACTACAGGTTCATTGACACTGCTTCACATAGCAACAGAAACATTTTAGTTTCCTTTGAGTGGACAACGTTTTAATGTTATGGTACATAACTGTATGCACACACACAAGAGGTGTTTCCCCCCCCAAACATGCTGTAAAATATTGCTTTGCCAAAAGTGTAGACACAGATTAATATGGGCTGTCTGGTCTTGATCAATTGCAGTCATTAGTTCCAGGCTCTAGCAAGCACACATGCACACGGAGAGATTCACATGCTCGCAGAGAACATTAGACTCCAAATCCTTCATTGTGCCCCATTTCCCCCAATACACCCCTTCATTTCCCTCCTTTCCTCAACCGTAGCGAAATATTGAGGACACAATCTGTAGCAGCGAATGCTGTGGGCCGCGCCAACTAATGTGATGGAGTGCAGCGTTTCAATCTGCTGAACAGGTTATGAAATATAATGGAGAGTATAATTCAGTCAGATAGGGTTAGATGCACATGAGAAGTCATTCAGTGCGTCTTCAGATCTCCTTTTATAAACCCCAGAAAGTTTGGCAAGACAACAATAGACTGATAATTCAGATGATGTTTTGAGCTCATCAATGATTTTTTTTTAGATATCTTAGTAAATATTTAAAAAGTATAATTCCAGCATGTTTCTGGATCAACATCTTTGTTGATCCTGGAACAAGATTCCAATCAACCGATCAGATTTGAAGGACAAGTTTACAGTTTATGTCAAGTTTAGGCTTACAACCAGGGTTAGGTGCTTCTACATCAGTGTTATTCACCTCTTATTTCCCTCAGATTTTTTTATGGATATGTTATGGGTTAGTTTAGAGTTAGGGATAGAGTTAGGACTATATTTTCAGACAGGGATGTTGTTCCAGGATTAACAAAGTATTTTGATCCAGGAACATGTCTTACTTGGCAAAATCACGGTGCCAAGATGTAAATGTAGGGTGTTGTGGCTTTTAGTCCATGTTGGTTAATGCTACTGTAATCCTACACATTAACACAGTAGATAAAGTATATGCTTTAACAATTTCTCCTTGTGGAATACAGACCAAAAATTGCGTTGACTGGTGGATGTTGTCCAATCTAATGTATATTGTATTAGCCTACGTCATGCATATATTGTAATTACATAAGCCATCAGCCAGCCATCTCTCTAGTTAATGGTATCTGCTGACCACTAGTCTCAATGACATGATTTCCTTGATTTGGTCTATTTAGAAAAAAGTCCACTTTGCTACAGACTGAAATATATTTCTATTAAAAATGGGTTCATTGTGCAGTTCTTTGCAGTTCAGTTATAGTGTCACATCCGATGGAATCTGTGTGATACGGGAGTCAGAAGGGATGTGCCCCAAATGTGGGTCCATTCGAGGCTGACCCTGCCGAATGTTTGGAACACGCCCCAGTCGTGGGTCGGAGTCAATTTCGTAACGATAATGATACCCCTCCAGAACATTTTGGCATGCTTCATGTATGTCTGTGATCCATTTCTTGATACCCTTTCTGTTGAGGTAGACAACGAATAGAAAGACCATGCCAACGAATCCCAGCACTAATCCAAGGAACACGTAGGAAGTATGTAGGGACAACTCTGTAATCTCTTCGTGCGGTTTACCGTAACACCCCAATGCCTGTGCAGTGAGACCCCGCAAAGACACTTCACGCAGCGCTGCGGGGTATTCGCAATACAGCCGGTCTGCATCGCCCACCCTGACCTTTGAACTGTTTAGCCAGTTCGCAAACTCTTGTGCTTCACACGTGCACACGTAAGGATTCTGACCCAACATCAGACGGACCCGACCGAGTCGCTCCAACTCGTAAAGACCCTCGTCGGTGATAGTTCTAAATGCATTTCTGCTCAAGTCCAGCTCCAAAAGTTGTTCAATACCAGAGAAAGTGCTGTTGTAGACGGCCACCAGAGAGTTGTTGTTCAGATGGAGATGCTGCAGGTTTGGCAGAGGAGAGAACATCCCCGGGGGTAAGAGGACAAGGTGGTTGTCCGACAGGTCAAGGCGCAGCAGATTTGTGAGCTCGCCCCAGCGCAGGGCAGTGATGAGGTCAGTCAGAGATGTGTAGTTGTAGAGAGACGAGCGAAGGCTGAGCTCCTGCAGGGGGCTTCCAGGCACGGAGAACGCCTCTGGATGGATGAGCACCAGCTGGTTGTTGTTCAGGATTAGAGAACGCAGCTTGTGCAGTGAGGAGAACACATGCGATCCAACCTCCATAATGCTGACAAAAGAATGGAAAAAGTTTTTTAAATGGATTTTACATTTTTTTAAATGATTTTTAGAGGATTCTAAATGGTGGAATACAAAAATGAAAGAGCATGACTAAATCTATATTACTTTGAGAATCGATAGATTGACAGACAGACATGTCAATTGACAGACAGATAGATCGATAGATTATATAGATCAATCGACAGATAGACAGACAGACAGTTAGATAGATTGATACACAGACAGACAAACAGATAGATAGATACACAGACAGACAGACAGATAGATAGATAGATAGATAGATAGATAGATAGATAGATAGATAGATAGATAGATAGATAGATAGATAGATAGATAGATAGATAGATAGATACACAGACAGATAGATAGATACACAGACAGACAGACAGACAGACAGACAGACAGATAGATAGATAGATAGATAGATAGATAGATAGATAGATAGATAGATAGATAGATAGATAGATAGATAGATAGATAGATAGATAGATAGATAGACAGACAGACAGACAGACAGACAGACAGACAGACAGACAGACAGACAGACAGACAGAAGATAGATATTTACTGACCATATCTTTTCTTACCCATTATTCATCAGGTTCAGGTGTGTGACGTTCTGCAGTCCGTTGAACGCGCTGTGCTCGAGTCTGTGAATCGTGTTTCCAGTGATGATCAGGCTGATCGTGTCGCTCGGGATCGCCGCGGGGACTCGGAACAGCGCGGCAGACGCGCAGCGCACCGTATGTTCAATATCAGAACACTCGCAGCGCGACGGACACAACGCGACGCATGAGGAGACGCACAGCATCGCGCAGACAAGCGTCAGCGACAAAGCCGGCAGCATCATCCAAACTCTCACACTCGCAGACCGGAGCATCTGATCACCGTCTGCACGGGCTGCGCTCTTCAGTGGAAGTGCACATGCTGTAGTACAACAACACACAGGACTGACTGTCCCCCTCACTCTAGGAGATCATTACTAACTCATTACTTTACCCAGAAACACCTCCTGATCATGGCTATAAGCGGGTGGGTGGAGCTGCATATACTCTACACATCCATCCAGTCAGAGTACTGAGGATAGTATATACAGGTCCTTCTAAAAAAATTAGCATATTGTGATAAAGTTCATTATTTTCCATAATGTAATGGTAAAAATTAAACTTTCATATATTTTAGATTCATTGCACACCAACTGAAATATTTCAGGTCTTTTATTGTTTTAATACTGATGATTTTGGCATACAGCTCATGAAAACCCAAAATTCCTGTCTCAATAAATTAGCATATTTCATCCGACCAATAAAATAAATGTTTTTAATACAAAAAAAAAAAAGTCAACCTTCAAATAATTATGTTCAGTTATGCACTCAATAGTCAATACTTGGTCGGGAATCCTTTTGCAGAAATGACTGCTTCAATGCGGCGTGGCATGGAGGCAATCAGCCTGTGGCACTGCTGAGGTGTTAGGGCCCTTACATAGTCAACGCATCGGTACGCATACGCGTGCGCAAGGCTACACATCGCTACGCTTCGGCCGCCATTATGCGTCGATGCGTAGCCAAATGTGTCGTCCTAGTTTTTGATACGCGACGCGCCGATGCACGCAATACTATGCGTTGTCGGTGGGGGCGACATTGCAAGTAATGTACATAAAAAGGTATATTATTATGTTTACAGAAGAAGAAGATTTGAATACAATGGCGGGCGAAGAGGAAAAGTTATGCGAGCTTGTTCGTATACATCCTTTGTTGCCGCCGATGTAAAATCAGCAATATGCACTCCTCTTCAGTTGCCATTTTGATCTGAATATTACGTGACCCGACTCTAGACTCTACTACCCCCTGCTGCGCAATCGGTGTATTGCATTTCACGCATCGCCGGTGACGCTTGTGTACTATGAAAAGGAGCGCGTAGCTCGCGTCGCTCGCGTTGCTTGCTCGCGTTGCTCGCGTTGACTATGTAACGGCCCTTATGGAGGCCCAGGATGCTTCGATAGCGGCCTTAAGCTCATCCAGAGTGTTGGGTCTTGCGTCTCTCAACTTTCTCTTTACAATATCCCACAGATTCTCTATGGGGTTCAGGTCAGGAGAGTTGGCAGGCCAATTGAGCACAGTAATACCATGGTCAGTAAACCATTTACCAGTGGTTTTGGCACTGTGAGCAGGTGCCAGGTCGTGCTGAAAAACTAAATCTTCATCTCCATAAAGCTTTTCAGCAGATGGAAGCATGAAGTGCTCCAAAATCTCCTGATAGCTAGCTGCATTGACCCTGCCCTTGATAAAACACAGTGCACCAACACCAGCAGCTGACATGGCACCCCAGACCATCACTGACTGTGGGTACTTGACACTGGACTTCAGGCATTTTGGCATTTCCTTCTCCCCAGTCTTCCTCCAGACTCTGGCACCTTGATTTCCGAATGACATGCAAAATTTGAGCAACAGTCCAGTGCTGCTTCTCTGTAGCCCAGGTCAGGCGCTTCTGCCGCTGTTTCTGGTTCAAAAGTGGCTTGACCTGGGGAATGCGGCACCTGTAGCCCATTTCCTGCACACGCCTATGCACGGTGGCTCTGGATGTTTCTACTCCAGACTCAGTCCACTGCTTCCGCAGGTCCCCCAAGGTCTGGAATCGGTCCTTCTCCACAATCTTCCTCAGGGTCCGGTCACCTCTTCTTGTTGTGCAGCGTTTTTTGCCACACTTTTTCCTTCCCACAGACTTCCCACTGAGGTGCCTTGATACAGCACTCTGGGAACAGCCTATTTGTTCAGAAATTTCTTTCTGTCTTACCCTCTTGCTTGAGGGTGTCAATGATGGCCTTCTGGACAGCAGTCAGGTCGGCAGTCTTACCCATGATTGCGGTTTTGAGTAATGAAACAGGCTGGGAGTTTTTAAAAGCCTCAGGAATCTTTTGCAGGTGTTTAGAGTTAATTAGTTGATTCAGATGATTAGGTTAATAGCTTGTTTAGAGACCCTTTTCATGATATGCTAATTTTTTGAGACAGGAATTTTGGGTTTTCATGAGCTGTATGCCAAAATCATCAGTATTAAAACAATAAAAGACCTGAAATATTTCAGTTGGTGTGCAATGAATCTAAAATATATGAAAGTTTAATTTTTATCATTACATTATGGAAAATAATGAACTTTATCACAATATGCTAATTTTTTTAGAAGGACCTGTACTGTGACCATAAAGAACATTTGTAGAGCAGTTTTCTGTCTGATTATGTAAATGAATTGCACTGATTTCTTTCTGTCCTTTGTCATACATTAAATTCCCAAAATAAATAGCAGATGCACACCCTCTACAATCAAAACATTTGAAAGAAAAAAAGTTTGTTGGCTTTGAAATGCTGAAATAATAGATGTAGTGCTGAAGATGAAGACAGTCAGTGTTTGTTTGTGGTTAGTGGATCATGTTAATAGTTCATGTGATTCTCTACACCTGTGATTCCCCTATTTGAGGAGAAATTACCTCACACATTCAGTAAAAACACTTTAAACATCATGAAGAAAAATGACCCTATATTGTAGAGAAAAAATCCAGCACTAGATGTATTGTTTGGACATTTTTAGCAAACATGTACTTGCTATCTTTCTTTCCAACAATTGACCCTTGCCTTTATATTTTGATAATTGTATCTTAAGTTTCAAAATACCTTTTGAGGTCATTGTATAAAAATGAGGACAAACATTATGGATTTACATTTGTATTTGGTCATATAATATAAATGAAAACATAAAAAAACAAAAGGAATGAACCAAATATACAAACTCCCATTAAATAATAATAATAATAATAATGTAAACATCCTGGATCAATTAAAATAACTGATGAAAAAATTGACATATTTTTGATGCACCACAAAATTCAAATAGTTCTAAGAATGAGGCAAAATAAAATTACGAGAAGTCATATGCTTAGATCTTAATTCTAATAACCTTCCTCTTTATAGTTTGTGGATTCACTTTTCCCAACAGTCTTGACAGGAAATTGTCATCTTGTTTCATTCAGACCCATCCATGTATGCAATTATATTACAAATATATCAAATGCAAAAGCTTATGTAAGCAGTAATGGAAAAGGTCCCTGTAATTCACTTACAATGTCACTAATAGTCTGCGTGTCACTAGATGCAAAAAGGTCTCTGTATTCCCAACCAGTCAGACTGAATCTCCAAGCAGAAGCAATCTAATGTCGTACAGACGCATGATTAAAGTTCAGGTTCAGATTTGCTTCTTGTAGCCGTGGCTCATAATGATCCTGATATGCCCTGTACGACCGTTAAACATCTCTCTCTGTGTTTGATGCTCCTGTCATCCAACCTCCGTCATCGCAGGTTGACAGCAAGGGCGATGGTGACTATGACCCCACAAATCATCATGAACGGCAGCCAGGTCTTCAGGAACCCCACAAAGCTACAGGACAACAAGGAACAGAGCGCTTCAAATTAGCCATTTTAGCATCATGTCACCCGTGGCTTGATTTTAAAGACACTTAATATTCAGCAATATTGTCAATTTGACTGCACTGAAACTATCGGATGAGAAGAAAATGTGAATAATGACACTATTGTGTTCTGTTGAGCTGCTTTAAACAGTAGCTGAATTGACGAACCTTTCAACATCAACAGTTATTGAACTGAATTGAATCAACATTGAAATGAATTAAGCTAAAAAATATCACTACTTCTTTGAAGTTTGCATCATTGAAGGTTATTTTCCTGTTTATTACCGTGAAGCTGCTTAAAAATCTGTATTGTACAAAGCGCTATGTAAAGGTGACTTGACTCATGTAGATAAAAACATCATCCTTTTAGAGAAACAGGGTTTAGTTTAACCAAAAATGTAAATTATGTCATCATTTACTCTCCTTCATGTCATTCCAAATGCATATCTAAGGCAGAATGTCAAAGCGTGACACGAGGGTGAGAAAACAATGGCAGAATTGTCATTTTTTGAGAATAGTCTCACGCAGAAGCTTACAATCCACCTCTCGCTCTCTCCCAGAAACCCTTATTTTGTGTGTCCTGGTGTCCTCTACATCACAACACTGAGAGTCCCAGGTGGAAGACTGGTGACATATAAGGGGGAACACGGTGGCCGACTGCGATGAATCATTCAGTCAAAAGTAAGGACACACTGACTTCTAAATTCTAAGGCAGTATTGCATGGGTCCTTCACAGAGAAGGCAATCAGAATTTATTGAGCTCAGTGAAACAATCAAACCCAACACTGCAGATGCAATGTGGGAATTCATTGCATTTACATGTGTAATATGTTTGAGTATATTTAACCTAAAAGCATGCTAACATCAAACTATCACAATCAATTGTGTTCCCCATGCAGTTTTGTTTTAGAAGTGCACTTTACTTATTATGTATAGCACCATGGCCTAAAATTAACACTCACCAAGAGCCAAATGCGAGTAAAAACTGACGTTGGTGAGTATATGAAACAGTGTCAATTGCCAGTTGGCCGGTAACATTTTTATGAATTCTAACAATGCAATATTGTGAGAACATGACGTGAAATGATACTCGGGACAGTCGATTGGCCAGTGCTGCATCGCCACAATATTTAAGCCTTGCCAGCAGCTCATTTAAATATTCAAGCACAAGAAGACGCTAAAAGCAACTCAATTCGTAACTCGTGTGCTGTGGAAAGTTTAAACATCCGTGGTGCGCGCTCAGAAAGCTGTGTCTCAGACAGCGTGCGATACTGAATTGAGCTCTCTTTCACGTCTTCTTGCGCTTGAACAGACATGTTCAAACAAAATGATGTCAAAATGCCTGTCTTCTTGGCAAGCATCCTCATATAAATAGTCAGTTATGTCTTAAGTGAACATAAACAGTTGAGCAAGAAAATGCATGCGTTTCAGTATATTGGATCAGTGCATTCGCTCTTAAAGCGACAGCGCCTAATATTCCTGCTGCAGTCGGGGGTTTTTAATGTTAATCAAACAACGAAAGACAAAGAGAAATCACTCATTGCTCCAGACTGAATAACTTGTGTAACTTTAATAAGGATTAATGTATGTTTCATTGCTAGTAAAACATTTTTTCTATCATTCGATAATATTGTTTATTGAATTTCTTAAGTCACCGGCCATTAACAGGAATGGCAAAAACAGAAAAAACTGTTTAGTCCCACAGAAGGATATAAACAGCGACTAAGTGTTTAGAACAGCCATTGTAATCTCGCCAGCCTCTCTTCATCAGTACAACGCTGTTTTAAACAGCACAGCTAAACTTTTCAGAAGCGTTAGTCACTCACTTTTGTCAGGAAGAAATAATAATCAGACAATGTATATTTTTTACCATTATATAAATGAAAGTTGTGATAAACCGGGAGTAGTGACAGATCTTTTCTTCTGTATTGTGACTTGGTTCAATGCATTGGTCATTGATTGGATGATGAAATGTGGGCGTGGCACTCAAAAGTGCAGGCAGATCTGAATACAAGCTTGCAGTGGATTGTACAAAAGAGGAGGAGTTTAAGCGGACTAAATGATTGGAGAAGACCAGCATACGTCAATAGAGAGAAGTCTGTCCTTTCACTGAAAGATCTAGTTTTGATATTCTGATTAAACATTTCCAGGGTCAAACAAACGGATGAATCGTCCACAATAACATGCATTTAGAAAATAGATTTACATTTCCCGCTGGCCCGGCATCTCACCTGACATGTTTGCTGTGGATGAAGGACAGTAAGCAGAGTTTGACCATGTTCCACGAGGAGCAGTTGTCGTAGCGCATGAGGTTCAGAGCCATGGCCACATGAGAGTGGCAGTTATCACAACACAGATTGTGCTGCAATGCGGTGAGGACGTCACAAACAAGAAAAACAGAAAAGAACGTCAGTGAAAAACAGAGATATTAGGAAGTCGCTGTGTTTGTGTAATATAATTGGGTTGCGAAATTCATTTTTAACAAAACTTCTGTTAAGACTATCAAAATAGAACATACAAATAAATATATCGATTTATTAGACAAATACAATTTTATAATAATAATGATTATAATTATATTGTAAAAAAATATAAAAATAGACAAATGTCACATTTAAGCCTTATTAATAAATATATTACAATGACAATAAAATATATGGTAAATTGTTGAATGTATATAGATGTCACAATATATTATGCATTGTGTAAATAGGTGAATCTCATGAAAATAACTCCAGTTCACATTTCACCATAAAATCAGATGTCAAATGACGTCATTCACGACAATAACAAGTATATATTACAGTAGAGATCTGACCATTCTAGTTTTGTATTCCTCAGACGCCTCGTGCACGGCCATATCCCAGGCGTTTGCTCCACCGCCATACACTTTATTCTTATCCAGCCTCCAGTACCTGAAACAACAAGCATTAAATCCACATTTTAAATTTAAATGTATCCAAATGAATATTTTGTATCAATTATAGTTTATAGTCATGGCTTAACATTAACTTTTTTTGCACACCTGCGTGCCACTATAGCTAGTGGTTTTACTAGCCACTCAGTATTTTCACTGGCCACAATTGATACCATGTGGAAAAACTGCCATATATATATTTTTTATATTATCTCATAATTTGGCAGCAGGTATATTAGGCTGCTGGCACTTTAAGACCTGATGCACTGATCCATTATACTGTTACACATGCGTTTTCTTTCCAAACTGTTCACTTAAAAAATCGAAAAAACGAAAAATTGATATTTTTGACAACACTACAGTACATTGCATTTAGTTTATTATTTCAGATGTCTTTTTAATAGACCACTATTGAAACCTGTATTATGTATGAAATCCACCCTGCCAGAGTGACTGCGTTACACGCTACCGCTGAAATACACCAGCATTTGGCTAATGTCAAGCCCCGTAGTTAAGATTTCTTAATGAAATGTTTTACGGGGTAAAATAAAATGTATTATTAGTTTGAACGATTATGCTTAGTGAGAAAATATGTTTGATGTAGGACCAAATCTTTCCAATGTTTAAGTCTCATGTGTGCAGATGATAATTCTGATGATATCACATTCACTAGGGTTTTAAACTCACTTTGTTGGTTTTCCAAACGCCATGTTGTCCTCCTGTATAAAATATAAATGAAAGTAGTTAGTGCATCAGTGCAGTCAAGCTAAAGTCAGCGGAATCATCAGAAATAAACTCACTGATACGAAGTAAGGACCAGCGAAATCCCTGATCACACCGGTGGATGTGCATATGCCCATGTGCCCTATGAATGGCAGGAACCAGCTGCAGAGACCAAACAAAAAACACATCAACACAGAAATCCTCATCAGACCTGTGTATATTTGCAGCTTTTTGGTACGTTTCTCTAATAAAATACAGATATGTATGGATGGAAGCCTATTTTCCGCGACATAAGAAAAAAGAAAATCATGCTATGGTAAATCATAATTGGCATAACATTTCATAATTTTGATTCAAAAAGTCCAAATTATGGCATAAAAAGTCCATTATGAAATACTAATTCATAATTATGACATTAGAAGTCCAAATTATGACACACTAAATCGAAATTATGACATACTAATAATTTTGACTTTTTAATGCCATAATTATGAGACTAAATCATAATGAGATAATAAAAGTACAGATTATGACATACTGAGTCACAATTGAGTTTAAAAAGTCGAAATTGTGCTTTCTATAACCTTTTATGTCATATTTTTGACAGTTTTGTGTCATAATTACGGCTTTTTACTTCAGAATTTCGACTTCCATGGCATAATTTCCACTTTTTAAGTCATACTTTTGATTTAGTATATGTCATAATAATTTCGACGTTTTAAACGAAACATGACTGTGATTGACTTTTACAAAAGCATGATTTTGTTTCGTATGTGTTGGGAACGGGGTTCCATAGATGTGTGTGAGGATTAAAGGAGCTCAGTCGAGACAATATGACAGAAAGCGCTGACAGTAATATTGACAGACACAGTCACGTTTACTGTGAGAATGTGTTGGTGTTCCGCACGTGATCCGTCAGAACATCTCCGGTCGCTACTCACGTCAGAACCGGAATCGGTGTCCAGACGATGCAGTGCGGATAACGGCTCATTTCTTTGTCGATTTTCTCGAAACCTCCGTGGAAGTGTTTCATCGTGTCGATCTCGGTAACATCCGCCATCACAGTCTACGCGGTGACGTCATTGTGACGTCGGCGCCGTAGTGGTTCTCATTAGGTTATAATATTATTATCAACATACTATATTATAATATAATATAATAGTTTTTTTCAGTAACACTTTACTTAAAGCGTTCATATGTGTTGCATTATAAAAATATTTTAATACATTAATTATGCCTTGTAAATGAATGCACCTTATAATGCATTGTATGGTCTCATCATGAATAATTGTAACCACAATTATAATACATTATAATACTTATGTTACGCCTTTAGAAAGTATAATGCGTTAAAACACATGACAAACATACAATCTCAGACGCCACAAGGAATCTGCAAATATTGTATAATAATATGCATTTCAACTTTGGTTACAATTATTTATGAAAAAAGATGTAATGCATTATAACATACATTATGAATACCTTCATAATGCATTATACATTATACATAAAGGCTTTAAATAAAGTGTTACTGGTTTTTCTTTTTGTTAGAAAAAATTAAGAAAAAGCAGTACAACAAATACTACCATGATTACATATTTTGTTTATTGTTTTGCTTCACAGAGTAAGAATAGGATAAAAAGTATTACGGTTTCATACACCTTGTCTCATTTTGTAAATGTTGGAGTACCTTTTATATGTCTGCAGAACATTTACTAAAAAAACTCGGGAATAAAAAAGTATTACGGTAATGAGAATTTAGGGTGTATGCACTTAACTGTCTACGGTGCAAAAAATATTGTCTTAAAAATAGGTCTTATAATTTCTTCCCATGTACAAATCTGTGTAAAGACAAACCCAGGGCTTCATGCATTAAATCACAGCAGTATAAGAGCAGATGTGGCTTGTATAAGGGAGAAACATCCTCTCCAATCATTGCATTCATCCATATTGTAGTGTGACGTCTGGGTTGCCATACGACTAATGGTACTATTCTCACAGTGTAAAAAGTGGAGCACAGGACACTGGCCAATATATGAGGGGATTTGGGGGTGGGATGTGTTCTCCATTATCCCAGTAAAGCAAGACACATTTCTTACACTACACCAATGTGGATTGTGTTACATACTACTACAACTTACTACATATAATTTGGGGTAAAAAAATGTTTTAATGGTAACACCACGAAAACATGCATTAATTAACATTAACTAACAATGAGCAATATATTTGCTAAATGTTTTATTAATCTTTGTTTATGTTAGGTAAAAACACAACTGTTCGTTGTTAGTTCATGTCAGCTCACGTCCATTAAATAACATTTACAGATACAACATTAGATTAGTAAATGTTGAAATTAACATTAACTAAGATTAATAAATGCTTTAGAATTAGTTTTCCTTGTTAGTTCATGTTAAGTAATGTAGAAAACTAATGGAATTTTAACTTTTGTAAGTGCATCAAAATAGAAATGCAATGGAAAGGTTGCAAATGTAGTAGGTCACAGTTTACATACTACTCAATATATATAGGCAACTATAGTAGTATGCTATTCTGAACACAACTATGGCCTTGCAACCCATCTGGCCCAGATGCACGTTACACCTTCCTCATTACTGTATGTAGGTCAGGTGGCCTTTAGAGGACACGTGTTTTCTCCAGTTTGTGGCACAACATGACAGGAAATGAATTATACTTTAGGGGAAAAAAAACTATTCAGCAAAAAAACAGACTTTGACTAATTGTGTTTAGGGAAAGTGAATGTAAAAACTTCATCAAAGTAGCACACAGGGATTTGGCGGCGAGTGTATTTGCGTCAATTCAGAGCATCCAATCAGTTGCGAGACGAGAAGCACGTCTGCACTGGAAGGTGCATCATGGGATTGTTCAGTGATCATAAACAATCAGCTTGAGCTTGAAGCTACACTTTATCCTTAGTGAAATGAAAATGTTTCCAAACGAAATCCATCAGTTGCATGGGTTATTTTAGATGTAGGCCTAAATATATGATTAACACAAAAGTAGGACATTTAATGTATAATAAGTAAATTAATAAAATCACACATAATACCTGTAAATAAATTAATTTTATTTGAGACATGACTGGAGTAGCTGTGCAGCGTGTTTGTCTGGCGCTTCTAGTGTCGACGGCTCCACTGACTCTAATGAGAGCGATCTAGTTTGTCTCCGTCGCATTATTACCGTGTTTTAAAAAGCCAATAAAGTACGTTTAAGTCAAATAATATGTTTTCCTTTTTGGAAAAACTCCACCAAGGATCATGACAGTAACAACAGAAATGTTATTTATTTTTTACATCTTGCACTAAACTGTACTAAAATCTCAAAAGAAAATTAACACAGTGAACAAAAAAACAAAAAAAAAACACATATCCCAAAATAGACCCAATTGTTTCTTTTAACTGCAGTTAAATCTCTTCTTCTCATAGCAAGTTATAATCTTTGTGATAAGTCTCTTATTCTTGGTTTATCATCTCTTTTCAGGTTCATCAATGAAGATGAAAGGGCAACAGTCAGACGTCCTGCTTGTGCCGATGAAGAAAAAGGTAAAAAAAATTATAATAACAAATCCTTCCAAGATATCTGACAAAAAGCATTATCATGAACAACAAACATTTTCAGTCCCAGCAAACCACGACTTGATGAACATTCAGAATGCGGGTCTGGGCCGAACATAAACACCATTTATTATTCCAAAAGAAAGTGCTGCAGACCTATAAACATATAATAACACTCAGTTTACTGCCCTCTGGTGCTCATAAAGATGATTAAGTTCATTGGGAAAAGAAACAAAATGAGAACAGTGTCCAATAGCAAGCCCCACATATGAAAGACCCAAGCGCTTTGAGACTTTGGAAACAAGCTTTAATCTGACGGTGTGCCAACACTCTTCTAGCGCGCACTTTTTAAAATGATTTTGCAGACATTAATCTGTAAGTGCTTTTGACTTCACTTGGATTGTGCGATTGTGTTCCCCACTTCTCCAAACGTCTGCATAGTGCGGAGCGGCAAACATTCATTCACTCGGCATCATGTTGAAGAACTGAAATTGCAAAGGAAATATCTAAGGTGCTTTGCCGCCTTCTCAAATGCGGGACGGGTGCGTTCTAGCTAGAGCGGCACTGAACCTGGCCCTCTGAGCTGTCGTCCTCATCCGAGCCCTCGGCTCCTCTGCTGCTCAGGCCTGTGATGCGGTAGCCCATGTTCAACAGCATCACCTCCAGCGGATCCGCATTCATGCGCCGTTGGTTGGCTTGGGCCGCACTCTCCATGTCCTCCACCACCCGACAGTTCTCATTCTCCGACTGACGGTCGGCCACGCAGGATAGACAGAAGGGAAAAGTTACTTTTGGTGCAATCAACAGTCTGCTGATGTACTTTATCATTCTTTGTCTCGCCTCAAGATACATTCGATTAGTGCTGCACGATGTTGGAAAAAACGGACATTGCAATATTTTGAATAGCTCTATTTGGAAAGAATGAATCATTCTAGAGCAGGGCTTTTCAATCTTTCAGATGCCACAGACCCCCCGAAATATGATGATTCGTATTGGAGAACCCCCATCCTAAAATTTAAAAGAGAGCTTTATATTTGTATGTAAAAAGATCCAACTAACAGAGTGAAAAAAAAATGATATTATAAATGTGTAAACTATTTAGTTTCTATTAGCCTACTTCATTGCGTTGCAGATGTGAGTAAGATGTATTTTATACATGCATTTATTTTTTATATAAAAAACATCATTTTAATCAAATGTATGAATATGGGCTTATTTATTTATTTAAATGATATTTAATTTATTTTAATTTCAATTTATTTATTTAGTAAGTTTCATCTTATTTTTATTTATTTGTTTTTACACTGATTTTCTTATTATTTATTTAAATTCAATTGTATTTATTGTAGGGCTGTCAAATGATTAATCACGATTAATAACATCCAAAATAAAAGTTTTTTTTACATAATATATGTGGGTGCACTGTGTATAATTGTTTTGTATATATATATATATATATAAATACACACAAATGCATGTATATTTAAGATTTTTATTTATTTATATATAAAATATGTATATTTATATATAATATAAATTATATATAAATCTATATACAGTATATACATGAAAATATTTCTTAAATATATACAAGCATGTGTGTGTATTTATATATATAAAATAATTATACACAGTGCACCCACATATATTATGTAAAAAAAAAAAAAATTTTGGATGTGATTAATCACGATTAATCATTTGACAGCCCTAATTTATTGTAATCAAATATATTAATTTATTTTACTTTAATAAATTGTATTTATTTAAAGAATTTTTTTTATTCTAATACATTTTAGTTAGTTGGATCAATCGTATTTTTTAAGAAAATCAATGTTAGCAATCATTTATTCATCAGTCATAATGACACACGCCACTGATGTGACAAACGTGGCATTGGAGTCGGTTCGTACCTCCGGTCTCGGGTTCCACAGCCGCACTACGGGATCGATGCCGCTGGTGGCCAGGAAGCAGTAGCTGGGGTGTGGCTGTAGGCAGTTCACTATAGACTCGTCCCCCTGTAAGATCCGCACCAGGTTCGTTGTCTCTTTGTTCCAGATGAAAAATGACCCATCATCTGAACCGCTCACAATGTACTGGCCTTTACTGTAGAGCGACAACCAAACAAGTCATGTGCTGATGTCTTATATTCAGATCCTCGTTTAGCAACAGATATGACATGCATTATAGGCATGGACAAGAGATTCACATTAAAGGGGGAATTAACAAAAACTGTCAAAAATGACAGCGCTTTGCGTCATCTGGCAGACTTTTGCTGACAATGAAACTGGGATATCTGGGTGCAGGTAACACGGAGAAAGAGAATACATTGTTTTAATATACTACCAACACTGTAACAATATAAACCTGGTTAAAAATCAGCAAACTTGCCATTTAATGCATTTGGCAGATGCTTTTATCCGAGTGACTTACAATGCATTCAACATTGCATGTATTGCCTGAGAATCAACCCTGGTGTTCCAAGTGCTGTGCTTCACTGTTTGAGCTACAGGTACCATTTTTTGACAAGTAGATTCAAAATGTGTAACGCAAGAAGAAAAATGACAGTAAAAAATCTAGTTCAAATAATCAAGGCGTGCTACTGAAGTTTAAATGAGAGATGCCATTAAAACATCTTTAAATCGTGAATCTAGTGTATTGAAACATTCTTAAGGAAAATCATCACAAAATTATTATTAATATGTATTAAATATATCACCCAGCCCTAGTTCATAATTCATTAGAGGGGAATAAGGCGTCAGTAAACTGACCTTCCAAAGAAGTTTGCTTCCTTAATGTCAGTGGTCGTGTTGCAGTGGCCACAATAGCGATGCTTGTAGTCGAAGCTTCGCTCTCTGAGAACGATCTCATCCTCCGGGATGGACTCTTTCCGGCTGAAATTATGAAAGCGGATGGAGCTGTTCCCCTTTTTGTCGTCAGCTAGATCAGATGCATGACAAATATCCAGAATCCTTATTAAAATGCATCCACAAACAAAATACAATATCCAAGACAGACGAGACAAGAACCTACAGGAGGAGTCTGTTTTTGAGAAGAGGGCAGCCTTGATGTCTTTGTCGAGTGCGTCACAAGCGCTGCTGTGCGCCTGGTCTGGAAACTTGCCCTTGAAGTCATCTAGACACTCCAGGGCCTCGGCGATGTACTTGAGCTCAAAGAGGCAGCGCGCTAAGCGGAAGTGCGCCTTCAGGTGGCCTGGGTTCAGGGACAAGGCCTTAAGACAGTCTCGCAGCGCGTCATAGTGATCACCGTCCCTGTCAGAGACGAGAGCAAAGACAGGTGATGCTCTTCACATTAAAACACTGATTATTAAAGCAAAACCGTTGTTTTTTCATGCACTGGTCAATTTGAGACTTTGGCCTATTTTGCTTCCATAACACGTCTTCTTTCAGACTAGTGGAAAGAAATCGACCGAAAATACACTTGAGTGTTTATTTTATTGGACTATTTATTTGCATCTGTAGATTTCATAGACAGAAATCTCCATTCTGTTCTGGAAAGGTGCATATTTAATTAGAAAATGTATATATTTGAACATCAAATTTCTGAAAACTTGTAATACAAAACAATTGGCATAATGTACTTTAATTAATCAACTGGGGAAAGAATGGTAATATTGATGAGTTAAAATCACCTTTCACCTGTGGTGTCTTGCCTTAAAGCACAAATACTGTGGATGTAATTAAACGTATATAAACTTGGCATGCGCCATATGCATCTTCTTCAACCTGAGATGTGCTGTTTCCAAAGTCAAAATAATCAAAATGTGATGTTTTTTTTAACCAAATCATGCAGCACTTCTTGCATCAAACCATTTATCATACCATTTTCGTTTCATGTATGCAGCAGCACGGTTTCCGTACAGCATAGCGTTTTGACTGGCTTCATGGAGGCCTAGACTGTAGAGCTGAATGGCTTGAGTCCACTGCTGCTGCGCAAACGCTTCATTAGCCTGTTGCTTGATCCTCTCCAGATAAGGAGGAAGATCACTGGAGCCACTGATGCAGAGACACGAATACAGACAGCAACAATTACAGCAACTCAAACTAGTCTGTGACAAATGAATGGGAAATAATATAAACAGGACAGCGACAGAATCAATAGCCATGTTTCCAACCACCTATTTTTATGCGAATTTTGGGATACTGCATTAAAAAACTAAACTAAATGGAAACACCAAAATGTGCATAAAATCCAAAAATGTATCAAAAAACGTATGCACTCAATTGAGACGGATCATTTTTTTTATCCGATAAGACGTGCATAAACTACGATGGAACCAAATAAATTTCCTCAATGCACAACAGAAACTCACATGATGTTAAAGTGATTGGATAACTGGACTAACCAGTGGACCAATCGCTTTGCAAATCATCTCAAATGTTGGTTTGGTCATTCTGAAATGCCTATCATCAAAATGATTTGGTTTAATTTCCTCCCAGAACTTTCCCAAACACCAGACATCCGAATGCAAGATAACATGACAGTATTTATTGAAGCGCAAGTAATTTATAATGTCAGTAAAAAGAGACACCGTGGCATCCCCGATTGCAGCAGTTTACAATTTCCCAGGAACAATCTAGTCTAGAGGTAAGTGAGACAGTCAGACGTTGAATTCGCAACTTTGGTTGGAAACATAATTAAAGATGCAGTTGGCATAACACACATGAATCAATGTTACCTGGTCAATTTAGCCAGTTTAAGGCGGCTTGCAGGAAGATGAATCCCATTGGACACACCGTTGGTGGTTTTTCCATTTTGTACCTCTGCCAGAAGATGCCCATCATGAACAACAATTAATCAAGAGTAGACCAGTACAACACAAGGTTACTTCTTATTTTTTTATATTTATATATATATATATATATATATTATAAATTGTTAGCGATCTTAACAATTGGTTTTAAGATTGTGTTGTGAGACTAGTTCTTCCACTTCAATGTTTTAATAGCTTTTCTCATTTAAACTTGTAAGCTTGTAAGTTTGATACATTTCTGTGAAATAATTCAATTAATCAATGAATCTGCTTTATCACTGCAAATGTTAACAAGTTTAAAAGATGGTTCCTTTGACTGAAAAAAGCAAATGCAGAAATAGAAAGATTTTTTCGACATATTTTTTTATATGTCCATTATTTGTTTTGCTATATTATCAAGTCAAGCCATATTTCTGTACTTTTTACAATACAAACGGTTTCAAAGCAACTTCACAGTAATAAACAGAAAATAACAGTATTAATGTTGCAAAGTTCTTAATTATGAAATTAATTTCAGCTGTAAATAAGCTTTAAAAAAAGGGTCATTTTTCAACTCAATTTACCGTAGTTCAAAGTTGCGCAACCCTAGTAATTATTAATTATGATCCTAAATGCACTAAGACTGACTGATATATTTATAATTATTAAATAAATACAGTAGTCAACATTTGAAGTGGATCAAAAACCTTTCATCAAAGTTATACATGAATTTTGAACAATACCCGTTCTTTTCTTAGGACAACTTTGATGAACTTTTTTGATCTACTTCAAATGTTGACTACTGTGCTTGATTCCAAGACCGCATTCACAGCTTACCTGGTGATGGGTGGCACTTTTTGGGCAGCAGAAAAGTGTACGGTCTCTGTTTGAACGTCAGATCAAATAAATATACCTGCAAACAGGAAGCAGTGATGCGTAACTGCATAAAACATCTTTAGTGCTGCACACTGGCGACTGAGAGTCAATAACTATCATCAGCAATCCTCACTAGTTAATCACCTGTTCTCCACCCATGTTTACCAGCAGTTCAGTACCGTCGGGACTGAATGTAACATAGGTTGCCACCAGAACTCGTAATCTGTTATTATAGTCAGGAAGCTTCACAGGTAAGTGACCTGCAAACGGAGATAAATATCTGTAAAAGCAGGTTTTTCCAACACAGAAGTTCCATCCGGGAGCAACGCAATGATACGGACTACAAACCTGCGACATAGTATTGTCCAGCACCATCCGGTATCGATTTCCGTTTGTCGCAAAATGTATGAACACCAGCTGAGGTACTTTGACTCATAGACTTCCTAGAAGGTAGACAAGAATGTAACATTACACCCTAAAGAAAACATCCCTGAAATATAATCATAAGAGGAACATGAATCTTTAACCAAGAATTCTAGTTACTGTGTTCATGGAATATAAGTTCTTTTTATTAAATTAAACGTGCTCTGCATTAGTAACTTATATAATGCAATTACTATCAAGAACATTTATTTTTTAAATTTCACTTAATTAAATTAGTTTTGGCTTGGTGTTTGTTATAAATGTTGTTTATAATGAATGCCAATATAATATGTTTTATACCTATATTTTCTATATATATTTGATAAAAAAAAAAACTATATTAGGTTTTATACCTATCCCTCAAAAATGCAACTTATTTTCTGGAAAATAGAGTAATTTGAAAAAGTATTTCAAGAAATATTCCACCCAAAAATGTTAATTTTGTCATTGTTTACTCACCCTCAAGTTGTTTTTGCGAAAAGGAATGATAATCTGCCACGTCTCAAATCTCATTTGTTGCCGCGCTTTTCAAATTTTCAATTCTAATAACATCAAACCTGCTGCAATAAGTCTAAACTAACAGCTTGATTGATAACAGCAGAGGTGAATGAGATGTGAGAGGGGAAGATTGTTAACAAACAATGTTTGTCTGTTCCTTGGATCATTTTTGGAGCTAAACAATATTATTTTTGTATGGACATTCTGCCTCACATATCAGTTTGTTTTCTAATTATTCTTTTAATGATACAAATAAAAATCACCTGTGATTGTGGATCATTCTGATGTCATAGAGCCGGACAAAAGGCCCGTTAGCTCCCACGGCCATGTAGTTGTTGTCACGAGGGTTGATCGCCAGACATTTGGCTTCCACAAGCTGCCCGCAATACTCTGTCAGATCTATTAACACCTCGGAGCGTTTACTGCTCTCTCGCAGATCATACTGCCTGGGGAGAAGGGAAATAAAATGGTTAACAGACTTGAAAATGTAAAGCGAGAATCTGCAGGAGAATGTGTGGCTCGAATGAAGCCAATCATAGCCATATATTCTGGGAATGCTCTAAAGTAAAAAAATATTAGCAAGAAATCCATAAGAGTTTAGAGAGTGTATTTATGGAACCCATCCAATTTAGTTTATTAACTCTATACTTGGGTCTTACAAATTTTAAATCAGAAGATAAATCTGATAAATATTTAATGAGAATTCTGTTGATAGCTTGCAAAAAAGCTATAACTAGAAAGTGGTTGCAACCTGAAACACCGGGAATTAACGATTGGCTGGGAATTGTGTATTACACAATGGAGAGGTTAACAATGAATCTTCGGCTACAGTCCGAGAAATGTATCAAGCTATGGAGAAAATGGATAGACTACATTCTCCTACTTAGACCAGACCTAGTGTAGAAATTTTGAAAAATGTTAAGAAAAGAAGGGAAATCTTAAGAATTATTGAATAAGAGATACGAAGGATATGGAATGAAAGAAGTAAATAATGATAGGAATAAAAATAAATACCCATATTGGGAATGAGAGTACTTCTGGATTAAAATGCATCATCCTCAAATGTTTTCTTTTGTATATAGTTAATAAAAAAGAATTTGAAAACGGATCGGATCTGGTACCCAAACTACAGGCAGAGTAATAAATATATAACTATATCTGAATTTACAAAAAAGCTGTAATATTGGGTTGGCTGACATTGCCTTGCAACATACTCTATTGTTACTACAATTGATGACTGTTATGTCCCTTTTTTTCTTTCTCTTATAATTTTGGATGTAATATCTGTTTCACAAAATATGTTTTGCTGTTTTTTTTATTTTTTTTATTTTTAGTTGAATGCCTTGACTAAGATTCCAGGTACCATCCAATTGTAAGGAATTACTGTAATAAAAAAAGAAAAGCGAGCATTGATGGTCTATATATGGCAGATTGGAAAAGGAAAGAAAATTACTACATTTTAGTGTCAGATTAACTTTCCCTTTTGTAACAATCGTTTACAACAAGTGTACAGGTCCATCCATACAGAATTAGTTTTTGCATTCCACTGCGCTACTTTTCCATTGTTTTATATATATATATAAACACACACTAGATGAATGTGTTTGACCGTTTGCTGATGTAGAGGAATTACATAATGTACTATAAGCGGAGTAAAAAACGTATCCCTTAGAAATGTCCTGCTCAAGTCGCCCTACAATATTCACAATTGACCTTTTTTTGACCGTGAAATGACACTATTGTGACCACACTTTCAGACACTTATTTTAGAAAAACAACAACCTGACAAGCTTATATTTTCCTACTGTTCATGTGTCCTCTACATGCAGAGCATTAAAGACAGCGAGGCAGTCAGCTTTGGCATTAGCCAGAGACCTGCTGTGTTCTTTCATACCCAAACATCATTCAGTGCCAGGGCATTTGCATGCTCCCCGATGGGCGACACTACCCTGCAGCCAACACAACATCTGGAGATGCAGTTTTCAAGGGCATATAAGCTGCTTCCCATGAGCCTATTTAACTTCAAGGAGAACATATATGATTAAACTTCAGCTGGAGGCTTGTGCCCATGCCCTCGAGATTCAACACGGCTAACAGCACGTCAGCACCAGTGCTGTCAACTCTCGCAAGACAGATTAGTAACCGCAGCTTCAAAAACAAGCCCAATATCATTATATTATTTATACGGTAATCAATAAATGAGCCTGCAGCATATTAAACTGAAACCTCTCGGAGTTTGAAAACCAAAAACAGGAGTCATTTTACAAAAACCATCAAGTATTGCACGCTCTATCCTCTGATCAGTGACCTGTGAGCAGAATATGTGCAGATATGGAAAAGGAGAAAAGACAAGCGCACTAAGGGGGAGTTGTAATATAGCCACATATTTATAATAAAAAAAATATGTATGTAAAACCATATGTATCTACTGTTAGAATTATTACTTAAATTTTTTTTTAAAGTCTGTAGTGATTAATACATTATAGAAATATTTTTTAAGTTAAATTAAATCCCTCTCCTCCCCTGCACCGTCCATCATCTCCCATGTTTCCTCTCCATCATGAACATCTCTGTTGGTTGGCATTATTTGTGAAAATGTACACAAGTCTATTTCCATCTACTAACTATCATTGCTTGGATTACAACGTCACATGCCTGCGCGTTGAATGCAATTTTTCTCCAATGAGGGGGAGGAGGGGGCGGGATGTGCGAGGACGAATTACGCTACGTCACTTTCATTCCTGCACTGACTGACTATTAGCTGTGAGCAGGAATGTTGATCAATGTATTGGAAAAAACAGCTACCATAAATGTACAGAAACAAAGTTGCTAAAAAGCAACCATATTTTTTCAAATAAGCCCAAGAAACCGCAACCCACGACTCCTGATTATTTTTAATGCGACTTGCAAAAAAAGCTTGTGACTTTTTTTAAATGTTCTTTCCACTTTTGTGTGCAGCTTCAGGGTTATTATTGTTAACTTAAACTAAAACCATCAAAAACATTTCCATTACTTGAAATAAAATAAACAGTGACAGATATAAAATAAAAACTTTTTATTTCAGTTAGTTGCTATGGCAAAAATAACTCAATTTACTAAAATTAAAAGAATAATAATAAAAAAATATATGCATAAAGATTTAAAAACACTAACAAAAAAGACAAAAAAAAAAAAAATTACTACAATTTTTACTAAAATGAATATAAAAACAAAAACAATAATAGTATATTAATGATACTAAAATAACACTGGTATCCATTAGACCTGGGATTCCCAAACTTAGACATTTACCCCAAAGATTAAGTTAATATTTCAGTAATTTCACGACACATTCACGCTTCTCAGATGTTGCCGATAATAATTATAATATATTATTATAATAATAAAATATGAGTAGTAGTAATAGTGGAATGGTTTAACATAAAAATTAAGACAAATATAATACTGTTGTAAATTACAATTGTTCTGTAAAAAAAAATAAAAAAATTGATAACTATAATACTGAAATGCTTTGCGTGCTTCACTCTGAAAAATGTAGCGCATCAGCCTATACAGTTGCAGTACAATTCACATTGCAGCCTTTGATTTGATAATTGCACTGAGCTTTATCCTGATTATCATGCAGCCCCATTTATTTATTTTCATTTTTTATTCAATGCAATTATTTGCTTGTATCAATTCACGAACTCAAGCACGTCTGAGGCACAGACTTCAACTCGCCCTACCTAATGATGCCGTCCTCAGCTGCGCTCCAGAAGGTGTTGGGCCACATGGGAGCCGTTGCGATCCGTTTGACACGGTTAGTGTGGTCTGAGAACATGTGAATGGTCTCCTTCGCCGTCAAGTCGTGCACGTGCACCTTAGTATCGGCGGCTCCTGTGATCAAGATTCGGTCGTCGGAGTGAGGGAGGAACTGCAAACACACACGTTCATTAAGAATACACATTTTGGCCTATTTACAAGACCCTGTGTGAAAAAGCAGAAACTTGACGTGGGCTTCACCTTGACTGAGAAGATGTTAGCTGCATGTCCTGTGTGCATAGTGATGAGCTTCCTGTGCCGGAAGGGATCCCAGATGATGGCATGCTGATCATCTGAACCTGAGGCCAGGAGACTAGAAAGGAACAAGCCGAATGAGTTTATGAAGAGACACTGTGAAATGCAGCAAACTGGGTTTTACAACAGAACTTACTCTCCTTTCTCATTCCACTCCAGACAGTTGACACAGCCAGAGTGACCCTGAAAACAGAGACAATAACTCAGCGCTAAAATATATTAGCAATCCTAATATATACACAATGGCTCATGTGTGAGCGCAGCATTACTCATTTCACACATGAAGAGGTGTTACATTGAATCTTAAAGATACAGCAGCAAAAACAGACTGTTGAGTTGTAAGGGTGTATATATATATTCAAGAATTAACAATAAAATAAATTGTTTTTGTATTTTTAGTACTATTTTCAAGTCACCATGAAATCAAACTGCATCAAAATCGACAATTCTTATAAAAATGGAATATTGCAGTATTTATTAAAAATTATTTATCCCTGCACAAACAACGAATTCTTGCAGTAACATCTCTTCTCTGATGATGCGTTTACTGACACGAGGGCGGGACAACCTGTCACTCACATAAGATCAACCAATAGCAAACCATAACAAAAATCCCGCCCTAAATTCTTGATCCAGAAGCTGTTTCACTCAGATATAGTTCACTATAAAATGAAAAGTAAGTCATCATTTACTCTGTTGTTCTAATGCCGGATGCCCTTCTTTCTTTTATGGATCACAAAAGGAGAATTTTTTTTAAATGTTCAGCTCATGCTTGTCCATACAATGGCAGTGAATTGCAACCGGCAATACATACGCAACACAAAATACAACGCCTAGAAATCCCAAAAAAGAATCAGTGTATTTTCTTCACAGAGTTAAATATCTCCGAACCGGAACTCTGTTTGTCTGATGACAGTCAGAATGACAGTTGACAGATGTGAACGCGATTACTTCTTGTTGCGATGAACGCAATGGACATATTCACCTCAGAGAAGAAGGTACACCTGTTAATCCTGATTTCCCACAACTTGTGTGCTTTTTCTGGGCGAGATGGAGTGAACTGCGGCGCTAACAGAGTCACACGAACAGCTCAGCACAGAAGACCAACGGCCGAGGTCAGGATTTTCATTAAATATTTTAAATTTGGGTTTGTTTTTCACCAAACCCTATCGTATTCCAGAACACTTGGAATATACGGCACGTGTCGTATGGGATCATTCTGTGATACTTTTGCATCTTTTTTTAAAAAGCTTGATGCTGGTTGCTGTTCACTGCCATTATATGGACGAGCGTGAACTGACCATTTAAAAAAATTAATAAAAAAAATCTCCTTTTGTGGTTCTTACAAGAAAGAAGAGCAAATTATGACTTAATTTTCATTTTAGGATGATATGTCCCTTCTTTAAGCATTTTCTTTATAATGGCTTTCTAGGGGAAACATTAAATTTAGTTTAGCTGCATATGCTTCCCTGCATATAGTGTGCATTATCATTAAGATGTATGCATGAGTTTGCTCTTTTAATGTCTCAGTAGATTAGTACTTAGTGCAAACCTTTTAAAAAATAACTGGCCTTGCATTTTTAAAAGTTCTTTTCACTTTTGTGTGCAGAATGCATCAGGGTTATTATCGTTAACTAAAAATAAAACCATCAAAAACCATTTTTGATACTTGAAATAAAAAAATGATTTCAAAGGAAAGCCTTGCCCTTGTTTTGCCCTTTAGGTGGGCGCTGTGTAATGTGTGTATGACGTCACGTGAAAAATCTGAATCAACACACAATCATTCATAAATCACCTGTAGTTCTGCCTCCAGCCCCAGACGCTTTATAAACGGGTCGGTCACATGATAGTGTCTCTGGAAGTCCAGCGCTCTCTTCTCCTGCACACACGGATCGACATACATTACAAGTGCTTGAAGCCATTTGTCCTGCATTTCTTTATAAAACTGGGTTCAAACTGCCTCCTTTGGCGCTCCACATTAACAAAACAACAACATGGAATAACATGAGGGTGAGTAAATAATGAGGGGATTTTTCTTTTTGGATGAAATATTGCTTTAAATATTTATAATTTCTCTTCTACTTTTAAAAGATAAAGATGTTTCCTCACCCTGATCTGCCTGTGCAGAAGATCACTGGTGACGTTCCTCAGGGACATGGTCTCACAGCACGTCATGGAGCGTCGCCTCAGAGTGTTGCATCCAGGTGCCAAAGATCTCTGATCATCTGTGCAACTCAAGCCTCTCGGAGAGGCAGAGCTTCTGTAACGGTAAACAAGACCAGAACAGCAGCTGGTCATGCCATTTTTCACTTTTTGCAGTCTTGGACCTGCCTACTCAAGTTAGTTAGAGCTCGATAATTTAAACTGTCATTCTGTCGCTTCTCATTTGTTTTCAATACATACACCGGTCAAAAGTTTGGAATAATTAAGATTGTTTTAATGGTTTTGAAAGAAGTCTCTTAAATGCTCACCAAGGCTGCATTCATTTAAAAAAAGAAAATGTGAAATATTAATACAGTTTAAACTGGCTGTTTCCTTCAGAAATCATTCTAATATGCTGATTTGCCACTCAATTAATATCAGCTCTTAGTTATTAAAAATTGTTCTTCATTATAATGCCTTTACTGTCACTTTTGATCAGCTAATATATATCTTAGCCCAAACTTCTGAGTGTTATTGTTTTACAGTTTCCACAAAAATATGAAGCACCACAACTGTTTTCAACATTAATGAAAATAATAAGAAATGTTTCTTGAGCAGAAAATCAGCATGTTAAAATGATTTCTGCAGGATCATGTGACACTGAAGACTGGAGTAATGATGCTGAAATTCAGCTTTGTTTCACAGGAATATATTACATTTTAAACAAAAGTTCTTTCAAATTGTAATTATATTTCACAATGATATAAAACTTAATAATTCAAAACGCTTGACCAATACTGTATGTATGAGATCTGAATACTGCCTTGCCTTTATTATTTGAAAATTCACAGTACGTTTCTGTGTCAGATCTGCGTTTAAACGTCACTTAAATAACAGTGCAATCCAAAATCTGGGTGCATTATTAAAGCATTCCACACCATATGTTTATAGTGACATACGTGCTGTGCTATTTAACTGTGTAGTTTATCAAGAAGGCCATATACCAATAACCACAGCCATAATAAATTAGTTTATAGGAAATAAATGTATTAACCTGAAATAATTTGTCTGTCAGCTGATATGACGCTTTCACCAAAACATAAACAACAGTCAGTAGCATTAGCCGACTAGCGACACATTTAAACTAAATATTTATATAAATACAAACACTTCTGGCAGCAGTGAAAATATGTTAGTGGTTATTTAATCACAGTGTGTTTACAACAAAATGTATTTAAAAATAAAAAAGAGCATTTAAACCCCACATGTGCAATATCGTCTTACCTGAGAGTCTGTCTGGCCTTATTCTGCGCAGCTCGATAAATTACGCTTAAACCTGAACAGTGCTTCCAGTAATTAATTTCAATACTTTAATTAGGCAATGAATAACACTGTCACCTAATAAATGACTAGTTGTGATAAAGCATCGGTGAGATTTTGAAGCCACATTACTAACGAGTTCCTTGACTGAGCGCTGACAGCCCGCGTTGCCAGATCCACTGAAATGCAGCAAAGCGCTTGTTTTATTTAGAGAAACGACATAATGATTGGCTATATGCGATTTTGTTATTATACTTTACTTTTACTTTTTAATTGTTTTATTATTATTTAATTTATATTTATGTAATTGTACTTGTGTTATATTCACCTGGATTGTTTAAAAAAAATGTTCAAATACATTATTCTGAAACCTTTCAAAACGTGTCAAACGATTACATGCTCTTCAGATGATTTAATTCACAGCGATTGCAATAAAGTTATGTTTTAATGAGAATAATCCTCAAATGTGGTTGGTATGTTTATTGACAAACGCATACTAAACTAATAAATATCTGGCAACACTAAAATGTTCTCAAAGCATTTCCTGTTTTAACAGAACGTAAAATTACAGAATACAAGTCACTAGACAAAGGCTACATCAGACTTGAGCTGCGTCCCAATGTGCATACTATGCCCTAAATAGTATTGACAATTCCTAATGTCACATACTATTTAGGATGGATAGTATGCACATTGGGACGCAGCTTTGGTCATTGTAGGTTGAATGCATATCTTTGTATTATAGGAAAACATCTGGATGGATTATGTGAAGTATGTAGAATATCTGTAGTTCATGTATACATTCTATTCATGTATAGAATGTGTGAAAAGAAAGAATTAAATGGAAAATGTGAGGAAAATTGGTGTAACCACCTTTTCCACAGCCACTCTTCTTGGACCCAAGGAGAAAATATCTGAAACATTAAAATATGTTCTGGAATTTTTAAAGACTAAGGATTTAAGGATTTGGGTTTTGTTTTTTCACAATAATAAGTAGATTTAAAAGTCCTGTTGACGGTGGTAATGAGCCGAATGGTATTCAATCTGCCATCATAAAATGTACTGAGAAGTAGCATATATGCCTCATGAATTAATTTTAGATACAAATCACTGCACACATACATTGCATGACATAATTTGTTTAATTTACCAGCAACATAAATCTTTGTCGACAAGCAAAATATGTATCAATTAAAAGAAATATATTTGTTAGTAGTAACCAACACGTAATGGTAATATTTGTATGTTACAGAGAACAGCAGTAGATGAAGCACAGTGGTATCAAGCAATCTTCCCAGAAAGAGCTTCACATAATCTGGTCAGTACTTCTTGATCTGGGACACTTCATTCAGGTAGGCAATAAACAGCTTGGTTCCCTCGATGTAGTTGTATCTGAAAAATAAAAATAAAACAACAAATGAAGGCTATCTGCATAAAGAAAAGGACTCCAGCAGACTAAAGAAGATCTAGTTACCTGCTTATCTTCTCGTTCTGTGAATGAAGGCCGTCGTCAAAGCCTCCGATGGGAAGCATAATGATGCTCTTGCCTGTTACATCCTGAAATGTTCTGGCAATGGGAATCGTGCCTCCCTCACGGATCAAGTCAGGCTCTGTGCCAAAAACTACAGGAGAGAAGTACGTCGTGACGTCATTACTCCCTTCATCATTATATATTTTTAAATGCACAACTGTTTACAGTACTTTTCCCCTTGCACTTTCTCCATAAAAAAAAATTCAACAAGTACTTATTTGCTTATAACGGCAACAGTATTTTAAAAATCCAAACAAAAGACAAAAGTTAAAGACTGTAAAAGACTGTTAAAGAGCAGATGTCACTGCTTCACAATTTCTTTGTGGAGAAAACAAATGACGTTTTTACACCTAGAATATCCTCTCATTCCTATCAGAATAGAAGTGAAAATTAGGGATTGTACAGCACAGGACCTGTCTTGACCGCTGCTTTTCCGGCTTCAAATAATGGATGGGTGGGATCAGCCAGCCAAGGTTTGGCTCCAATAACCATGGTGACGTTGAGTTTATTGGGACTCTTGCGTTTAGCAAACACTGATCGTAAATATTCTGTCACCTAGGGTTGAAAAGATCCTCTTTAGCTCTAAATGATAGTGTGAACAGTTTGGATTTACATCTTAAAATGAGATTTATCTGCTTTCACCTGTTTTTCAACCGTGGCTGGATCCATTTTAGGTACCTGGCGAATGGAGAACTTAGCTATGACCTTGGCCGGTATGACAGTCTTGGTGCCAGTTGAAGAGAAAGCGCCCTGTATGCCGTGGATAGACACGGTTGGGTGACGCCATCGATGAGCGAGTAACTCAACCTGACGGGATTAAAGAACAATTGCATGAATTTCTAAATTAAAACACTTAGAGTTATACAAGAGTTTCCTATCACAAAGCTCTCGTATGACTCAAAAAAACTTGGAATTAAAGAGTAAATTATGACATTTTTAATTTTTGGGTGAACTATGCCTTAAAGTCACCATGAAATCAAAATTGACAATTCAAATTTTTTTATGGAATACTGCAGTGTTTATTATAAATGATTTGTCAGTGCACATCATTATTATTTTTTTTATTCATGCGCCTCGTAATCTTGAATCAAAATAACATCCCCTCCCTCTTGCAGCAACATCTCTTCTCTGATGATGTGTTTACTGGCATGAGGGCGGGGCGACCTGTCACTCACATGAGATCCACCAATAGCAAACAACAACCATCCAGTCAATTCCCAATGGGCAAAATCAAGCCCCGCCCTACATTTGTTCTCGTTTGAGAAGCCGTTTAACTCAGATTTACATCACAAAAAGGAAGAAAAGTCTATCGCAACTTCCATTTCATGCCGTCTTTAAAAACTGCCATCTTTTTCCTTGCCTTGTTAGAATACATCAGCTTGTCCATGCCGATGTCTTTCTTGAAGCTCTCCATGTCAAACTCAATGTCTTGATACATCTTCCATTCCTCATCGGAAAGATGTGCGACTGCTTCCCTAATGCCGGGAATGAGGATCTCCCCACTAGGGCTGATGAGTTTGTCTGTGTAAAAAAAAAAAATTGATAATGATCCTTGATAACTGATGATTGATAATGAGCTGGTAAAATACTAAAGAGCCGAATGTGTTAATAAGCACCTAAGATGCCGATCAGGTCTGTCATTGGTTCTATTACTGTTCCTCCATAAACTCCAGAGTGCAAATCCTTCCTGGGTCCCTCCACCTATACCACCATTAAGAAACAAACACGTGTAAGGAACATTGCTATTAATTAAAAATTATCCATTAATCAAAAATACTTCAGATCATAAATGAAACAAAGCAACTGACAGGATGCAGACAAACTTAATATATTATGTTGCAAGCAGTGTTGGGTAAGTTACTCTAAAAAAGTAATTAATTACTAGGTAGTTATTACATCTTCACCAGTGTCATTAGATTACTGTACTAATTACTCTCTCTAAAAAACATTGCACTAATTAATTAATTCAAATAAATAATATAAAAGTCAATTGCATGAATTATTCTCGAACTGACTAAAGTATAAGAGAGAAGGTTACGTTAAAAACATGCATTTTAACATCAGTCATTCAATTTTGATGTTAAAACCACTATTGTTTTTAAATAGAATTATTCTATAATCTATACAATATTTAATGCAATTACATCAGAAGTAACTGTAATTAAATTACAGAAAAATTAAGAGTTATCCCTTACTTTACTTTTCAAGGGAAAAATAATTAAATTAATGAGTTACACCCAACACTGGTTGCATGTCAGTACTGGTTAACTTATGATTTGTTTTCTTGATATTTTGTGACTTTTTCTCATGCAAAGTTTCGACACTGTGTTGTGGAATATGCGTATACAATTTCTATTTGTGGGACAATTCGACCCATATTTTTCATAGTTGTTAAATCCAGTTTTAAAAATCCTAAGCTCTCGTGCTTGTTTGTTTTTTGTAATGTGTGAGAACTATTAATGTTAAACATTTTTAGCATTTTTTTTTTCATAGTGCGATTTTTGGCGAATTGTTTTGAATCCAATTGAGGTAAATATGATCCGCACCATAACAATCGTACCCAGATTTTTTTTTACATTATACAAGGCTTAAGCCACATACACATGTATAAAATATGATTTGATATTTATATATATATTTATGATTATTATATATATATTATATATTTTAGATAAAAACTAAAAATATCTACACATGAAGAGCATCTGAATGGTTTAATCTCAGTACCTGGGCAAAGAAGTAGCAGTTGCCTCTGGTTCCGTAAGTCAGCGCGGGTCGTTTGCTGAGCCAGACACAGTCAGAGATGATGATATAATCTACATCTGAGAAGAATTTGTCTTTCTGGGCCTCAATCATATCATCTAGGCCATTAGAGCCAGTCTCTTCCATTCCCTCAATGATGAATTTAACATTGACAGGCAGCTCCTGTAGGGCACAGTTTGAACTTCAAACTCTGGACAAAAAGTCGATAGCAACATGTTGCATTTGAAGAATTATAACATTTAATTTAATTTCAACCTGTCTTACAATGTTAAGGGCCTTGTAGACCTCCACCGTGTGGATCCAGGCCAACACTGGTGCTTTGTTATCAGATGCTCCTCTTCCATATAGATTTCCTAGGAGTAAACTATACATATTATCTGATTTTCTTGCAGGTCAAAAACATTTGAAATCACCATGAAATAAAAATGTACAATTTTGTTTAAGGAATTATTGCGGTATTGACTATAAATAATTTATCCATGGACATCATTATTATTATTTTTTAATTCATTTGCCTTGCAATCTTTAATCAAAGTAACTCCTCCCTCTTGCAGCAACATCTCTTCTCTGATGATGTGATTACTGGCGCGAGGGCGGGGCAACCTGTCACTCACATGAGATCCACCAATAGCAAACCACAATCTAATCAATTCCCAATGGACAAAATCAAGCCCCGCCCCACATTTGTTCTTGTTCCATATAAGCTGTTTCACTCGGATATACGTCACAATAGGGAAGAAAAGATTATCGCAACTTCCATTTCATGACAACTTTAAAAGTAAATGTTTCATTCACAATTACTAGCAAACGTTTGGCTAAATTAATCACAGCTATATAGCAAGTGATTATTTGAGTTTTGAGAAAGCAAGACTTTTAAACGTCGAAGCTAAAAACTTTAAATTGAAGTAACAGGCGACAGGGTTACCTTTGATATCAGTCAGCTCATAAGGCTCTGTTGCCCATCCGTCTTCTTTCTTGGCTGGCTGGACGTCCACGTGACCGTATACACAAACAGTGCGTTTACTGGGATCACTACCAAACTGAGCTGTGACCACTTCTGGCAGGGCAATTGTGCTTCCGTTGGGTAACTGCAAAAGAGATGAACTGAAGGCTTAACTTTGATGGTTCTATTTCGTTCATCCAGAGAGTTACACACGTAACTCTCGTTTTAAGTAATGAATAGTCGAGCTGTCCTAAATGAAGACACTAAAGTTCATTGAGCATGAGTGTGTGTGTATGCATGATCTCACCGGCTGCGTTCCGACGTCGATCATTTGCACGGTTCCTCCAATGAGCCGGAGTTTTTCTGCAGTCATGTCCATCATTCTGTGCAAGTCAGGTCGCTTTGTAACATCACTGGAGTCGCTCTCCACAGCGACCCACTTTCTCAGTGTCTACAACAGACACAATAGTTTTTACAGGTGGCATTTCATATATGGATTATAAATAGGCCATACAATGTTTCTGAAAATACTCCATATGTTGTGTGTACAACAGTTATTACCCTATTAACAATAATTATATTATTCATTTTTAAACTTGATTGAATAGGCCTATATATATATATATATATATATATATATATATATATATATATATATATATATCACATTAAGTTTAACACACATTAAGTAAAAATTAAAATATATATATATATATATGTATATATACACATATTAAGTTTAAAACACACACACACACACACACACACACTATTGTTTACATAAATATCATCTAACATTTCTGGAAACACTCCATGTGCCCAACAGTTATAGGAAGTTATGCTACTTGTTTGATTTTAATATTCTGCATCCTGTTTGTTACATTCAAATTTAGAATCTCAGCAAAAATCTTTTTCTTTCATCAACATTCTTTGCTGACCACATTAAATCTTCAAAGAAAAGAGTCCTGGCAATTCTGTGTCTTCTTATCTGGAGTTTAAATAACTTCATCTGCTACAATCTGCAACAGACTGTGTGTTGCATTCCTGAAGAGATAAGATGCATCAATAAAGAGACACATAGAGCATCAACAGATGGATGCTGTCTTTCTGAGCTTTCTTAGCTCACAGTTTGGACACAAGATCACCAGTTATCATATGCAATGTTTAAATTAATGAACAACTATAACATCCCAACCAAGAAATACCTCGATAAATTCCTCTTCATGGGTGTTGACATATTGCGCCAACTCCTCAAATTTGAAGGAAGACGCTCCTGTCCACAGAAGGAAACAGACTAAACTAATGCTGTTCATCTGTGGAGAGCAAACAGAGTCATCAGCAGAAGACTGACATACTGGCAGAAGATTCTTACTCCCAGAATAAGAAATAAAATGTTTTTAAGAGAAATTAATTGACCTACCGTCTCAAGACGATTTGCTTACAAGGAGGTCCAAAGAGCTCAGCGCAGTCCAGTGCTCTGTCCAGATGAGGCGGTGTTAAATAGTTTTCATCATAGGGAACCTCCCGTCGAGATAAGGTCACTGAAGTCTCCTTTGCATGGAAAAAAACAGCCTATAGCTGCCAAAATGAGTTTTCTTGCTGGCAAACACAATCCCTAAAGCAAGGCTGAATAAACCCCTCACGCTGAGTTCAGTATGGAAGCAGATCAACTACATTCCAAAGCTCAAACACTTATAGACAAGTGACTCTGTTGAAAGGACAAACATCAATACTTCACTAGATAACCTGACATCTCTTTGTATGCTGGAAGATTAGTTGAAGTTGGGCCTTGAGTATTTCAATGATGCAGAGATTTGAAGTTGGAAGCTTATGCAGTGTTTAAAATGAGATTCTCAGAACGTTCTGGCAAGGTTCTCTCAAAGTTATGAAGAAACGTTCTTCCAGCAATGATAATAAAGTGATCTGGTCTTTAAAAAAGTTCTCAAAACGTTAGCACAGCAGTATTTATACGTCGTTCTTGGTACATTTTTTCCTGAAACGTTTTAGTTGAACATCTGTCTACTTGTTTCAGAATGTAAATCAAAAGTGACATTCCAATAATGTTTGCAAAGTGTTCAAATGGAATGTTTTCTTAACGTTCTTTCCAAAAAATGGATGTTTAAATGTCGAGATGTTTTTTTCCAAAACTTAATAGGAACATCAGCCAAATGTTCTTAGACCATGTTTTTTGTTAGCTGGGATGGTTGTTGTGGTGTTCCAGTGTTCTAGGGAGCTGCTAAAAAATATTGCCAATGCATTTTTTTATGTGGTTGCTGAAAAGTTGCATTTTCTTGATAATCCTGGAAAAACCTTAAGCCTAATTAGTCAAGTAGGCTAAGTCATAGTACATAGAAAACCTTGGTCAAACTAACATAATGAGTATGTTGACCATTGGAATCTGGTTTTAATAGATGCAGGTCATGCCGAGACCATACCAATCCTGTCCACCATTTTAATTTTCTTTCATAAAACTAGTTTTTCACGCTTCTAGGCCGTTTGTCCGATTTTCACCAAATTGAGACAGATCATCTTCAGACCATGCCAGCAAAAAGTTATGGATTTTATGTTGATAGACAAAACAATTTTTGTATACCCCATCAACGAATTTGATGGCATAATGACAAACTGCATCTGAGACTGTATCTCCAAAGCAATCTCACAGCAAATTCGTACGTATTTTATGCAGTAGCACCTCATTGCAGTACACGAGATCCAGGGGGCAGAGTTGGATCCAGATATAAGGGGTGGAGATGGGTAGGATTAGGGGTGGGGTTAGGGATCAGGGGGTGGAGATGGGTAGGATTAGGGGTGGGGTTAGGGATCAGGGGGTGGAGATTGGTAGGATTAGGGGTGGGGTTAGGGATCAGGGGGCGGAGATGGGTAGGATTAGGGGTGGGGTTAGGGATCAGGGGTGGTTAGGATTAGGGGTGGGGTTAGGGATCAGGGGGCGGAGATGGGTAGGATTAGGGGTGGGGTTAGGGATCAGGGGGCGGAGATGGGTAGGATTAGGGGTGGGGTTAGGGATCAGGGGTGGTTAGGGTTAGGATTAGGGGTGGGGTTAGGGATCAGGGGGTGGAGATGGGTAGGATTAGGGGTGGGGTTAGGGATCAGGGGGCGGAGATGGGTAGGATTAGGTATATGTAAGGTGGGAGGAGTTGTATCTGGATCTAACTCCTCCCCCTGGATTTCCTGTTCTGCAGTGAGGACCATCTCATTTTATGGGGGCTTACTTGTACGACCTCACTTGTTTTCGTAGATTTGTCTAGACCCCAGTGATGGGTAGGTTTGGGTTAGGGATGGTCCTTCCTGATTATGTTTTTTGAAAAAAATTATGAATTGTACGAATTAGCCACCTCGTACAATACGTACAAATTTCCGTGAGATTGGGTTGGTATCTCTGGAAATATTTGACAAATTGACACCAAACTTTATGCGTGTTGGCTAATTCGCCTTTGGCTAAGCCACACCCCTAGAATGTAGATTGACCAATCACAGTGCAGCCAAGAACGAGCTCCCACAGTGGTCCAACACTTTTTCACAGCGCTCCATTGACTTTAACACAGGCATCTCATATTTTTGGTCTCGGCAGGCTATTACCGTCGTAGTTTTATAAAAAAAAATATGGTTAAACGTTGTGCCTGGGGCATTTGTAACACAGATACGCGTTTCCCAAACAGGTTGGAGGGGGGTGTCCGTTTTTTTCCCTTCCCAAACCGAAGTCAAATCCTGACAAGTGTCGTCTAGCACACGCTGCTAATAAATACAACGTTATACTTGCCTAGTCCGTTTGCTTCGTAATAACGATTATAGAAGTGAATAGAGACCTAACGTTACCCAGCTTTGCATGAACAGTGTTGCTCCTTGATATTGTTAGTCCCAGCCTCCGTCTCGATTAGTAGGATATGCGGTGGTTCATTTTTTGACTGTGACCGGTATGCTTTTGGCTCTATTTGGATGCCTTGTTGTTCCTTGCGTTTCACCTGTATGTCGTGAATATAGCCTTCGAACGTATATTGCAGCCCCTTTTGCCTACTTCTATCAGACACTTTATATGCTGCTTTATAAAGGTTTGATAAAATGTCAGCAGGAAGAGCTGTCACAGCATAAGCCATGTTGATACCAGAGCCCAGATGAAGTTTGTTTGTCGGACGTAGCAACAGTAACTAAGGGGGGCGGGGCTTAGCCAAAAACTTAGATTTTGAAATGTGGGGGGGACATGTCATGGGGACATGGGACATGTTTTCAATCAGTTATGTCGCTTCACTGCCATTCATAAATCCTCTCCCTTGGCCTCATGAGATATAAAGTGTCCATCGAATGCACACTTCAGAATCATGCCAGGTCATCCGTACTCTTTGAGTAGCCTGTGAATTGGGAAATACCTTTTTGTCACACAGGGCCTACTGTTTTTTGCCTTTAGGCCTACTGTAATATCGGATGCAGCCATTGTATTCATGGTCATCTACTTCTATTAGTTTCAAACTAGTAAACTAATGTAACCTACCGTATATGATTTCACTGCTAGGACTAAAAGTTTGATTTCAAAATGCAAATAAACTTTGATGTGGAACTGATTTAGCAGAATGATTTAAGCCATTTGAACTTTAAACACAGGGGGCCTTATTAGGTGATCAACAATGAACTTTTCTTTAATTGTGTTGACAGCGTCAACATGCAGTTAATTCAGAGCATGCAGAATATTTCCGTTCCTTTTAACTTGTGCATCCTCTGCCAGCATGTTAGATGAGGTTAGTACGGTGAACGCTCCAGTGTGCAAAATATACACCAATAATAACTTGCATTTTTGCAAGCATACTCAGGCTGTGGTCATACCAGCAAACAGCAAATCCTGCATGTGTTGCATATGAGTGGGGGTTTCAGAGCATTTTTTATTCTTATGAGATTAAATATGAGTAAATAGGTTAGTTCAGTATTTCTGGAATTCTGACCCCTGAAAGTTGGATTAGTCAAGAAAGAGATTAACTATATAGAGCAGATTTAACATCAAGGTCCTTAAAAAACTTATGCAAAAGACAGTTTCAGAGGAATACCACAAGATGGGGCCCTTGAAAATGTGATTTTAGGCTTGAAGTTGTCAGATAATAATCATCTACAGTCCAGCTTTTAATACGTTATGCCCTTTTATACTACAATAAGGTGACCTGGTGTATCAGCAGAAGATATTTCTTTTATTTCTCATTATATATATATTTGTTTTATAACAGTACCAGTCAAAGGTTTGGAATATGTTTTTGACAGAAGTCTCTTCTGCTCACTAAGGCTTTTTTTTATTTGATGAAAAATACTGTAAAAACAGTAATATGTTAAAATGTAATTTATTCCTGTGACTGAGGGTGAATTTTCAGCATTACTCCAGTCTTCAGTCAGTGTCACATGATCCTTCAGAAATCACTAAGTGGCGATGTCGACTCTTAACAAATTCATCCTCATTCTTTTTGGTTAAAACTATGGAAATGTTTATTACTCATACTTCATCATACACAGACATTTTAGGTATGGCTTAAGTACAGTGTACAGTATACAGTATATCATAAAACAAATGGGATGTCTCAACTAATTACCTTATTTTTATTTATTTTTATTTCAGAAGATGTTTCAGCCTGATGATTTGGGCCAAAAGTGTTTGCATGTTTAAAGCTTCAAAGTCACAGCGCTTGGCTTTTTTTCCTAGAAGGATCCTAGAAGAAAATAGATGTCAGAATTTATATTGAAAGGTTATGCAAAATAAAAATAAAATTAAAAAGCAGACTCACCTGGTTCAACCACATTCCGTTTCCCCATCAGACCCACAAAAGTCTGGAATTTCTGCCCTGGAAGTCATTTGTGTGATGATCAGAAAACACATGATCAGATTTGATTCATACATGATTCAGCATGAGCAGTCACTTTTACTTTTGAAAAAAACCTTATAGTCACATTCACTTAAATGCACAGATTATAGGATAAGTGCAAAAAAAAATCAAACTAAGCAGTTCTGAGGAATTTGATTAGGAAAGCTCGCCAAAATCCACTTACGTCTCCGTGTTATCTGTGATTTTGCTGTGAGGAGAAAGCAAACCTGATGTCAACATAATTATTTAATAATACACATTTAAAACATACACACACATATATAACCATACATATATTTACCAGATGATCTTTTCCCCATTAGACCGTAAGCCTGTTGTAGTACAGGAGTTCGGCTGACCTTTTCCAACAGTGTCTGTAGCTTAGACTCCAGCAAATTTACCTTCAGATGATATAATTACTTAAATATTGCAACCAACTGATAATCTTTCATTAGAGACTGTTGTTAAATAATCATGTATTCATATAATTGAATATTTCATTCCTATGCAAATTATATCACTTCTATATTCCATAACTAACAACAATGCAAGAGTGAAATCACTCACCTCGTCCGGGTACCTGTCATTCATCCAGTTATCCTCATCAGGGATGAAGTTCTGGCACAAAATATCTGTCAAAGCAGACACCAGCAGAAGAATCAGCAGCAAGATCTTCATGATGCACTGATGTTGTTGCAGTTCAGTTCAGTTGACGGATTACCAGTGACCAGACAATAATCACTAGTCTGATGCCAAACAGAAACCCAGTATATTCAGACTGGAACTAAATAACCTGAGCATTGCCTGTGATGATCCCTTTACTCAGATGTGGTCAGGAGCTCTGTTTAAATAGGGATGGTGAAACGGGCACATGATGAATCAGGTGGCAATTATAAATTATTAAAAGAAAATTGCTGCTTCACTGGATTATCCCTTTGAGATTCATCCACCATCGATTCCAGCTATTATTCTAATGATTCTGCATTTGACCTCTGATCGACTCCTGGTTCAGATCCTTTGAGATGCTTCATTCATTTGAAGGAGTCTCAGAATTAGACAACTTTACTTCATGACACTTCATGGTTTTCTTCACTCACTCATTCCACTGATGCGGCTGTGATTGATTTCTGTAAATCTATCTTGTCCACGTGCTTGTCTGTAATGTGCTTATTTATTAATTAATTAGATTAATAATTGCATTTGAATGTGCATGATGTAAGCAAGAAAAAGAAAAAGTATGATTAATAAAAAATAACCATATGTGATATGATGGGAAAACAATCTGTATGATGAAATGTAAAAGTGTTGTTGTTAACTAAAATTATAAATAGAAATATTAGATGAAAAACTTAAATTTAAAAATGATGCCTGTGGAACAAATTTTAAATACGAAGTTGAAGTACTAAAGTTATTAAAACTACAACTTAAATAAAAAAAAAAAATTAATGCTAAAATAAATTTAAAAAAGCACAAAAATACTTAAACTTAAATTGAAAACTTAAAATATAAAAATATAATTCAAAATTTTAATAAATACTATAGTAGTATATAGGCCTAAGAAAACGTAATTAATAATAATAATAATAAAAAAGTATTAAAGATGCCCACAAGGAAATAACATAAAAGTCTCTGAAATGGATGTCCGATTAAATAAAAGGAAATAGTCGTTGCTGTTCTTTCCACTCCAGTATTTGAACCATTTTGCGTAGTAATCTCAAAGCTCTGGTAATCTGCTACGTCTCGTCTCTTATTGGCCATTTGAAAGTGTCACTCAAACCTGACAGGCCTCCGTAGGTCACGCCCCCGCGTTTATCCATATGAGGAAGAACTTGAATAAAAGTGAAACAATGTAGCACAGTTTCAGGACCGGGCACTTTTACGAACAGCTTAATAGTTCACACGTGTTTATAAACAAATAAATGCCCGTTTTGAATTGAGAATCATGTATTATTGTCGATTACTGCTGATTTATTTTTATCTGTTATATTTATGCTTTGCGTTTCGGGTAAATGCAACGACTCCTCCGAGAAATGTGAAATCGTGTGATAATCTGGAGCACATAGACTCTGTAGAGCAGAACACGGGTAACACTAGATCCAGAGGAAGGTCCAGTGAAGGTCTCGGGGGGTTTGAACCGGGTGATCCTGCTCCTGCCTTCCAGGTTCAAACTCTGGATGGAGTGTTTATTTACAATCCCCAGAATGAGTCGAGGCGCGCGCTCATCGTGCACGCGTTCACTAATAAGTCCGCGTTTGTGGAGTGTCTGTGGACGTGGAGCGAGTCTGTGTCGGACCTGCTGGAGTATCTGCCGTCCAACACCGAGGTCCTGCTCCTGTCCCTGGATGAGACTGCACTGATGGACTCGCTCTGGATGAGGGAACAGGTGTACAGAGCCGCTGCACACAGGTACTGACACGGGAGGAGGGATAAACACACACACACACACAGACCGGGCTATTGTTCAGTATCAGAGGACCGTTATATTAGGCTACCATCTGATACTATCACTGTACATGTGCAGTGTTTGCTAATGTATTTATTTCAAAAAGTATGATTTAATAGTGTAGCATTCTTTACATTATTTTGGAGAACCATTTAAATATTATAGTATGCGAATATGTAAACATTCAATAGATAGATTTCTAAAGACAGACAGACCAAGCTTTTTTAATTCCTACATTTATTTATTTATCTATCCATCCATCCATCCTTTCTTAATTCCATCCATCCATCCATCTTTCATTCCTTACTTCCTTCCATTCAAATTTCCATCCATCCATCCATTTTTCTTTCAATCCTTCCATCCTTCCTTCCAAAAAGTACTAGGTTGTATTATGATTTTAGGACGTAATACACGTTATTAGTTTGGAAAAGGATATATCCAGGGCATATAATCAAAGTACCACGGTATTACCATCTGACACCACGACTGTAGCACTGTACCACTACAGTAAGCAAAAATTGTCATTTAAGGCATTCATAAATTAACATTAAGATTTTCTTGTTAGAGGAAAAGAGATCTTGTCCAGGCTGCATTTCTCTCCTACGCCCGTGTTCGCGCTGGGAAACTGGATACCCAGAGTTCTGTACTCATGGGGGTGCGGTGGTCACAACTGCGGCCTCGCTCAGGTGCTTTTCTCCTCTCCAGGTGAGTGTGGATGTCTTGATGGGATCACATGGCTTGGTTGTTGTACTATGTTGTCATACTGGGGGTGTCATTTCTTAAAAATTCATTAGATTACTGATACATTCTGGAATTGCAGACTGGAGCATACCGCTGATCGCCAAGCGTCTGAATGCCCGATATGACTGGCTGAATGGTCGCTGGGGTGCAGATCCATACAGACTGCTGGATGCAGGGGATGGCTGTGAACCTGTGACGTCTGTCAAAGGTGCTGTCGCATGGGTGTCTGAGGGTGGCTGCTCTTTTTTCAAAAAGGTGAGCTATATGAGCAATGCAACATGGATGTTTGTTTGTTCAAGACACAAGATACGGCCCGATTAACAATGTTTTTGAATGTTTAAGATAAAAAACATGGCTGAATCCAATGCTACTGGGGTGCTGGTGTATGCCTTGGCCGGGAATCCCATACAGGACATGAACTGTTCAGGAGACGAATGTTCCACCTCGCTCAACATACCTGCGTCTATGGTTCATATTGAACCCTCTGTCATGCAAGCCGTACGGTGAGCAAATACTTTATAGCCCATGACTGGGCACATAGTTACAGAGAGATGGATTGTTTGTTCTTCTTTTACCGCTGGGTTAACATTGTTTGGGTTAACATAGTTTTAATCGCTTTTTTTCTGGGTTTGTAATTAATCTCAGTACTCCGATTTTGATATTTCACTCTGTACATTTGTAATCTCAGGGTTAATCTCAGTGTTGTAAAAAAGGTTTTTGTTCATTTAAATTAAGCTGAAAGAAAATTAAATAACACTGGGTCTTATTTGCATATCGGAAATGCTGTAATGTACTTCCACCAATAAATAACATTGTTTATTCTTCACCGCAATTAAATAATGTGCCATCATGTTAAAGTAGTTTTAAGTACTTTTTTTAGATAATGCAACCAAACAGTGTGTTAAATTTTCTGTGCCTTTAACCCAGGGTAACCTAAGGTTAAAAATATTTGTAAAGTCTTATACATTTGAAAATATCCGTGTGAATTTGCAGCCTCTACTATGCCTTAATTGTGTCATTTAAAGTCTAATCAGTGTTTTTTTTTTTTTTTTTAAATGATGTGTGTATTGTTTGCAATAGAAAGGGCCGTCCTGTGAATGTAACGTTCCAGATCACACCTTCACCAAACTTCTTCTTTGGGATCGACCAGAAGGGGGCGCTGTCTGAGATGGGCTGGTTTCTCTACCCAACCTTTAGATTCATGGCCTGGCAGGCTCAGTGGTAAGATCTGTTGGGCGAAATATTTATATCCATCCATTGTCAAATGTTTTTTGGAGTTATTGTGCGATACTGATAATCTTAACTTTGCCAAGTATTGGCCTGTCCTAAAATCCATCTCACATTTATGTGATCCTGTAGGTTCACATTCAAAGAGGCTTTGCAGGAGCAGCTAAGTCGGCCTGCCTTAATAGTACCTGTGTTTGAGCGTCATCTGATGCAGGGAGAGACGGGCGCTCAGGCTGTGGTGGATCTTCCTGGAGGTTTGAGCTTCACATTATTAGTAGCATCTACCAATGCAGGCCTGTCATTCAAAACTAGACATCAGGATTTTTTTCCTGCTTTTCTTTATAGACATTTCAAAATATGATGTTCTGGAGTTGGACGCCTCCCTGTCCTGTCCCGGTCGCAGGGACGAGACATGTGCTCACTGGGATCACACTGTACAGCTGTACATATGCTGCGATCACACCAGCCCCTACTGCAACCTGGAGCTCGGGCGCTGGATAACGGCCTTCCGCAGGTACTTGAACTGAATCTTTGCTATTCTTTCAACACCATCATTTTGGACCATTTTTGAATTAGTCTTAGTCGGCGTGCTACTATTTGAAAATGTTTGTGACTATCTTTACAGAGGCACAGGTCATTGGCTGACGGATGTGTCCCCTTTAATTCCCCTGCTAAATAACAATAAGTGTTCCTTCAGCATGAAGACTGCGCCATGGGCGATGCCATGGATGACATCTCTAAATCTGCGCTTTAGTCACAGCAACCAGACAGGTCAGAACATTGTACTACAGGTCATTAAAGCATTCAGTGTGGCAACTTTGTGCAAGGTCTTTAAATCAAGTGATTTTTTGGTGGATGTGTAAAGTCAGTTCATCACATTAACTATTTTCCACTAATGCTTCACAAACACAAAGTGATGCAATTTTTGTTGTTGTTCTCATTGTGAACAGTATACACTACTGTTCAAAGTTTGGGATCAGTAAGATTTTTTTTTTTTTTAAGGAAATGAATATATTATAAAGCATTAAATCAAAGTGACAGCAAAGACATTTATAATGTTACAAAGGATTTGTGTTTCAAATAAGTGCTGTTCTTTTAAACTTCCTATTCATCAAAGAATCCTTACAAAAATATATCATGGTTTCCACAAAAATATGAAGCAGCACAACTGTTTTCAACATTGATAATAATAATAAGAAATATTTCTTGAGCAGCAAATCAGCATATTAGAAATATTCTGATGGATCATGTGACACTGAAGACTGGAGTAATGATGCTGAAAATTCAGCTCTTGACATCACAGGAATAAATTACATTGTAAAATTTAAACAGAGAACAGTTCTCTGTAGTAATTTTATCCCTTAACTCATCTTTGATCACCAAAATTACATATTTAAACGTTTTTTCCTTGAAATTCTTTTTATCATGTCTTAAAATATCTTGAAAGTAACTCTACACCCTTTCCTCATTTAGTATAAGCGGTTCTATGAATATGCAAATGAGCCCCGCCTCCACTCACTCACACCAGCTCAGAGATCCACTGGTTGAGGTTACAAGGTAGTTTGTGACGTCAGAAACACCAGCGATTTCAAACCGCGTTTTTGAGACTGTCTCAGCAATGGGGTTGACTTATGAATTTGCACATGGTTTGTCTTAAAGCATATTAAAAACACAACATAGACATATAAACAACATTAAAAACTTGATTTTCACTACTGGGGGACTTTAAATTGAAATAATGTTTCAAAATATTGCTGTTTTTCCTGTATTATTAATTGAATAAATGCAGCCTTGGTGAGCATAAAGGCCCGATATACTTAAAGTAAAATCGAAGAATGAAGTGATGTGACATCATTTTCATTTAGAACAAAATCAGGCCTAAACAAAGTTCGTTTCGGGAGTTCAAAGCAGTTTGCCAAAGTGAACTTTCCGTAAAAGTTTGCTCTGGCTGGTAATTACCATTGAGCTACTATTGGTCCCTGGCGATGATGTAATAGGTGGGTGTGGCTCTGAGGCTCCACCTTCTTTGACGTGGAAATCGTCTCCAGAACATAAGATTAAATATTTGCAAACACACCCAATATGGGAAAGAACATCTCGAAGACTAATTTATTGTATGCAGCTGTAAAAGCTGTTACTCACCCACACATGTTCTATCAAGTCATCCTCAAAGGAACCATGTACCTTACAGAGAACTTCAGCGCAGTCTGTTACTCCAGGTTCCTGCACACTTGTAGTTTATACAGTCAGCTTAAATAAGCTTATAAGTATTTGAATGTATTTAAAGGTCATTAAATGTTGCTCGTTGCTCTATTTTTAGTGCACTTGCAACAAATCATAAATACACTATGTTTGGAAGATGCATTTAGGGCAGGGCTTCCCAAAATACGTCAATGCAACTTCAGTTACTGTAGTAATAAACCTAGTTAAGTAGTTTGCAGAGGGATGAGGGACATATGTTATGAATATTGACACCATCTGCGATTGTCTTCACAGGTAATTACTCTGAGAGCTTGTACCCTTTCAAGGTAACATCACTCTTCTCTGGTGGGACATTTGACAAAGACTATAACAGCAGATACCAAGAGATCAAGTTCAGTCTTCCAGCTTCAACAAAGAAGGTGATGATAAATTATTATTATTTATAATAATAATAATACCAACAATAATACAAATTTTATAATAAAACACATTTACAATGTAAAATTAAAAGTAACATTTTATTGAAAAAAAAAGTATAAAGTAAAACCTTTCCATGAATTTAAAGTGTTTTGTGTTGGAACGTCAGGTGGAGTTATACAGCATTATCACGGCTCACGGATCTGACGAGAACTTCTGCGGTGAATTTTGTGTGACATCGCACCACTTCCTGATCAACAGAGCCATCAATAACACACTCATATTTGAGTCAGCTGGTTAGTAGGACCAGGGTGACTGGATGGTTGGACTGTGACACTTGATAACATTTTATCACATGAATTAAAGTGATGTGCTCACACTGTGCCAGTGAGTAAAACAGATGTGCATTTCTGGGTAGGATCACCCCTGGGCTGTGCCATGCGGGTGCCTGAAGGTGGAGTGCCCAATGAACATGGCACCTGGTTGTACGGTCGCGGAGGCTGGTGCGACGGGCTCCAGGTGGATCCGTGGAGGACCGACATCACTTCCCAGGTACAATAAATTGGAGCAGAACAGAATGCAGAAACATTAAATATGATGAGGTCTTGTAACAACAATGACTGTGTTTACATTTGCACCAATAATGGGATTATTTCATTGATTTAATCAGAGTACATGACAAGATTTTACATGACACGAGCAAACCTCTTCACTCCTGTTTACGTTAAATTTTCATTATTCTGATTGTTCACTAAGAATTGTGGTTATTTTTACCTCCGTTGTTCACATACCCCAATGCACAGCACAGATAATGACGTCTCATACTGTAGGTGTGTTACTGGCCACTGTTTCAATCTACTTGCGTCAAATGCAAAACATACAGACTAATGTTTTCAACCATCAAAATACTACATTATATTAATGTTGCACAACTTGAACTCAGTTTCTTCAGCACCCCAAAAATATGATGCCTTCTTTACCGCAATGTTTATGAATAAGCACATGACAATGTTGTCCATGTATGTCACAAGCACATGCACAGAGTGGAATATATATGATTAAATGTTTACATGCCTGTTTATTGTGATTTAAGATCAGCATACGCCACATATTTTACTACTATTATGGTTGCTGCGATTAGGAGCTTAATCACATCAATGTGTTCAAAGTATTGTTTACATTAGGTAAATTATATTGCCTGAATGTCATTGTAGTCACATTATTAGGGTGCATGTAAACGTATTCAGTGCAACGTGTTACTGTTTATTAGTTTCTTAGTGCAACTATAAAACAGGTCAGGCTGTTCTAATGATTTATGCGGTGCATGATGTGTTAATGATTTAAACGCATTTTGTTCTTTTCACAGCTGGATATGAGTGGAACCAATTCTGTCCTTTACTTTGGACTCTATGAGGGACGTAACCCAAATCCAAAGACTGACCCCGGGTACATTATTATGTACTCATATCTAGTGTTTTATAAATGATTTTACAGATCTGCAAATGTATTCTTTTTTTTTTTTATTCTCACTTGAATCTGAATTTTTTTTGACAGCATTGATCCTTAATTTTCTTTCATTCAGAATCATTTTTGTTTCAATGATTCATGTTAATTTAAGTATTTCCTCATGCTGCTCTTTTTTTAACCAAAAAGTTATTTATGTTTATTTGCAATCTGAGATTATTAAAAATATCAAACTTTTACAACAGGTGACTACTGAGATTAGACACTCTAGATGGGATTTAAAAAAAAAAAAAACGAATAAATTGAGATATTTTGGTAACACTTTACAATAAGGTTCATTAGTTTACATTAGTTAACATGAACTAAGAATTAACAAAACTTCTACAGCATTTATTAATCTTTTTTTAAATGTTAAAGGTGCTGTATGTAACTTTCTCACTACTAAAGCATAAAAATACCATAATATGTTTGCATATGTTGAGGAAACATGATAAGTTCACATACTCGTTTCTTTGAAAAACACTTCTTCAGCCAGTTATTTTACTTTGAAATGTGCGTTTCCAGGCTGAAATGTGTGTTATTGTTTTGGTTTTTGATACTGCACGTTGCCAATTTTCACTGTCCATTGCGCTCGTTCCTGTTGCGTGTGCTCAAACTGGCAACCCGAGCGAGCGCCGTCCAGTCTGAGGAGCCAGTGGCGTTCTTACAGACTGCACCTTTAATTTCAACATTTACTAATACATTATTAAAATCAAATGTTGTATGTCTTAACATTAGTTAATGCACTGTGAACTAACATGAACAAACAATCAACAGCTGTATTTGTATTAACTAACATTAACAAAGATGAATAAATACTGTAACAATTGTTCGTTCATGTTAGGTAATACATCAACTAATGTTAATGAATGAGACCTGATTGTAAAGTGTTACCTGTATTTTAATAAATTGTTTGTCTTGAGAGACACACATCAGTCTCGCTGAGGTCATTTATTTGTATTAGCCTGACTTGTGCAAAACCTGAGTTGCCTATGTAGGCAGCATTTTAAGGCATCATATGTGCTCCCAATGCAAAGGCTGTTCCAGGAAGTATGATTATGCTGTTTTCTAAAATACTGTAGCCTACCTTCATTTGGTCCTCCTTTTTGAAGAAGAAATCCCATAATGCATTCCAAAGAGCTCAGTGACAAGAGAAGAATCCTTAATTTTAAAGTTAAATCTAAAAGTATCAAGCAAGTTGCTGCCTATCTAAAGTGTTAGAAGGTATAGTTGCAGACATCAGCGCAGCTTAAAGATAGCCTGTGAAATTTAGGATGATAAAGTGTGTTTGCTGCTACGACCCCGTCTACTGATTAGCTAGTGATAATGCAACATGAAATGACATATTGATCAATACGACATCTCTAAAATCTAAATACCATGGAGGTGAAAAGAGCTAAAAGGAATAGTTGCACAAAAACCACTATTCATCTTGCTCTATTTGTTTACCACTAGCGCATGCTGATGACGTTTTATTCTTCTACTAACTAAAGATTTTAGGTGTCTTCATCGTACAGTCTACATACATGTCATGCCCAAGTTTATTAGATCCATGTCGTACAGTGTGATTTGTAATGATCTTATAAGATTGTTGAAATCGCAGTCTGTCGAAGGTATACAGAGATTCTTCATTAAAGTGTTTCATCTAAAGTTTTTTTTTCTGTTTGACAATTATATGCAATTAGGCAAGTCTCCAGTAGCTTCTTAACTTAAAGTGGAAGGAAGACCTGGAAATCTTGATCTTCATTCTTGAGAAAATTGCTTTTGACTTTCAAGGAGCTTTTAAGTATTATTCTGACGACTGACCCATTGTGACAGTCTCTGAGTCACAGGTCATCCTTGCTCTATAATTGAAGTGTTGTACTTCTAATGCTGGTTGCACATAAATTAGAACAGAACAGAAAATGCACTTTTTTATGTCATGGACATATTTATATATACGGTGCTTAACCTGCATATAGTGTGCTGTACAGTAGCCACATTTTTTAAATTATCAATACAGGATAAGAGATCTGTGACGTAAATAACAGCTAATAAAAGTTGTATGTGTCAAGTTGCAATAAAAAAGGTGACAGATGACTAGTGTTTTCAGTCGCCCTCATCGATTTAAAATTTAAGAAGTCATTTTAAATATGCTGTGACCAAAACTGCACCAATATGGTAAGTCATATTTTTCTGTAGCTGAATGTAGCCTAATACAAGACGGCTGCAACCCCTTCAGCCGTTACTTATTCACGATACAGCACTTGCCTCGAGTACCTTATTGCTTTTATAAAACGGTTTCCACACAATACAAATATTAAAGTTAAAAAAATATGTATTAGTGCAACTTTCATCAAGTAAAATCACTAAAAGCCTTCCTTCCGCTAGAAAAAAAAATAGTCCCTGACCGTGAACAGCAACAAAGTTCCAATGTGTAATATTGGTAATATGCATGAAAGCTCAAATAAAAACAACATAGGAACTGCAGTGTTGCGCAGTGATAAATAGAACCGTTGGGTGAAGCGGTCATAGCCGTGTTTTATCATGAATAAAGCACAGCTATTGACCAATCAGAATCAAGGATTGGAACTAACCGTTTTATAAATATTTATATATAATAGTTATATTGCTTGTTTTTTAATTTTTAAAGAAAAAGTCTCAGCACGTATTGCTATTTTTTGGGATGTTCATTGGTTTCCTCTTTGTTCAGCAACTCATAAGTGTTAGATTCGACCTTCTAGCCAGAGCACGTGCCACTCCACATGCTCTTTCCTCTCAAGCCAAAAGTCATGCATGGAAAAAGAATGGTATGTTCATTATAACTTACTCATATTTTGAGTCATAATGGCATTGTATTTACAGTACCACTCAAAAGTTTGGACACGGTCTCAAATTTATTTCTTGTATTCTGCAACTTTAAGAAGACAAAAATAGTTAAAACTTTTGTTTTATAAAGAAATTAATTTGTATGCACAATTTATATTTGTTACATTTGTCTACAAAACTCATTTCAAGCATTTAAGCAGAAGCATTTTGATAAAAAAAAATTGGTAATATTAGAAAGATACAGTAAACTACCGTTCAAAAGTTTGGTGTCCCTAAGATTTTGTAATGTTTTTGAAAGAAGTCTCTTCTGCTCAACAAGGCTGCATTTATTTGATCAACAATACAGTAAAATCAGTAATAATGTGAAATATTATTATTATTATTTAAAATAACTGTTTTCTATTGTAATAAATGTTAAAATGTAATTTATGTGATCAAAGCTGAATTTTCAGCATTACTCCAGTCTTCAGTGTCACATGATCCTTCAGAAATCATTCTGCTGATTTGCTGCTCTTGAACTTTATATTTATCAATGTTCAAAACAGTTCTGTCAGGTCCATAAAGTCAAGAACACACAGACAAAATAATTAAGAATTATTTGAATAGATTGCAAACAGGTTGATGTTCCTGAATTGAAATTTGGCAGTATGGCTCTGTTCAGGGAGTCCTCTGACCTTTCATGAGCACCATGAAATAGCAGAGAGTCAGAGGACAGCAGCAGCAGCATTAGGGAACGCTCACACAGTTTTAGACTGTGAGAGCTAAAATATCCCCCTGTGAACCGAGCAGGCAACATGACATAGCAAATGCCACGTTATGCATAAGGAGGAGCTGGGGAGGTGGCGGGCAGCAGAAGCGAGCAGCGAGCATGTATGAGCAAGGTGAATGAGCTTTAAATAGGGCGCCTTGTTTGAGCTTTGGCCATTGAGCAGCGAGGGGAGTTAACCAGCTAATGCGGCTCAGCTGGAGCAGATCAGCTGACGGGACAGTGTTGATAGCAAATAGCATAAGCAGCGGCTTGACTACCTGGCCTGCCAGAACTGACGCTGACGCTCAATTTGTGCTGTCTATTGAAAATATTTTTTTTTATCAAATTAATTAATCCTTGCTGAATCAGTGAAACCCCAAACTTTTGCTTGAATTTCTCAGATGAGCTGTCACAGTCCCTGTATTCCCGTGTGTGTGTGCTGTGTTGGATCATGACGAGCCCAGTGGGCATTTGATGTCAATTTAACATCAAAATGACATCAAACATTGACGTCAAAATTACGTCACGAAATAGGTCAAAAATGAAAGTCAAATTGACGTCAAAGTGACAACGTCAATTTGATGTCAAGATTTTGACCTCTGCCGATGTCATTTTGATGTCATGCTGTTTGCATTTGATGCCAATTCAACATTTATTTGACGTCAAGATGTCATGATGTTGATGTCATTTTAATGCTATTTTGATGTCATTCAATATCAAGCTTAAATATCAATTCAACATAAATGTGACATCAAACATTGATGTCAAAATTACATCAATTTATTGACATATTTTGATATCATTTCAATGCCAAGCATCACTCAATTCCAACCTTAATGTACAATGACTGACAACATACACATACTTTGAGATCTGATATGTTTTTATTTTATTTTTTTGAGCAGTGTAATACAGTGGGGGCGCTTTGGGTTCAGACCTCCAGGGCTCTCAAGTGCCTGTAAAAGGGAACAAGAGAACAAGAAAGCAAACATTAAAATGGGGCCTGTCCATTAACATAACTAACGCTTAGTACCCATCAGTAGTAGGCTACTCTACAGTATATAGACAACTAAAGATAATCCACATTATAGCCTAATCACATGCAGTAGTCAGAGGTCCAGATGTGTACTAATATATGAAAAATGGATCGAGTCAAACTTTTGTTAATATCTGTTAATAGTGTCATATGTCAGGATCTCATTTCACTGCTAGTAATCAGTCCACATTTTGTACTGAATTGTAGAATGTGAATATTCATTCAAAGCCATAGAGCAGCGATATCAAAACATCACATTCGTCCGAGCTCTTCCCTATGTAGGCTATTAGTGTCTCATTTCCATGGAGAATATTTTTACCCCTATATCTTTCCACTCTGTTTCGAAGGATACTGTGTAGGGGTAAAATGAAGGGGAAGGGTAAAAACAGAGAAATGGGATTGGGCCTAGATCTACATTGTTTGCAGCAGCTCCTACCTTCCGGCGTCCAGTGCCCCCTCTTCTGTCCGGTGCAGCGCACAAATGGTTGGCCGTAAGGCTACCAATGGAAGCTTCTGTGATGCCGGGTTGTGACTTCTGGATGGCACCTGAAAAATGTAACAGCAATTGCCATTTATCTTGCACATACTGATCAAAATAAAAATCATGTAGAGAATAGAGCTATAGGTAGTGTAGGTGCACAAATAGAAAATATAATTACCTATTGTGACCTTATAAAGTTCCATTCTTCTGAAAGGCAGCTTGTCACCAGTCCCATCCATGTTCATTATAGACATGAGGCGATTTGTGAGCACTCTGTCAATAAAAATGGGAATAAACAAAGTTATACATGCTGTACAGCAAGAAATGTGAAATAATGTCAGGGCTCACAAAATCGTTAGCCCGACGTCCCGGGGCTATTGTGTTTTCCAGTCGGGCTACCAAAATGCATAACTGGCCTGCCCGACGGGCTATCTGAAATAGTGTAATCAAATCCCCCTAAACTTCTGCCTCGCCCCCTAAAAATTTGTGATTAATTGTAAACTACAAACATTCGTGTTCGCTTCAGTCTTGTTATAATCAGATTCAGTGTGTTCTTCATCTTCAATCCGCAGATGTTTGCGTACTCATTTAAGAATATTAAATACATTTTAAGATATTAACAGCACAACTTCAGAGACTGACCTATTCATCACAATGTTGACATTTTCCCGCAGGGTAGCTGCACCAATTTGACATCGGATCTGTCTGAAGGAATAATTTAGCAAATATGCAGAAATGTATGAGGTACAAGAATATGTGAATAAGATATTGTATGTGTAATAATTACATCTGTTAGCAAAAGTTTGTTTTACTTTTTCATAGTAACCTACCATGAGTTTTCGTTTTTTCTCGCTGGTTAGCTGTCTGTTAAGCTGTTGAAGCGGAGTCGCTTTTGGAACTCTGAATGTCAGACCAAAGAGAGCAATATTACAATATATTCTGTACAATAATTTTTATTATTATTGCATTTAAAAAAATAATAATTCAATGCAGCAGCTATTTTTGTTAAGAACACACTTACTTTTCTCTTCCATTGGGAAAGGATCATGTAAAAAGGTCAAGCGAGTAACTTAACAGTTATATGGCTACCAACTTACCTCTTATTCAAATCTGTGACAGATCTGGTGCTGGTACGCTGAAAAAAATTGATAACATTTCACATGCTTAGGATATCATTTTAAACTCATTGTTAATTTGTCAACTCCTTATTAAAATAAACATTTCTTTAAAATAATTACAATTCAAGAGTAATTAGTCATAATATGGATATTTTATTACCACTACAAGAACATACATTTTTCAAGATTATTCGCATAGACTTGGCAATGTTTCCCAATGTTTTATGGTCTCTGTGAACCGGATCGCAAAATATAGCCTATGTAACTTAGGCTAAAGCTTGAAAGGTCCACTTTTAAACGAACAAATTCGAATCGAAAGTAAATATCGTCGGTTTGGCCTCAGAAAACCAGTAAAATCGACATTTTTCCACACTTACACAATAGCTATGTTTCCATCCACACGTTTTTATCCGCATTAAGTGATATCGAATGAAAAATGCCTTATGGAAACAGTAAAATTCGATTGAATTTCATGAATATCGACTCAAATGAAATACGATCGGTCTCATCGGATTTTATCTTGATCGATATACGGCTTATGCGATAAACGCGGATGGAAACGTTATTATGGTGCGATCCATTTTGCATAGTAAAACTTTGTTCGCAAATGTTGGCTTGAATGTTGTGCAATTCGGTGAGAAATTGAATGGAAACACCTTAACATGTCTCAAATCAATTCGATATAGCAGCTAACGTTACCAATTTGATCGCAAAACAGCATGTGACGTCATTACGCACAGGTTTTTATCCGCTTTAAAACCGTTTGATGGAAACACACTTTCACCAGCTTTATTCGCATGAGGTTTTTTTTACCGAACTTCAGATAATTCGATTGACAAGTGGATGGAAACATGGCTACTGTTAAAATCATACGATGGCAGACAGGAAGACACTTCTTCCATACCAGAATGTAAACGTTAACGTTAAGTTACAGTTAAGCTAACCTCAGGTTAAATTAGCTAGCTAACTCGTTCGGGTAAAGGCTTTGAAATTATTCGACATAATTCTGAAAATTACACCCATTAAGATTAAGTAGCCTGTGTATAAGATGGTGTATTAACATAATAACAACAATAGCATGCTAGCTAGTTACTTACCAGGATTTGAAAGAGAAGGATTTTTTGAAATTGAAATTGACGATCTCTTCTCTGGCAGTTGAGCAGACGTGTGAGGGCGGTTATGCAGATCTTCTACTTTTCCGCGCGATATGGCCAGGATGTGACGTCTTTTTGTAGTCAATTTGTAGTCGATGATGATTATTTTAAAAATCAGCTTCAATGTCAGATTAAATGTACCTTTTATAGTATATGCAATTATAGTGTCTGCTGTCATTTTAATCGTGAACTGAATATAAACTTGCTAGGATTTAAATAAAATAAAAACGCAAAATACCTATAGGCCAACTTTCAAGATCATTCAGGCAGGTCTTTTAGATGTTGAAAATTAGTCGCATTGATTTACAGTGAGTAATAAATATACTTTTTCAGACATTGTTTTGATATACATTTCACATCATATTGACGTTTTATTTCCTAACGTCAAATCAACATCGATTTAATGTCAATGATATTGACCTGAGATGTAGGGACCAGAAAAAACATGTCAGATTGATACCTTTGTTTGGCCTCTTTACAACCACAAGGAAATAATTACAAAATATAATGAAAATATGCATATTCATGCATGTTATACATGGTGGTCAAAATCTTGACTATTTGTTGATGTCAAATTGACGTCAAGGTGCCCGCTGGGAGGCCTGAGAATCTGCTAAAAGCTCCAGCATGTTCGTGCCACCTGGGCTAAACACTGTAACCTGGTGTCGTACATGAGCTCGCAGAGCTCCAACTTCCCCACCGTGGGACTCAACGTCAGCGAGGGCCGATCTCAGCTGTACTGGAAGACCATCCGTGCCTCTCAGTACCTCCATGCCCACCACCTCCAGGACGCCGACTGGTTCCTACGACAACCAGTTCAACTGGTTGAACTACTGGTTGAACTACTACGACAACCAGTTCCAACTGGTTCCTACTGGTTCCGACGACACATTTGTGGTGGTTGAAAACCTGAGATACCTACTTTCCCAGCATGACACAGATGAGCCTGTTTATTTCGGGCACGGGTTCCGGCCGCTTGTTCGTCAGGGTTACATGAGCGGAGGAGCCGGATACGTTCTGAGCCGAGAGGCTCTCAGGAGATTTGTGCAAGGTTTTGACACGGGACGCTGTAAGCATTTCAGCTCCGTGGAGGACATGGCCTTGGGGAGGTGCATGGAGACCATGGGAGTGAAGGCCGGGGATTCAAGAGATCCAAACAAACGAGAAACATTTAATCCTTTTACACCGGTAAACCTTCTCATTTCCCCAAAGAGTGGAAAACAGGCCTGGAGCTACAGTTACTACAAAACAAAACGGGTGAGAGCAGCTGGCAGGTTTTCATTGAAAATATTTGTGAGTCATTCTACAGTTAAACCTAAGTTCCGCCCTCCTTGGTTACTGTTGCTAACACCGCATAACACCGGGCTTGATGAAACAAAAGACAATAGAGTGCAACAGCCCACCCACTTTTTCCATTGGTTTTGGAAGTATTTTTTCCATGCATTTCTCCCATAGGGATTTCAAAAAAGTCTTTGTTAAAGCGTTATGATGAGCCATGGACCAAGCCAATCAGCTACGAGGTGAATGATAATAACACTACATAATAACACTAACTTTGATTCGAAGTAAAACTATTTTTTAAATCGGACAAAAATACAAAGGTAGAAAGACTGAGTACTTAACGGTTTTAGTGAAGGAAAAAACTACAGCTTAATGAAATTTAAAACGGTGGAGAAATATGGAGAAACGGTGGCGTGCACCTGAGACCCGTCTCTCTGTAGGCGAGGGCGTGGTTTGCTGGTACCCTCTTACGTCACAGGGCACCACAACATCCAATAGGTAAATTCAACTGTAGTAGCGACCGTTCAACCTGAAGAGGGCAGCACTCAGACGTCTTACACCATATATTGTAGAATTAAAACACTTTATACCCAAATGTAAAAAAAATTACTTGAATCAATGAACAGCATTAGTAAAGCCCCAGTCTTACAGACCATTAACTAAAAAACGTTGTTTTAGGGTTTAGTTACCCTTTAAGCATGATTATTTTAAAACTAAGTTGCGGTCTGGCGGCTTTAACAGAAGAAAATATTATCAATTAACAACCTTGCAGCTCACAGTAGATCTGTCTTTAAAGTTTTAAAAGTTATCGTTAAAAATCAATTTCCTTATGGAGAAAATGAATGGAGTTTTTACTTCTGGAACCCGACTGTTGCACTCTATAGAACCCATGGCGCGACAATGTTTGAGTCCGGTGTAAGACATTCAGTAGGAATGAACTAGAGATGTACGTGAACAGGATCATTTTCAGTCAAATCAGCAGAAAATGTGCTGTCATATTCAGACATTTTACAGGTAAGTGTGGCAAAGCAAAACTTATATTAGCCATTTATCATTAAAAAATGCAACGTGAATAAAAACTGCAGACTGTGAATCAGAATCCTTTACCATATTTTTGAATATTTAATGTAAAATTCAATTTAAACCTACCCGGAAACAGAGACAGACTTACAAGTAGAAAACATGCTTTGGAAAAAAAAATCACACCCTTTTTTTCTTGTTAAATATATCCTGTTTCACTCAGATATACATCAGATTGCAGAACATAAAAGTCATTTTTGTTATTTTGATAAAGCATAAGCATAAACACTTGCTGACATAAAAATTACTTTATGTAAATAATTTTTTAATATATTTTATTTTAACTTATAATTTCAGTTTGCAGTTACAATTACTGTACAACAAATGTTCTTTTTCTATTTTTTACTGTTTTAAAACTGTAAAAATATCTCTTTTCTCAGCATCAAAATAGAGCAATATTTCATGCTCTAAGAAAATGTTAAAATTAAAATGATTGTAAATATTAATACGATTCCCACTATAGTTAAAATGTGTTTTAAAACAAATATGGATTTCTAGGACTTGTGTACATTGAAGTATAACTTTTCCATAATGACCCTTTTGCATTGTATTGTCCAAGATTAGTCAAAAATGAACAATTTTTCTCTTTTTCCAGGGCCCCGACTGCTGTGTGGATTTTGTGATATCGTTTTATTATGTGAAACCTGCAGACATGTACACGCTGGAGAATTTTGCACATCACCTGCGACCATTTGGATACAAGTACAGATTCAACACTAATCCTGAAACATAACAGCACCAGTCAGTTCATACCACAATACAAATACAATAGACGAAAATAAAAAAACACAAAGATGTTTAATGTGACCAAAAAATGAGAACATTTGATGGAAAAAGATTACAGATTGTTTTACTGTATGAATATTCGTTCATTGCCCATAAAGAAATAATGCTCAAAATAATGTCTAATCCTCACTGCATTAGACTACAACGTATCAAATTACTTTGACTTTTTCTGAGTCTTTAGTCTTATATAACTTTTGATATTTTGCTATATAATGCAGTCTCATTCTGACATTTTAAGTGTGACATTTTTGTGGCAAATACATGCATTTATTTAATTGTTCAAGTTTTAGTTATTTAAAATGTTCACAGTTAAATATTAAAAGCTAAAATATTTTAAATAATAACTTGCCCCCATAGCTTTATTTCTTTTTTCTTTTCTTTTTTTTTTTTTAGTATCCCATCCTTTTGCATCAGTTTCAGTGCTCTAATGATAAGACTTACATTTTCGCACAGGATTTTCTGCAGATCTGTTCACTATCAAATCGGTTTTTGTTGCCATTGCAACCTCCAAACCAGAACTGAGCACATGAATTGGCCTTAGGATCAAAATACCATTTAACAACATACTCTCGACACGGACCAGGATCCAGAGGCTCCAGGCACCCCTCTTCTGTGAGAGAGAGAAAATTGAAAGATTAAGATGGTTCTTTTGTTTACAGGATTTAGTTTACAGCTGTATGGGCGTTTACCTGCAGTAAAATCGTTCTGTATGAGCAGCGGCGGGTCAGTTGGTCTGCGTGTCGGGTCAGTCCAGTATGTGCCCTTATGTGGCCGGTCCAAAGACGTGAGAGAGAAATCTGGGAGGCGGTTCAAGTCATCCCTTTCCAAATATGGTGTTATGGTCTCGATAATGTCCATGTCGTCTGATTTAGGATCATAGGGGAACACGCCAACCTCTCCAAGTGCATCTGGCTGATTGATACAGTGTAATATTAATATGTCTTGATAACTAGAGTACATACAGTACTTGCATAATAACAGTAAGCGTCAAATATCAAGCCATTATTATAGCCTTAAGATCTCCTTTTTTGTCGTCTAATACAGTCCTGCAGTTTAACAAATTATTTTATTTTCAGTTTAACAATAATAACAAATTATTATATAGTCATAAAAATTGCATGCATAATAATAATTAGAAAAACATCATAATAAAATTAAATACATTTATAGTCAAGAAATGTTACACTGATTGGATTTTTTTTTTCAAATTTGGTTATGTATTTTTTTATGTATTTTTTTTGTTTCATCAGTCATAAAAATGGCTTGTGTAATAATAATTACAAAAAAATGTATAACAAAAAATTATAATAAAAAATAAATGTATAATGAATGTCACACTGCTGGAATTTTATGTACTTTAAAAAAAAAATTCTTTTAGTTTTATTCAGAAATTCTGCACTGGAGTTCAGCAATGAAAATGCATCCAACAGCAGCTCTTAAAACAAATATGGCGGCTTTAGATGCGTCATGAGTTTTTAATTAAAGGTCTTGTTGACGGAATTGTGTGTCACTTTACCTTAAAGCTGGAGGTAGTGCTGAATATTGATCCATCAATGTTCTCACAGACCTTTTGGAGCAATTTACTTTCCACTTCTAGACCACAGAGACAGAAAACATAAATTTAAGGCATTCAGTTTATATTATATATGTTTGAGGGTTTTTAAAGGTTAAGTGTATTATTTTTGTTAATGCTTTCTTCTGTCTCAGTTCAATGTCCAAATATAAAGCCCTTCAGAATGGGATTGTTCAAAATGTAAATGCTGACAGAATTTTTTCTTCCACACAGATATATGTTTACTAATTTTGCTAAGTAAGACAAGAATCAACATATTTTGTTGATCTTGGAACAACATTCCTGTCCAAAAATGTAGTCCCAGCCTTATAACACTGATGTAGAAGCACCTAACCGTGGTTGTAAGCCTAAACTTGACATAAACTGTAACCTTGTCCCTCAAATCTGATTGGTTGATTGGAATGTTATTCCAGGATCAACAAAAATGTTGACCCAGAAACATGTTGAACTTGGTGAAATCATGCACATTCACCCCACATACCCCTAACCCTACACAATAAACACTTTTTTCCTACTATTAAATACCCTTTAATTCCACTTTTCTAGTATTTTCTTAATTTTATTTAAAAATAGAGGCTACTCTGAGCTGATATGTGATGGAAAAAGGGAGAAGAATGAGTTCGGAAAGAGGCAGATTCGAACTCGGGTTGATCGTGTCAGAAGTTACCGCCTTTCTTTTGTAATAATTTAGAAGTTACCGCTTTTTTTTTTTCCTGACCGAACCAGACATTGGTGTGCGGAGTTAGTGTAAATAGCCTTTTGCCAACAAAGACATAAACACTCCATTTTGGGTGAACTATCCATTTTTAATTGTGTGAAATGAATGCATTGCGACATACCAGGAAGCATTCTGAAGTCTTCTATGGAAAACACATGCTCCTCAGTGGGCGGGGATGCTATTGACTTCAGCTCCTCCTTAAAATCATCATAAATCGGGTCACTTTGATTAACCACTCCTATAGCGAACATGGTGATATTGGCTGAATGAGCCTCTCTGACCGCATCCTCCAGCTTCACCGTGTCACGGTGGTCCGTCTGGCCATCCGTAATAACCACCGCCACTTTCTTCACACCAGGGCGAGCAAAGCGGAAGATCTCATTGGCCTTTCTGATGCCACTACCTGTGTAAGTGCCCTCTCCAATATAGGGCATCCTGCGCACAGCTGCTTTCACTCCATCACGAGTTAACCTGTCTTGTATCCTTGTGACCACCAGGTTAATGTGGCTGTAGAGAACGACCCCTACACGCGTCACCTCCGGACTGACTGACACGCGGTCGATCAAGGTATTCACAAAGTCTTTAATGACTTCAAAGTTATCCGGGCCGACACTCTCAGAGCTGTCAATCACAAACACCAGCTCAAGAGGTTTTACTCTGCATATCCGGCCACAACCTGAGAATCCAGAATAAATCATCCAATATAGTTTTGGTGCAATTCATTACAAAGCATTCAAACTTAGAAAAAGATCTGCCATTTGTTAATACTTACCACAAATAGATCTGATTAGAGTGATTATTTCTTCTCTCTGCAAAACATAAATCTTTTTACTGAGTTAAAACTTCAAATGAAAAAAATGAATACAATATAAATGATCATTTCAGCTTTATAAATACACACTGTAAAAATTTTGTTTTTTGAAGTTGTAAACCGTATTATTATTATAGTATGTTTTACAAGAAAATAGCCAAAGTTTATTTATATAGCACCATTTATATAGCAACAGCTGACCAATGTGCTTTACACTACATCATAAGACATAAAACAAGACAAAACAAAAAACCATGGCAACATCATATATGAAAGGCATATAAATATATATCAGCGTCTAATGATCATTAAAAGCCAGAGAGAATAGGTTTTTTGCAAAGACTTAAGAGGAAGGAACGGTGCGGATCTAATCTGGATAGACGGACTGTTCCGACTGTTTTGTTGTCCCAAATTTGAGGTATTGTAGGACTAATAAATTAGAGACGTAGGAAGGCGCCACGTTATTCAAATATTTACTGAAGGTGATGTAATTGAGGATGGTGCATCGGTCTACCATCGGGAGGGCCAAAAAAGATAATCTTGGTTTTTTATTTTCATTTAGATTTAAAACGCTAGCAGACATCCACTTTTTAATATTGTTTAAGCAATCCAGCAAAGGCTCAAGTGAATTTTTTTTTCAGATCGTTTGAGGGGAACATAAATTTATGTGTCTCCTGCGTAACAATGGAATGATACATCATGTTTCGGATCCCTAAGGGAAAAAAGGGTAGGGGCCCAGGATGAAGCCCTGAGGCACTCTCCAACAGAGGTTTGCAGCTGAGGACTCCGATTAGCCAAAACTGAGAGAATTTACGATCTTTCAAAAAGGAGCTGAACCAGTTTAATACAGTTAATTTCAACCCCACATCATGTTCAATTCGAGAAATAAGGATATCATGGTCCACCATGTCGAATGCAGAGCTGAGGTCTAGGAGCACTAATATATAGTAACAGTCACCAGCATCAGTTTTCAAATAAATGTCATTTAAACCTTCAGTAAAGAGTGTGCAGTGCTCTGAAGCCAGACTGAAACCTCTCATAGATAGAATTTAGATGAAGATAGGAAATAAGTTGACATAAAACAACTTTTTCGTGAACTTTCTAAATTAAAGGTAGATTTGAAATGGGCCTATGGTTTTCAAGTATGGTGAGGTTATGCAACAAATACATAACATATTGCAGTTTAGAACTGTCATTTCGTTAGGTGCAAAACACTTTTACAGTATATATAATAATTTATGTAAAAAAAATATTTTGGACCTTTAATGGCAAGGTAGAAAATGAATTCTTTCATCTGTGCACATACCGTGAGACCAGGATCTCCTTTTGTTCCTGAATTACCCTGTGATTGTAAAAAAGAAACAATGTTCAGGGTGTTAAAAATACAGATGTTGATTATAGTGTTGTCAGCTTTCACAAAGCTCGACGATTAAAAAGCAAGCATGAAGAGTTTTTCAACTAATCAACATTTCCTCAGTTCTTCTCACCGGTGGTCCTGTAAATCCTGATTCTCCAGGGTTTCCTCTGTCCCCTTTGCGTCCTTGTGCTCCAGGTAACCCACGATCCCCCTATAAACAGAACAGTTGTATTATAAAAACATGATCTAATGCACCATTTTTGTAATTGCATATAAGCATCATTTTTGGAGTTTGTGGAAAAGAGCATTTGATGATGACATTTTTATTTTGGGAAGAAGGATTCCTTTCATGCTAACTGTATGAAATATGAATGCATGACTTTGGCTATAAGACTCCTCACCTTCTGTCCCGGCAGACCCTCTCCAGTGGACCCCCTTGGCCCCTGTATACCCTGATATCCAGGCTCACCCTGTACAAAACAGAATGAAGTGCATGTGAATTCAACAGTTTCAGTATTTCATAACTGTACAACACACTGTAATGTGTTCAGGAATACTGTATTCTGCTGATATGCCTCAGATTCCTGTCACCTTTGGTCCTTGTATGCCCTCTCCTGGTATACCTGGAGGACCAGCTGGACCAGTCTGACCAATGGAGCCCTGGAGACCACAAACACACTTCTGAGCAAACCTGAAAAGAATCACATTCTGCTTCAAAAACATTAAGCCTATTTTTAGGACCATTTAGGAAGGACCAAGATTCATGAATTTCATCCGAACATATCTACAAACACAAATCTAATGACTCATCCAACAGTGTATTTTGACATCCCTGAGTGTTGATTATGTGTATATGTATTTAGTCTCAGCCTCACACCCATGGACCATTGGCTGAATGTCTGAAGCATATGGCACACAAAATGGGAAACACTTTAAAGTCGTCATCTGTTTGTTTGAGATCTCCAGTATTTTCAGGAAACGTGTACAGCAAAGCCGTCATAATGCCAAACCCCCTCAAAGAAGAAAGCTGTCGTGTTTACAACTCGCTGGAAACGCAGTTCACCGCACCATTGTTGCTCCAGTAAACTTGCACGACATTCTTGAACGAATTGCATGCTGGTCTATATAACTCTCCATTTTCATCCACCTAAACGTGATGCTGAACACAGCGAAGTGTGAATGGTTGCTTTACATCTCGGTCAGACATCCTCTTGTCACTGCTATGGAGTGGCTATGCAAGACTAATATGTATTCTACATACAATATATGTAGTTTAAAATATATTTCCCACCTTTGGGCCCACCTGACCAAGACCTGGTGCTCCATCAGGCCCCGGGCGACCTGGAGGGCCTCGATCCCCCTGCGACCGAAAATATCAATTAATCAAATGCTCTAATAGAATAATATATTTTTTAAATGATTCAAATTTTTATATTTCCTGAAGAAAATGGGAGCGATGCAATCAATCACCTTACCTTTGGTCCAGGTAAACCTGTACCCTCTGGCCCAGTCTCTCCTGTAAGACCTGGAAGACCTTGTGTCCCCTACAGATCACATGAGCAACACATATATAGTCTGTTATAATTCAATTTGGTATGTCAGATTAAATACAAACTGTACTGTAACTATCTATGAGTTGCATTAATAATGTTTTTTATTTACAGGTGGGCCGGGATAGCCTTCTCCCTTCAGCCCTGGAGGTCCAATGGGTCCTCGTAACCCTATTTCACCCTAAAGACAGACAAAATTGATGATCTGAATCACAAAAGAACAGTGTAGATTTCAGCTGGGAAGTCACTCCTACCTTCGGCCCTGCAATGCCTATCCCTGTTTCTCCAGCAAGTCCTGGTGGACCAACTGGCCCTGGATCTCCCTACAGGAAGATGAACATGGAATGAGATCTCCTGATATGGAAACACACACACATACAGTAGCTCCCAAAAAATGTAAGCCACAATAAAAATATATCAGTACTTTTTTTTTTTAAAAGCAAGAATTTGGAATGGAAGTAAATTAACCTTTTGTCCCGGTGTGTTTAAATGCAGAAATGTGAAACTGACGTTTTTGTTCATTTTCATGAATTATTCATGAATTGAAATTGTTTATTATTAAGTCAATCTTTCTGGAGTGGAATAATTTTCAAGATGTTTCAATGTTTAATGCCTGACCATGTATACGTCTCTTGTAAGTCACTGTGATTTTGCCAGGGTTAGGGTTAGGGTTAGGCATGTTCCTGGATCAACATTCCTGTCCAAATACTTAGTCCGACTCCTAACGCTATCCCTATACCCCTAACCCTACCCATAACATGTCCCTAAAATCAGAGGTGAATAAGAATGGTGTAGAAGCCCTTAAGCCTTTTTGTAAGTCTAAACTTGACATTAACTGTAAACCTATCAGTCAAATCTCATTGGTTGATTGGAATGTTGTTCCAGGATGATCTCACATTAACCGTCCATTGTGTCTTATATCGTGACCATGATTTTTGCTTTTTATTTTATTTTATTTTACAGATAAAGCTTGATTTCTTTAACGTACCTTAGCTCCGGGTATGCCTCTTCCTGAAGGCCCAGGAACACCTGGAAGTCCAACATTCCCTGGGTTTCCCTATTTTAATTGAACGACACTGTAGCTCAAAGAACATTCAGAGAACAGCGGCAGTGACACAGGGCTTTTCTTGACATAGTATTTTGTGTTTGTTAACATGAAGATGTCAAATGAGTTGTTTTCACCTTTCCCCCTATTGGCCCAACTGGTCCCATTGGCCCTGGTTGGCCTCTGGAGCCCCTCTCCCCCCGATCCCCCTGTTGAAGGAAGATACAACCTATTTAATACATAAAATTATATATTTTTTAATATAATAATTTTAGTAGGCATGACACCTTCTCTCCTGGTTGGCCTCTTCCAGGAGGTCCGTCTTGTCCTTTGGGTCCTGGTAGGCCTAAATCACCCTAAAATCAACAAGATATCATATAGTATATTACAAGATATGCCCACTAAATGTTATGGATATAAAGTTATCCACCACTAACATGCTATTACGGGCACCTTTGGTCCCATGGTCCCATCTTCACCTGGTACACCTGGTTCACCTTGTAAACCTTGGAATCCAAGTTCACCCTACGGCATCAACCCAAACACAACTCTGATTTCATGATTTGCTACTTTATTCTGTTTTTTTAGGTCGTGTCACAACAGTTTAGTTGAAGCGACAACCTACTTTGGGTCCTGGTTCTCCGATTCCTCTTTCTCCAGTGGCTCCAGGATCTCCAGGGAATCCCTGTTCTCCCTAAGAGCAAACAAAACAAAATTATATATCCTTCAAAAGTTTGGAATAATTACGTTTCTTTTTTCCGAAAGAAGCCTCTTGTTCACCAATGTTGAATTTATTTGAAATACAGGAAAAACAGTAATATTGTGAAATACTATTCAATTTTCAAATAGCTGTTTTTTTTATTTTAAAATATTTTAAAATATAATTTATTCCTGTGATCAAAGCTGAATTTTCAGCATCATTACTCCAGTCTTCAGTGTCACATGATCTTTCAGAATCAATCTAATATGCAGATTTGCTGCTCAAGAAACAATTCTGATTATTATCAATGTTGAAAACAGCTGCAATGCTTCATATTTTTGTAGAAATCATGATTTTTTGTCAGGATTCTTTGAAGAAATAAAAGAACAGCATTTATTTAAATAGATTTTTTTTTGTAACAATATAACTGTCTTTAATCTCATTTGATTATTTTAATGTATCTTTGCTGGAAAAAAAAGTATAAATTTCTTCCTTTCTAAAAAAAAAAAAAAAAAATTCGAATAGAAGTGCAGTCTTACCTTTGTACCCATAAGTCCTATCCCAGGATTCCCTCTCTGACCAGGAGGACCAGCTGGTCCCTGATTCCCCTTTCGATATTAAGATGGAGGCGACAGTTGAATGTTTCCAATTGTTTCGAAAAGTAATAGCACACTTCTCAACATGCATGATCATATTGAATATAAATATAGAACAAACAGTGTTTATTACGTAGACTTAGGGATTTGTTTAAATCACTAGAGAACATGAAGCTTGCCTATAGCACCACTAGTACAGAAATATTGGTATAAATAAAAAAGCTAAACCAGAAAAATAACATAACAAAATACTTTCTCTCCTTGAATTCCCCTGCCAGGCATTCCTATTGGTCCAGGAGTTCCAGAAGGTCCCGCGTTGCCCTAAGAGGATGGATATAAGGGCTAAATTTAAGCAAAATGGCTATTTATATGGCCAACGAAAATCTCACACAACTGCACCGTACCTTTTCACCTCTGACTCCATAACCTGGGGGTCCACGTCCACCAGTAGGGCCGACATAGCCACGGTCACCCTAGGACACAAACACAAAACGGATTAAAAAAGTGATATTTCAATATCTTTATTCACACGAACATTAAAGGGAAAGAATAACATAGAGGTATGCATTCATTTTAGATGATTTTCAATGTGAACTCTTAAAAATAAAGGTTCTTTATTGGGCTCTAAGGTTCCATATAGAATCTTTAACATCCATGGAATCTTTCCTTTTATCCAAAGGTTCTTTATAGTGAAAAAAGGTTCTTTAAAATGAACCCCCCCCCCCCCCCCCCCCCCCCCCCTTAGGAAACTTTACTTTTAAGAGTGTCTATTTTATTGACATTACTATCTTTATTTACTTTCACTATTGAAAAGAGCAGGATTTGTTTTTCACAGAAGTAAGAACGACTTACAGGTTTGGAAGTTGGAACAATTTAAGTGTGAGTAAATTTAATACGTTTTCTTTCAGAAAAGGTCAGGGTCATATCGAAAAGGGAATGACCTAAAAAAGAAGCAGGAACAGCAACTGTCTCTGCTCACCTTTGGGCCAGGGAGTCCCTCGCCTGGAGCTCCTGGGTTCCCCTGTGATCCTGGTAAACCCGGAGGACCCTTCATTGATGCATGTATCATTATCTCATTATAATCTATAGATGCGTGTTTTAAAGTCATACAAGAGGCTGTTTATACTTACAGATTGACCTGGCTGACCAATGCCAACCTGACCTAGAGGACCTGGTCTTCCGGGGTTTCCTTTGTCGCCCTAAAAGAAATCATTTGTAATATAAATGTCTTTACTTTTCCTTTTGATCAATTTAATGCATCCTTGCTGAATAATAATTTAAAAAAAAATCTTACTGACCCTAAACTTTTGATTGGTAGTATATGTTTCCACTGCTTTTTTTGAGTAATATGAACTGAGAGAAGTCGTGTGGAGAACAACCAGCTGAAAAGTTTACCTTTGGTCCAGGGAATCCAATCCCAATATCTCCCGGCGGGCCAGACGCACCAGCCGGCCCTCGGTCCCCCTAGGAACAACCTGAAGGTCAGTCATTTATTTGGATGTCATTTTCTTATAAATTTAAAAGTTCACATAAATTTAAAGCTGATACTGTATATTTGCTGCAAAATGCAATAAACCTCAGTCATCTCGAAGATGCATGTCACATTGCAACTTTTGGCTTAATATACAAAACATCCTATTAGCGTGAGGTATGGTGAAAGGGTTCAGTACACACTCTGATCACCCAACGCATTCACTCGTGTATGTTCCAAATGACATTTACAGAGCATAAAGGCATCCCTTGTGTCTGACAGTTTAAGAGTTTTTGCATTTGAATGTGCTATTATATATTTGTCAGATTTTCAAAGCACTCTTTGTTAGAACTTCCAGACCAAACGTGAGAGGCAAAATCTGCATTTAAACATGGAAAGATCACTACAATGTGAATTCTTTACCACCCAGATTTATGTCTCTATTTAAAGCACAAATATCAGTTATAGTCATTTCCCTTGAAAGAAATGGAAGATATGATCATACTTTGGGTCCTCCTTGACCCTCTTGCCCCTGGTCCCCTGGAGGCCCTTTCAGACCCTGGTAAAATAATGAAGAAATATGTTAAAATTGGTCTTGCACTCTCATGCATTAATTTTTTAATCATTTAATTTTTTAAAAAAACAATTAATCAGCCATATGCCTATAATAAACCATAAGTTGATATGGCACTTTTAGGCGTCTGTCGATGCCTGTTAAACTGTGCAAATGTTGGTTCTGAAGGACCAGTCAATCTGAGCTATTCAGTCTCTTCACTAATCCCACAGTACAAAGTCATCCTCGGAAAAAGAATAATATCCTGCAAGCCTGGATTCACTCCTTTACATGTATAGATTAGCATAGGATTACGAGCGATCTGCCGATCACATTCCATAAGTGCAGAGCGGGGAAACAGCCGGCCTGCCATGATCACTGCGTTTATGTGATGAGACAACATGTGATAAGACTAATGCATTTAGTTTTAATTCTATTTCTATCTATATTCACTTTCTCACTTTAAAAATTATAAATCACTAAATAATTTTTGTCTGAAATCACCCTTACACAATTCACTCCTTAAATGGTGCTGTTATACACACTTCTTAAAAGTAAAAAAATGCTTTTGTTCACAGGTAATGTTTTTCAACAGTGGCATAATTATTTAACACATTATACTAGGCCTACTAGCCTGGGAAAACCCAGACAACTTCCGGCAAATTTAGATTTGCTCTGAAAGTTAGTCTGGCAAAGAGCTCATTCAAGCCCATTTCCAATCCGTCGAAATCGAGGCACCAATCAGAAACGTTGCGGCGGGCTTTACACGATGACGACAGCGCTGGGATTTTGAAGCAGATTTTGTAGCCTACATTACAAAGATGGATGCCGCCGTCGAACATCACTCGTTCGAATCAGCTATCGCATCTGTTTTAAGCGATTTGAACGTTTCCTTTTTGTTAAAATCCGAGCAAAGATCAACACTCGGAGATGTTTCTCCGCCGCTCTGCATACGTCATCTCCTTCATCGCTGGTGCCGCCCCTCTGGAAATGATTTGTCTATGACGCTTTGCCAGACCATAACTCAGTTGAGTGGTCTGGTTTTAACCAGGCTTTTATACTACTACTACTGCTATATAAATGCTATTTATTTATTTGTGTTTAAAGGAACACTCCGACTTTTTGGGACTTTAGCCTATTCACCGTATCCCCCAGAGTTAGATAAGTCCATACCGTGCGTGCTATAAAAAAAAAACTATATTCTCTGAAGGCGAAGCACTGCTACTTGGGCGGAGTGATAACCGCAGCACCTGAGACGCGCCGTGGAGGAGCGGTGAGGAGCAGAGAGCGCGTCTCAGGTGCTGCGGTTATCACTCCGCCCAAGTAGCAGTGCTTCGCCTTCAGAGAATATAGTTCCCAGTATTTATACGGTTAAAATATGTCTGTGTCTCATGTGACTTTGTTTTTTGTACACTCGGTGACTATACAAATCACAACATGTACATAGGAAAATGTTTGTGTTATTTTGTCACTTATTTGGATTAGTATGCTAGCTGCAACCATTTACATCCCGTCTTTGTGCTAAGCTAGGCTAGCGGTGGGTGCGTCAAACAGACTTATAGCACGCACGGAGATGAAAAAGGTATGTATGGACTTATCTAACTCTGGGGGATAAGGTGAATAGGCTAAAGTCCCAAAAAGTCGGAGTGTTCCTTTAAAGTAATATGATTGTATGGATGAAATACACAATTATCATTTGTTTCATGTGTTTAGAAAAATACAGGCTAAAATGAATAAGACCACCCAACTATTAATAATGTGTTTCATAAATACACAAATTCATGAAAAAGTATAAATTAAATTGAAGACTGTATGAGTTCCATGCATACATGTATTAATTCATAAAATAATTAATTTGAGGAGTTTTTAAGAATTCGTTTTTTCCCAAATATAAATTGGAGCTTTTAAGTGTGTTCTACTGTTAAATATTATGCATGCCATAAAGGAATCTTTACTTAAGAGTCTCACAGAATTAAATTAAATAATTATCATCATCGAATTATAAAAATACAAATACAGTTCATGTTATGCATCATGAATTCAGCTGAAAACTGAAATGTGGCATGTAATATGTCATATGTAAAGATATGTTTGTACTGTGCCTGCTCTCCTCTGGGGCCCCTCGGTCCTGGAGGCCCTTCAGTGCCCTGTGAAATGACACATAAAACTTTGATCAATCATACGTGGCATATTTCAGAGCAATAGTAATTCGTAGAACAACAGAGAAGACTTACTTTATGTCCCTTTTGCCCTGGTGGTCCACAGTTACCTTGATCCCCCTAAAACATGACTCAAGACTTCAGTTATTGTGAATCAGAATGTGTGAGAACAGTGAAAGTAGCATTAATAAAGCTGAGCAGTTACTCTGTCCAGTCAAGCCACAAGTACACTCTTAAAATAAAGGTTAAAAAAGGATGTTTTCACAGCGATGTGATGATGATGTCATAGAAGAAATAACCAAATCCCCAAATAACCTTTCAGTGAACAGTTCTTAAAAGTGGATGGAACATCTTAATAATCTAAATAAATTTGTTTCCACTATAAAGAACTGTTTGTGCAATGAAAAGGGTTCCATGGATGTTAAATCTTCTTGGAACCATCAAAGCCAATAACCTTTATTTTTTAGAGTGCTTTTTAATTTGCATGCAAATGATTTTGCGATCTTAGTAGATAGTCTTGTGGCTGGTTAGGACAATGCATGGAACTATTAACAAATGAATCGCAACAACCCAAATGCATATGCAAAAGATAAAACCCAGATGTTTTACCTTATCACCTTTGAACCCAGATCTTCCCTGTGGATGAGGAACCAGGAACAAGAACCGTGTTGGTCAGAGAGTCAGTAGTGAGACAAAATGTATGACCCTATGAAGATGTGATGTACCTCTGGACCATTGATTCCTGGAAGACCAGGTGCTCCTGTTTCCCCCTGTAAAATCAGTCAGAGCAGTGCATCAACAACAATAAACTACAGATCTAATCATCATAATTCCTTTAAACACATATGGTAATTATTTTCACTCTCACCCTTGAGCCTTTTGTACCAGGCGGTCCTTCATAACCTTGGTCTCCTTTTTTACCCTAAACAAAATAGAGTTTTCTTCATGAACGGCACAAGTGAAGGAATATGGCCTCAATTCCATCCCAGCAATACTCACAGAAGCTCCTGGAAGACCTCGATCACCTTTCTCACACAAACACACCGGTGGTCGTGGGCACTGGCAAGACAAATATCAGGTAGTTTGCAATCAGCATTGTTAAAGTCCAGTTATTGATGGTGTGATATGCTTTGCTTAAAGGGATAGTTCACCCAAAAATGAAAATTTCATCATCATTTACTCACCCTCCAAACCTGTATGAGTTTCTTTCTTCTGTTGAACACAAAAGATGTTACTTTAAAGAATGTTGGTAACCAGACAGTTGACGGTAGCCATTGACTTCCATTGTATTTTTTTTCTCTGACAGGTTTGGAACAACTTGAGGGTGAGTAAGTGATGACAAAATTTTCATTTTTGGGTGAACTATCCCTTTAACCATGTCAGGTCAAATGCATTTGTATAGCACTTTTCACAGTCCACATTGTTGCAAATCATGATGTTAATGTTTATAAAACATTACTATTTTCATGCCATATTTTCAGATTAAGCAGATTAGAGCTGGACAATAATATAGTTCACAATTTGCGACGACAAGCAATCAAGAAGTTGAGATTTTCAGCTTGATTGTTTGTATATGGGCATGTACTTGTACTGTATGTCAATAAAGTTGGACACACTTATACAGGGGTTGGACAATGAAACTGAAACACTGGCCAATATAGTGTTGGAGATTTCATGCCTATATACGCCTGGTGGCCAATCTCCACTGATTTACATTCATCGGTAAGAGCCGAGTGTGAAGGTTGAATTAGCAGAGCAATAGCACAGCTGTACATAAACTATTGCAATCCACTCAACATAATGCGAGACATATCAGAGTTCAAAAGAGGAACAACTGTTGGTGCGTGTCTCTGGTTCATCAGTGATCAGGACAGCAAGTCTTTGTGTATCGAGACGTGTAATATCCAGAGTCATGTCGACGTAAACCACAGAGGACGAACCACATCCAACAGGAGTAACTGCCGACGCAAGAGGAAGCTTCTGACAGAGATGTGCAGGTACTAACCCGGATTGTATCCAAAAAACATAAAAGCACAGCTGCCCAACTCACTGCAGAATTAAATGCGCACCTTGAAATTTCCACCAAAGCTGTTTGTCAGGAGCTCCACAGAGTCAATATTCATGGTCGGGCTGCTATAGCCAAACCTGCAGTCACTCGTGCCAATGCCAAATTCTGGTTTCATTGGTGCTAACAGTGTAAATCTTGGGCTGTGGATAATGTGAAACATGTATTGCTCTCTGATGAGTCCACTTTTATTATCTTTCCCACATCTGTGTGAGTTACGGTGTGTAGAAACCCTAAAGAGTCTGAACCCCCGGACTGTTTCTGCTCAGAGTGAAGCACGGGTGGATCAGTGATGGTTTGAGCTGCAATATCATGACAATCCTGACTGTGTTTGACGGACACGTCACTGCCGAGGACTACCGAACCTTTCTGGAGGATCATGAGCACCTGATGTTCAAACCGTGTATCAGCATGATCATGCACCAACACACACAGCAAGACTTGTGACAGAAGGGTTTGAGGAAGATGAGAGTGACGTTGAACATCTCCCATGGTCTGCACAGTCACCAGATCTGAATATTATTGAGGTGTTCTGGAGGAGCGAGTCAGAAAACATTATTTTTCCTCCACCAGCATCATATAGTGACATGGACGCTGTTCTGGAAGAGGAATGGCTCAAAATCCCTTTGGTCACTGTGAAGCACTTGTATCTGTTATTCCCAAGATGAATTGATGCTGTATTTGCCACAAAAGGACTAAAAAGGCCCTCACCATACTAATAAATTATTGTGTTCTAAAACCAGGTGTTTCAGTTTCATTGACCAACCTCTGTATATCCAACTTTATATAAAGAGCTGGGCAATAATATATTTACATTTTGAGACAAAATGAAATCAGGCAGTTGAGATTTGCTATATTTTCGCTTTGATTGAGTGCCGTGAGTTTGCTGCATGGTTGCCGATAAAACTGGATATAATATTTAGCCATCTTTATATATAGAGCTGTATGGTTATACAGTTTACATGTTTGTGTCAATATAAACAATCACAGAGCAGAGATTTGCTATTGATTTTCACAAGTGTATCTGGGTAAAGTTGGACATCGCAGTTGTATATTTCATTATTAGTTATTCATTTAATCCATTTGAGTTATTAATTCATTATGAGGGGATATTGAGAATTATGAAACCTGTGTGGTTTTGTAGCTTAATGCCATTTGGTTAGGCTATTTTCCTCTCAATGACATTCAGACTTTTATGACTAAAGTGTCTGAATACTTTCAGGGTCACTCTACTTGATAGTTCAGTACTTACTTCATTCTTTGCAATTATTTCCTGAAAAAAAAAAATGAAAAGAGAAATAATTAGAATACAAATCTATAACTACCAAAACAAGTCTAATTTATCGGCAAATTCCGTGCATGACATGGGAAGCATTATTATGCATTTCTAAGAGACCCGATCACAGACAGTGCTTGACATTTCCCGAGCGGCAGACCCTTCCTTCTGTGTTTATTGGGAAAATCCCTCGCACACAGATTTGATTCACCCACTGATGTGTGAACCACATGCTTCAGGACAGAAGACCAAACACTAGCTACTGTATTTGGATCTCAAATCCTCACGAATAGAAACTTTTAGAGCATCCATTCTCTGACCCAAAATAACAGCAACATTCCCTTCAGGCTGTAAAAAAGAAAGATTGAGTTTTTTCTTGCATCAAAACTAAATGAAAGGGTAGCATCCCTTACGAAATCCTTATTCAAGTGTTCTATTAGTATACTTCTTTTAAACTAAAAATAAGAAAGTATACTTTCAGTCTACATTTTATATACTTCTCAGAAATATACTTAAAATTACACTTAAGTGTACTTGACTTATACTGAGAGAAAAGTCCAAGTATATTTGGCCAGTACTCACAATCTTTTGATCGAGATATACTTAAATATATAATTAAGTATTCAAGGTATACTTGGCTTGCAGTTGTGTTAACTCTTTTGATTGAGTATAGCGTGTTAAATATACCTTTTTTACCTAGTTTTTCATATACAGTCTTATGAAATGTACATTGTTTGAAAATATTGATTAGAATATTGATATTAAACAGATATGTTTCTAATTCTGAGTATCTGAATTTCTGTGTAGGCTAGTTCACTGGTAGTGTACATAGGAATTTACTTTAATTCTACTTTACTCTGTCCCCACCATTGACTGAATTTTCCAGCTATCCATGTTTTCACTGTTATACGGTTAGGGGCGCTATGACACATCTTCCGCTACAGAATCTCCGGATCAAAACGCAGCAGAAGAAGAAGATGAAACAAGTGATAGAAGATTGCTCACCCAAATGTAAAATAACGTGATCATCAAACATTAAACAGCGTGTAAATCAAAACTGCGTAATGTTACCAAATTAAATGAAGCCTAACCCATGAAGAGAAAACGACTGTGAAGCTTTGGGGGTGTTGGACTCGATCTACTCCATCTGTGTTTTGATCATCGGTCTGAATAAAGGCGTATTGACAAAAATGTGATTTTCTCAACTTTTTTGTTTAAAATGTTGCCTTTCTTTATGAAACTTAACTTACCGACATTCAAGTGTTGATAAAAAAAGGATGGATGAAGCTTATAACATGTTTTTAAAATTAAAGTACAGTTAAAGGTATTTTTCGAGTATACTTGCAGTATAAACTAGTAGTTAACTGAGAGTACACTTCAGTGTGTACTAAAAAAACAAAAAAAATGTAGGCTACTTGTATTAAAATAGTAAACTACTAGTATACTTATAAGTTCACTTGAAGTAGGCCTACATATGCATTACAAATGAGAAACCTTTTGTACTTAAAGTTTACTACTGTTACACTTATAGTACACTTAAACGTATACTTTTATATACTAAAAGTGGGCCAATTTAGTCCTAAGCTGTATTGAAATAGTCCACTTACAAGTTTACCACTAGTGCACATTGATATTAGTATACTTACTACATAAAGTATACTTAAAAAAATTACTTGAACATTACTTAAGTAGCCTACAGGTGAAACTCGAAAAATTTGAATATCGTGCAAAAGTTCATTTATTTCAGTAATTCGACTTCAAAGGTGAAACTAATATATTATATATCTAATGCACACATATGCATTAGAATAATTAGTTGCTAATCTGCTATGTGATTTCTTATTGACCCAAGTCCCAGGTGTGTGTTTATCAGCATTTCACATAATCTTTAAACATGGCTATTCATAATTTAGAGTTAGAATTATCCTAAACTGTTATGTTTAAAATGTTTTTTTGATTTACATGCATGGTTTTAAATGACCTTGCAGTGCATTGAACCCAGAACTGGTGTGACTGAGTGACCATGAGCAAAGATGGCAGCTTGCAGATCACAACATACAAGTTAGCTAGTTAGCATAAGCTGGTAGTCTGCTAGTTAGCAAAATCAGTTTTTTCTCTTCTTTTAACAAATTTGCTCTCCACAGGTCTAAGTCTTAATAATTGATCAAAGTAAAACTGAAATTAAAAAAATATATAATACAAATAGTTTGAAATATATGGTAGTTACGATAGTTCCGGTCCTTCATTCTGATTGGTTGTGCCATTACTCTACTACAAACATACACCTGTGACCTCAATAAAATAAATATTTTTATGGACTAACCGTTTTATAAAAGCAATAAGCCCCATGAAGCCGGTTTACAGTGAATTTAGAACAGCTAAAGGGCTTTGCATGATTATATGTAATTTTCAATTAAATACAATAAGTTTTAATTATATATAATTATACTGTATATATATAATTTTTATATAAAAAAAAAACCTTTAATAATAAATAATAATACATTATAATCAGGGCTTGACATTAACTTTTTTGCTCACTAGCCAATGTGGCTAGTGGTTTTCCAAAGTTACTAGCCACACAGCATTTTTACTAGCCACATTTTTGTTGTTGTGAAATTACCTGATTAAAGTTGACTATGGCGTGCTAAAATTTACTTGAACTAGATTTACAACCCTTTTAAATGTAAAACCACTGTACACACGCAAATCAAGACTAGGTATAACAATACAGGTCATTATCATTAGCTCTGATAAGGTTGTGTGTAAAGCTCCTTTAAAGCTCCTATAAAACCATGTATTAAGATGAAGACATAGCTTCTTATTGCATAATAAAAGTGGTGCATGGATGTAGAAGATTAATAAAAAATATAAAAAACTAAACAAAAAACCTTTAGCATTAGAAACACTGTCTGTTTAAATATCAGAATCAGAATTACTTTATTGAGCCCCGATGGGAAATTCTTTGTTACAAGTTGCGTTTTCTGTGTCTTTGCACACCAGAAACGTGTCTGCTGGTAACGTACATGGAGGGCTATCTCGGGATTCGGGCGTTGCAGCATAGACGGCAAAATAGGCTATAAGAATATTTCGTTCTGTATTGACAGGTGCAATATTTGAATTTTTTTAAATTATATCTGCATTTGCCAAAACCTATGGACTTTCAAACATAAAAATGCCATTTATTAATATGTGTTCGTGTCAACATGACATATTTTCCTATTCTATTTAGCCTGGAAACGCTTCCAACAGGCTTGCGTGTCGCGTGAGAAATAGGCGTCGGTTTTTTTTCTAGCATGCACGCGTTTTCGGCGCGGCTCGAGACGCGCGTCACGCAGGCAGTGTGCAAGTTCTAACCTGTTAACATGGGAGCCGAAATAAAAACGGACACACCACGCAGCGGAGACGCGCACGCCACGCAGCCAGTGCGCTTCAGATGCCTTTTGAAAAGACTACAATTATTCAACCCGCCAAAGTGGCTAGTTGAAGTGACTGTGTTACCCGCCACGAGCAAAATCCACCCGCATTTGGCGGGTTGGCGGGTCAAGCCCTGATTATAATCATATTTTCACACTTCATTCTGTTGCATAATGTAATTTTTGTGTTTTTTCAATGAAGCCCATAGAATCATGATTTGAAAAGCTAAGAAGTGATGTATCTCAATAGTAACCGAAGTGGCGTAGGTATAAAATATTTGAAAAGTTCTGGAAAAATATATAGAAAAGGATTCAATTAGAAGTGCTGATACCTTCAGTTTCTCAATTCACTATTGATCGTTTTTGTTTATTGTATCATTTAATTGTGCTATTTGAATGCATCTTTCGCTCCCATTTTTTAAAATCAATCCTTTATTTGCATATTTATGCTATGGTTGATTATGATGATGTCTGATCTTGCTAAAGCTAAAGAGGCTGACAGATGAACTGAACATCTCACGAGCTGCTGCAGGAGCCGTTCTTCCAGTTTGGGGTCAGTGAGGCTGTGGGAGTATTGCTGGGATGGACTGCTCGCTACCAACCGCAGCTTGGCACTGTCCTTCGCCAGGTTTGATAAGCCTATAGTGAAGATCTTAATTTTGTGGCCTTTGGCCTCAGCGACCGCCGCCATGATGTCAGGATTCCTCGGATGGTCGATGCCGTCGGTCATGAGCAGGGCCACCCGAACGCTCTGCTCCTTGGTCTCGCTGGTGAAGAGCTGGGTGGCGTTGGATATGGCATATGTCGAATACGTTCCCTGACCGATGTAGATGGCGTCTGCCGATCTACTCAGGAAGACGTCAAAGTCCTGCCAGTCTGTGAAGCGTTGGTCGATGTGCACTGAACTGCTGTAGTAGAGGAGCGCCAGACGAGTCTTCAGATGCCAGTCAGAAACCTGCATCTGAGCCACACGCCTGCTGAAGGAGCGCACGAATGCTTTCTCTCGGTCGAACAGAAAGCTCTTCGCACTCTCTGAGCTGTCCAGGATGAATGCGATCTCGAGAGGACATACTAGCTCTGAAACGAGAGAGGGAACTAGCCATAAACTCTTTAAGCACACATACAAATAGAGGTTCTTATTGGCAAAGTTCAATGAAGATCCTTTAACATCCATGGAGCCTTTCCATTACACAAAAGGCTCTTTAGATTATTAAAATGTAGTTCATGCTGACAAAAAAAATGACTGAAAGGTTCTTTAAGAGATTGGTTCTTCAATGACATCATCACTTATTAACCCAATAAAGCCTGACATACGGAATAATAAATATATATACAGTCTATTGAACCTTTTTAGACAAAATCTAATAAAAAAGTTTGCATATGTTTTGTTGAGTATACATAAGGCTTTTACGGCTCATATAGAATGAGATTATTGAGCTCATTCTCGAGGAGGAAAAACACATCTACATTTTATTCAGAAACAGATCAAAAATATGCAATTTGGTACAGATGCTGGTATTTGTTTGGGGAGAAAAAGTATGTAATATGATAGCTTGTAGTGTAAATCAATGAGATTTTTAACAGCATAACCGACTATTACATAAAATGTAGATGATATTTCAATGCTTAGTTTTATGATCAAAGCTAGGGGGGGGGGGGGGGGGGGGGGGGAACATACTGCAATGCAATATAATGATGATTGAGAGATGAACTACGTTCTTCAAAAGCCTGATGGATTATATATTTGATATAAACACGATTTTTTTACTCAGGTAAACCTAAGTTTCTTCAGTCCAACAAACGTTTATCTTGAAATATTACCAACTATATACGTTATTATACGTTTTCTTAAAAAAATTGTTAAAGATTTCTGAGCAAAAAAACACGTGAACCACAAACTAAAGGTGGACTTTTTTCAATCATACTAAAAGCTTTAGAAACGACCAATCAGACGACAGAAGGCAGTAGATAGTGTGGAACAGGATTTTCAGCAAAGTTTTGATCATATTTATTGATCATTTAGAGAACTTAGAAATTTGTGAATCAAAATATGACAGCTTTATAGAGATAAGAGTGATGGGATCCAAACACATCAGACCACTAGCGAAAATAATTTAATTTGGTCTATTTTTGTAATTAGATCAAATTTTTTCCAAATTATATTATCCGCATAACAATTTTGAGTGATAGGTGAATTATCTTTTGGACCCACTATACATCTTTTCTCACGAGAACAGTCTCCATTTAATCTCATTGTTGTCTTGGAGAAACAATTGAGATAGTAAAGATATCTAACTTTAACTTTTGTACATGCAAAGACTTAGTCAACACAATAAATGATGCACTGGAACTGAAGAAAACGCTAATGCATTTACCATTGTCCTGTTTTGTGGTGAGGTTGTTCGGTGTTTCTCCAGACTGTCTTCTGTTCTGGCATCTGGCCGCAGGTACAAGCAGCCAAAGCAACAAGCTCAGAAAAAACACTTTGGCCATGCTTTCATTCATGCCTGACCTAAGACAGTCGAATAAAAAAAATCTGTGCATCTTAAAAATCTGTTTATGGTGCATAATTATCGCATGCATTATACAAAGCCCAAGTGGCTAAAAAATAATAAATGCACAAAGAGTGTCCCTTTCTTGTTGTTTGAATACACACTTTTTAGATGTTCAAACAAAGCAGAACATGATCCTCAGATATTCCTAAGCAAACATAATAATGTCTAATAAATCAAGTGTAATGAATCAGAACGTGTGCATCAAAACACATTTTAAACAAAGACCGATTTAAATCCACAAATACATGCAACAATGTTAAATGTGTATTTTTAACATTTATGATCAATTTTTAGTTTTGTTATGCTAAAATGAGGGTTTACGCAGGAACATATTAGAACAATAATATTACTGTAAAAAGGATAAAGCACTTACCTTGCCTGTTATGCAAATATGAGTATCCACATGCTCATGTCTTCTGTGTGGAGAACTTTCTGTTCTGACTGAGTCACTTCAGTTCTGCACTGAACATCAGCCCAACATCACAGACCCAACAATCTGATGCCTGACTGAACACACACACACACACACACACACACACACGCGCGCGCGCGCCCACGCGCACACACACTCTCGAAAGGACAGGACATCCATCCAATATTTGTAACCATCTAATAATTTTTATTTTATTTTATTTTAATTGTTAAATATGTTATTAAATATGTATTTATAGCATATCTGTTGTATTATGGTATAAAAAATAGATTTGATTCGATTTTTGTGATTTAATGTGCACGTGTTAAACAGGAATTCATCTCTCCCATATTGTCTGCTGTTGATATCTGTTTTGGAGATGAATGCTGAGAGATTGTTTGGAGGATAATAACATTTCCCCCAAAAGCTTCTGATTTCTTGACAACAATTCACAAAAATGAGTGAAATCTGGAAAACATTCAGGAACCTCCTGAGATCTGACTCATCTCAAGGATATGGCTTCACCCTTATTTTTCCACATAACATCCACATACACATCCTCATATTGTTTAAAAAAAAATACTAAATAAACATGGGTTGAGGGACCTCTTCTGTGGATGCATGAAGTATTAGCTATAACATATCTCAGAACGTGTAACAAACCCGAATCCTCTGTCTGCCCTTTTTGGTATATCACATGGCAGCACTCTAACAACTGAAGCACAACACTCTTTGGCCTTCTGTACCCTGCTTGCTAGACGCCTGATCTTGCTTAACTGGAAGCAGGCCCTGCCTCCATCATATGACAGATGGATTAAGGAAGTCCTACATAATCTAAAACTTGAGAGGCTAAGGTTTTCTCTTAGAGGCTCTTTGAGGAGATTTGATAAAACTTGGAACCCCTTGCTTTCCATTATAGACTCCCTAGACATCATACCTGAGGAGTGAAATGTTTACGCCCTTTGGATCTACAGTGTAACTAACCACCTATTCATGAGTTTTATTTATTTTATTTATTTTAATTTTTTTTTTATTTTTTTTTATTTTTTTTTTTTATCCATGTTTTTATTTATACATATTGTATTGTGTTGTGTTTTGTTTTCCAGGAACGGGGCACTTCAGGGGATGGGATCCAATATAGGGGATTGGGGTCCCATATAGGGGTTTGGGATGGTGGGGAGGGGGACGGGTGCGGGGGGAAAAAATGAAAAAATGGGAGCACTGCTTCATATTTATCAGTACTGTTTAACATTGTGTACGCTTTGTATGATTGGTGCTCAATAAAACATATTTAAAAAAAAAAAAAAAAAACCATATCTCAGAACTACAGAATAAACATTCCAAGAACAAGGAGATAGGGACAAGAGACGACTTGTCTCTTTTCCCCCGGAATTGCTTAAGATTATTACAGTTTTTCTGAATTGCTAAAACATTGTCCACACTTATTTCTAATGATGTCACCAAACCAACTGTACATAATACAAGTCAGTTCAGAGTGCCAACATTTTTTCAAAATGTAGCACTGAATGTTGATAGCAACAATGGATGGAAACAATATAAGAGGGAGAGAAGGAAGAGTGCATGTAAGAGGTGGTGAAGGAGGAAGACGAGAAAGAGCAAGGTGTGGAGTGTTGTAAAGGCTGGATCTGGCTTTAGGGGTTTTCCCTAAGCCTGGGATTCACATTGCCTGTGATGTGGAGAAACTCCTCCGGCCGGACCAACATAAAGACATGATGCAGAAGCAGAATAAAATCTCTCTCACTGTCCTTGATTTTGCAGTTGCACAACTCTTCTGTGTGTACATGCTTTTCATTTAGAGTTTTTTTCACGGTAAGCTTTTTGGCTTTTGCAGTTGGGTCACTGTATTTTCACAGTATGCAAGTGCTGAATATACAGACATTCAATCCTATACAATATTCAGTACAATACTATACTTGCAGTGCATACAGTATACAATTTATTCACCTCACACAATTAAGTTGTCATTACTATACTTGTTTACTTTGTTACAATATAGGCTACTTTTTTTTTTCGTGCTTTGGATTCTGTGTTATCCATTTTTTTATGTAGTGTCTAATGAATGATCTGTAGTGTTTATAATATTGACTCGCTGTTTGTATGACCTGAAAGCATTATTTGATTTTGAGCACAAATAAAAGGGTTTTGAGGCAATTGTTTCATTTTGCCAGAAGAGTCAGAGGTTCTCTGGATGTGGGTTGAACAATTGGTTTTATGTTTAAGGTTTTGAGAAAGTGAGTGATGGTTTCAAGAAATGTGTTTTAGCAATTCAGAAAAACTGTAGGCTAATACATTTCCACTTTTCATGAATAGGCTAAACCTTAATTTCAACTGTAGAGGGCAGTAAAGTTTTAAACTAGAGCTCTAACTGTTCCAAATCCTTTGGAAGCTCATTTCTGTTCGTAAATCCTAATTATGACTACGAGATAGTCATAATAATGAAGAAAAAACAACAACACATTATATGAGATACAAAGTCATAGCCTATTAATGAGATTAAAAGTCATAACTACAAAAAAAAAAAAACTTTTAATTTCACAATGAATTTGTATCTCTTAATTTCCACATAGTATGTCTTAATTTAAACCGTTATGTTAACCTTATCTTATAAATTACTTTATTACTTTTTAATGTGTCGGAAATTAGCTCCCGCTAATCTGTATTTATTTTAGGCAGGCTTTATTTTTTTTATTTTTTTTTTTAGATTAATTTGTTTAGCTTGGTTATTTGCCTTGGAGCCTTGAGATTTTTGAATGAGCTTATTAAGGTTAGATCGCTGTCGCAGATGTCTGTTATATTCATGAGATGCCGTGGGACTTTTATTTTGTCAGCTTCTGTCACACTGTTTACAATCTGCACTGCTTCCGACTTCCCGCGACCCAAACAAACTTCAGCATGTTTGCACGTCAAATGTAAGTTTATATTTATCAAACGCTTATGAACACAGCTGTCATTTATTTATATCTCAACGCATGGTTTATTCTGTGTCTTTATAAGGGGCTGTGTCTGTCATAACCTGTTTCCGGTGTAGAAAAGGTTGTATTGGTAGTTTAGCTGTAGCTGACCGGCTAACTCGCAGTTATTGAAATCAAGTCATAAGAACATTAAATCACATTTAACTTTTCACTTGTTTATCAAATAAGTTTAACTATATCATATTTACATATTATCACGAAGAGTTAGAATCATGAGATGTAGAATGGATCTTATTAATGTTTTTATTTTATTTATTCTTTATTTTAACTGTTTACTTTGGCTTTAACAATCCACTTGAACTTTGGTAATGTCTTGGTAATATTTGTTTTCATTACCTTTAGCTTCATGTGCAACTTTATTTTTTTTAACCCTTTGATGTATGAGTTATTAAATCACAAAGAGAAACAAATTCTTAATGTCTAGTTTTACAATGTGTAACCATAACGCCTATAATAATAATAACAAAACAATAATAATACATTATATTTATATTATTATAATATTATTATTATTACATGATTTATTTTATTATGACGTTTGGTTACATAATAACAATGCAATTTATAATAATAATAATAACTAATAATTTATTGTGATTTATAAATGTATTATTGTGATTTATGAAATCAAAAGTTACACTGAACTTCAATAGATGATATAGGCTAACTCTCTCTATATACATATGTATTGATATATGTATCCATATACTTCTTTAAATATATAAATTAATCCAAGTATAACTGAAACGGGTGAGGTGTATAAGTGCTTTATTATTTTGCAGGTATCAGCACTGAAGAAGCCACTGTCCTGCCATGTCGAGTGGCTATAAGCCAGATATCCTGTGGTCCCCCCATCACGCAGACCGTTATGTGATCTGTGACAATGAACTCAGTCTGTATCGGATCGGACCCGCAGGAAGCTCAGAAACCAAAGCTGGCGCCCTTCCGTTATCCGAGGAGACGGCGGCCACGCTGCTGGCCATCAACTCCGACACCCCGTATATGAAATGTGTGGCTTGGTATCCCAAACATGAGCCGGAGTGTTTGCTGGCGGTGGGACAGGCCAATGGCCGAGTCGCCCTGACCAGTCTGGGACAGAGCCTCAACTCTAAATGTAAGGAGCTGATGGGTAAGGAGTTTGTGCCCAAGCACGCCCGACAATGCAACACGCTTGCGTGGAACCCGGTGGACAGTAATTGGTTGGCGGCTGGTTTGGATAAACATCGGGCTGATTTTTCTGTTCTGATATGGGACATCAGCAGTAAGTTTTCCCCCGAAGCAGTGCCCGCCGAGAAGGTTCGCATGTCCGGGGACTCAGACTCTGGGCCAGTGGTGACCAAACCGCTGTACGAGCTGGGTCAGAACGACGCCTGTCTTTCTCTTTGTTGGCTTCCGCGTGAGCATCAGAAGTTGCTCTTGGCCGGGATGCACAGGAATCTGGCCATCTTTGACCTGCGCAACACCAGCCAGAAGACGTTTGTGAACACCAAGGCCATCCAGGGGGTGACGGTGGACCCTCACTTTCAGGATCGTGTGGCATCCTTCTACGAAGGCCAGGTGGCAATCTGGGATTTGCGCAAATTTGAAAAACCAGTCTTCACTTTGACCGAGCAGCCCAAACCTTTGACTAAAGTGGCTTGGTGTCCCACTCGTATGGGTCTGCTAGCAACGCTCACTCGGGACAGCAACATCATCCGGCTGTACGACATGCAGCACACGCCCATGCCGTTCGGCGACGAGGTGGAGCCCACCATCATCGAGCGCAGCGTGCAGCCTTGCAGCGAGAGCATCATCAGCAGCTTCGCCTGGCATCCGTCGGCACAGAACCGCATGGTGGTGGTGTCGCCCAACCGGGTCATGAACGACTTCACCGTCTTCGAGCGCATTTCGCTGGCCTGGAGCTCCACCACTTCGCTGATGTGGGCGTGTGGGCGGCACCTCTACGAGTGCGCAGAGGACGCCGGACAGGGCTCAGCCGCTGCTGAAAAGGACATCGCCACTAAGATGAGGGAGCGAGCGCAGTCCCGCTATGGCCACGACACCGTCCAGGTGTGGCGGAACCACTTGCTGGCCGGAGGAGACGACCCGCAGCTGAGGTCGCTCTGGTACACACTCCATTATATCCTTCACTGCAACCCTGTGACATTACAGGGGACCTTTGAACCTTTCAAATATGTCAAAGTTATTGTTAATTGTCATGAAAAATTTCTTGTTTCTAGATGTTTTGCTACTTTTTTACTTTATTATTATTATATGGTTTATTGTGACTTTTTATTACATATAATATATTATAAATGATATATTATACATATAATATAAATTATACTTAATATAATTAGTATTAATATGTAATATATATGTAATACTATATATATATATATATATATAAATCATAATACATTTATTATTAATAAGCATATATGATAAACATTTTATTCAAATCAAAATAAGTACATGATATAGAATAACACTATATATTCCAGACTAGCTTGATAAATCACCATATAAATTTACTTGCTTCAAATAAAATTAGAAATATCTTTAATGATTTGATGGCACTAAACTATCTTGAATGTAGTGATCAATTCTTCCTCAAAAATGCTCATTGTATCACACATATCTTAAACAAAACTAAACAAAATGCGGATATGTGCACATTGTTTCCCAGAAGTTGCGTAGAAGCTATAAAAAGACTTTTCAGTCATTCTTTCTGAAGCATCTGAGAATGAGACTTGACATTGTTAAACAACAAGAAATCAGCATGAAATTCTATTTACAAATGTCTTTTAAATTCTTATGAATTCATTATCTGTTAATCCCTTGAGTGATTAGTTAATTTTTGGTCTGGTTCTATTTGATATCTCTATATTTCCTATGCAAGTTTTACTTATGAAGCAGTACACTGAAAATGTGGAACAGAAGCAACAGAGCAATAAACAGTCGCTCATCTACTCAGGCATCAAAAACATTGTCAAGTCCAGCTCTGGTAAGTGTCAATAACTCAATAGTCAATCACATTTATTGTGAACCTAATAGTGATTGTTGTAACGATGAGCAAAACGTCTTTTTCTGATACAGTGAAAGTATTTCTCATTGACATCTGCTAAATGCCTCATACGCCCTTCGTGGTATCTGTCAGTGGAGGCCCTCTCATGAAATGTCACCTTCTCCCTCTCCTCTGTTAGGCACTACAGAGACACGGCGGTGCTGGTCGGGTTCAGACAGGCAGACCGATGTACCGCGGTACCACAGCGAGGAGCGCAGTCTGGCCCTGCAGTTGTGTGGCTGGATTAGCCGAGGGCCTGACAACGATGTTGAACCCTTCCTGAAGTCTCTGGAGCAGGAGGGCGAGTGGGAGAGAGCGGCTGCCGTCGCCCTCTTTAACCTGGACATCCGCCGGGCCATTCAGATTCTTCATAAAGGAGCTTCCTCAGAGAAAGGTACAGGACTGGACTGGAGGAACATTGTCCAGACAGTGACTGGGGGCCTTCTCGAGAACCCCCTATAACCCCTATTAATAGTTTTCAGTCACGTGACTGGCCAAGACATCCATCCAAACAGGCCTGCCTGAGAAAGAAAAACTAAAATATGTGAAACAAAATGCAAGATTTGGGCACTTGAGTCATATACGGCACCTGCTGCAGTATTTCAATCACTAAAAACATAGGGACATGCTAAAAGGCTTAACATGAAAAACACTGTAACGCTTCCTTTTACAGTCCTGTTACCCATGTACTTACTATGTACTTATTATAGTAATTATAAGTACTGGGTAATAACTAGGTACTAACCCTGAACCTACCCCTAACCCATGTACTTACCTTATATTAGCCAGTACTTTCAGGTAAGTACACTGTAAGTACACGTAAGTACTGTACTGTAAAAGGAAGCGTTACCAAAAACACTTAAAGTGCCTTAATGTACTGAAAAGTGCCTTAATGTACTATGCATTATACACTTTGATGATGCATGCATACTATATACAAGTAGATGAGTGCCATGTTAGTGCTACTTCCAAAAGATTTAGCTATTTTGACCAATATTGCAAATGTGTGCAATTTTTGCTACTGTTTTTTACTTCTTTAGTGTTCACACTAACACTCCACTCTGCAACTTTACATGCATCAAAATATGATGCACAGTAAAAAGATGAATAACTATATAGAAAGTAAGAGGATACTGTTTGGGTTGGAGAAAATGCCTTTATTTACTGATAATGATATATAATTAATCTTATGATATTACTATTGATATTACTACATGATATTAGGGAGTCATGTAAATTTAAGATGCTATCTGAATAATTTGAATTGCTTTTTCATCTAGAAAAAATAGATGTCAGTGTTTCCCTGAGGGATTTACAGGAAGTCTGTTCTCTCCTTTGTGTTCGCATGAATGCAAAGTTATTATAAGGACTGTGTAAAATCCAGGCTAGTCAGAAATGGTGTACGCCATCAGCTGCCTGTTTGCTATCAAAAGCGTTTCTTAAATACTTAATAAAATGACAAAAGCATGACAATGATATTTTGTTAATATTAAATGCCCTGAAGCTGCAGATACATATGGCATATGGGGCTGTTTGCTTAACATTCATTATTGCTTGTTATTTGGGTTTTAAGTATAATTTGTTTTGGCTCAGGGGTTTTAGAAAACAAATATGATCTTTATAAAGGGTGTGGTTTTTCACACATACTACCACCACTTTTGTCTTTTGTCTTTGCAGTGTTTTGTTTGCACTCATGCAAACAGCATATGATGTTCTGTCTTGGAACACAAAAGGAGATGTTTTACAGGATGTCCACAGAGCTCTTTTGCATACAATTGAACCACATATTAACCAGTGGGCTGAAAAGCTGCTTCTTGAATATGTGAGAGTACAAAATGAGGTGGAGAGGGAGGATTTCAGCAAACAACAACCTAAATTTCAGTCTATAATACATCAGGGATATTATCGTTAACTAAAACTATTAAAACATTCTGTTTATTTAAATAACTCTGATATAAAATAAAACTATTAGTTGAAAAAAATTTTGCCTTGGCAAAAAAACTGAAATAAGGTAAAGTTGAAGCACTAAAATTATTAACAAATTAACAAATAAATAAATAACTAAAACCAACTAAAACTAAAACTTAAATGGCAGTATTAAAAAATAAAATGACAACGTCACATAACGAAATTACTAACATGAAAACTAAAAATATAAAAATGAAAGCTAATTTAAAATATTAGTAAAACTTATAATAAAGCCAAAATAAAAACTAAAATAACACTGTATCATATAAAGCTATCATATAGCTTCAGAAAAAGTGCACAAGTCATATGGATTATTGTTATGTTCATTTTATGATGTTTTTCTTTTGTTTTTTAATTATTTTTGGACCTTGGCAACCCCATGCTTTTGTTGTATGGAAGATCAATTTGGAGATTCATCATAAGAAAGAAATGAATTTGGAGTTGTTTCAGTATTCTTCCTTTATTCTCTAATCAGGTGATCTGAATCTGAACGTGGTGGCCATGGCTCTGTCGGGCTACACCGATGAGAAGAACTCCCTGTGGAGAGAGATGTGCAGCTCTCTCAGACTCCAGCTGAAGAAGCCGTACCTGTGCATCATGTTTGCCTTCCTCACCAGTGAACCCGGCGCGTATGACGGGGTCTTGGTATGTTAAAAGAAAAAACTAGGCAGAGTATTGAGCTTAAAGTAATATTCAAAGTTGCTCTGAATTTAAAATATGCAACTATCTCATTGTTTTGCTGAATATCCAGGCTCTTTATTTTACAGTATGAGAGTCGTGTTGCTGTCAGGGACAGGGTGGCCTTTGCATGCATGTTTCTAAATGACGCTCAGGTAAGGCCCGTTCACCCCTCTGTTCATCCAAGTGCCACTGGTGTGCTGTATGTAATATACTTTCATTTTATTTCCTCCCTTAAGTTGCCTCGTTACATAGACAAGCTGACCAATGAGATGAAGGAGGCTGGTAACCTGGAGGGAATCCTGCTTACAGGACTAACCAAAGATGGAGTCGATCTCATGGAGAGTTATGTAGACCGAACCGGAGACGTGCAGACGGCCAGTTTCTGCATGCTCAAGGTAACCGAACATCCAGAAGCCGAACATGATAAAGATGATCTGCCCTCAGATGGATGTTTGGTATTACATAAGCCCCTTTCACACAGAGATTCCGGAAAATACACGGATAAAGCGACCCGGGATTTGACCCGGGTTCGTTTGATTTTGGTTCATTCACACTGCCAGTGATTTTCCGGAATCAGACACACACACAACCCGTAAAAATCCCGTAAAGACATCGATGTGACATGTAATGTCTCAGCAGCGTCACGTGTATAGTTTGCTTATGAGCTGCGATTTCTCTCTGGAGAAACCATGCTTGTGCATTACGTACCGTTTCACTAGCCTGCTTTCACTTCACCTCAGCGTCATCATTACGACACGGCATTGGTTACGGCTTTTGTTCACACAGCGCGCGTTCCGGGACTGATCCCGGCAATGTTACTAGGTCCCCAACCCGGCATCGATCCCGGCAACAATCCCGGGTCGTGTTTGCGTTCACACAGAAGGCGTTTTGGCAATTTCCCGGGATCAACGCGCTATGTGAAAGGGGCTTTATACTACCATTCTCTTATGATCACCAGTGCTGCATTTGTTTGGTCAAAAATACTGTAAAAAATATTTAATAGATTTTAAAATGTAATGTATTCCTGTGATGGCAAAGCTGAATTTTCAGCATCATTACTCCAGTCTTCAGGGTCACATGATCCTTCAGAAATCATTCTAATATGCTGATTTGCTGCTCAAGAAACGTTTCTGATTATTATCAATGCTATAAACAGTTGTGCTGTATCATATTTTTTGTGGAAACCATGATTTTTCCCCAAGATTCTTTGATTAATATAATTTTTTTTTTTAAATCTGCATTTATTTGAATATAGCATTTTTGTAACATAAATGTCGGTACTGCTAGTTTTGATATATTTTTGCATCCTCAAAATATCTTAGCTTAAACTTTTGAACAGTAGTGAATATTACAACAGAAACAAAAAGTTAAATGCAAATAAAATAAATTCAGATGTTGATCAGATTGAAGGACAGTACGGAGCCCCTAAGGGGACGTGGTGGTGGAAAAAATATGAGATGGGAGGAAAAGTAATAAGTCAATGCTTTTACGTTCTCTCGCAAAATGTTTGCGTTCCCCGAGAAACTTTGGCATTCGCTTTGTGTTCTTTGCGAGTTAACACAGTTTCTTGGGGGAACACAAAACATTTGTGAGAAAACGCAAAAGCCTTGCCAAAAGTTCCTCCCATCTCATATTTTTTTCGTCACCATGTCCCTTTACAGCCTCCGTAGGACAGACTGAATGTAACTGTTGGAAAACTGGTGTGCATTCACAAAAGTTGTGGTGAGTTGGTAAAAGGTTTGTGCATCTGGTGTTTGTCCTGGTAGGGCTCCCCAGGAGAGGTGCTGAAGGACCCTCGGGTGCAGTGCTGGATCGAGAACTATCGCAACCTGTTGGACGCCTGGAGGTTTTGGCATAAACGGGCTGAATTTGACATTCATAGGAGCAAACTGGATCCCAGCTCAAAACCACTTGCACAGGCTAGAATCATATTTTTTTCTACCAGCTGTTAAGTTTTGATTAAGCATGCATGATACGATCACTGACCTATGTATCATTCAGTGGTTTTTTTTTAATGATCAATCTGATTTAACTAATGCTGTTATTTTTGTGATGCTTTTTTACTATCAAATAAAATTCTAGAACACATTTTTGTATATGGTAGGGACTTATAATATTGTTTGTGAGCCATGACATAAAAATAATTATCAGTGAATTCCTAGCATGAAATGGTTGCATCCTTCAGCTTAAATTTAGTCTTTTGGCTATTTCTGATTTTCTTCTATTATTTTTTATGTATTCTGATCTGTGCAGGTGTTTGTGAGCTGTAACTTCTGCGGTAAGTCTATATCATACAGCTGCTCGGCGATACCACATCAGGGCCGTGGATTCAGTCAGTACGGGGTCAGCGGTTCGCCCACCAAGTCAAAGGTCACCAGTTGCCCTGGCTGTCGTAAACCACTTCCACGCTGTGCCCTCTGCTTAATGAACATGGGCACCCCTGTGTCCAGCTGCCCAGGTAACAGACGGATCATTTAAAGTTCCTCTTGATAAATGATGATATAATGCCCACATGTGTTCAGCTCATTGTGAGTCTCATCCATCTTATCAGCAAAAGCAGATGAGAAAGCCGATCTCACACGAGACAAAAAACTTGCACAGTTCAATAACTGGTTTACCTGGTGCCACAACTGCCGGCATGGTGGTCATGCGGGTCACATGCTCAGCTGGTTCAGGTAAGAGTCAAATTCACCCATATTATGCCTTTTATTTGATAGCATTACAAATACAAATACACTACTGTGCAAAATTGAGTTGAGTTGGGGTTAGTAAGATTGTTTTTAAATTCAGCAATAGCCCTATTTGGATGGTAATTGTTTCTCATGAGGGAAGACATTATTAATACTTACAGGGGTTAGTCAGTGTTATTGCTGTCCGAATCCAGAATGTCAGTGTTTTTCTCCCACCACTTGTGTGAAAATACCCAGCCGAATTACCTACTGTTTCTTGTCAAACACCAAGGTCGTGTGGTAATTTAATTCCTGTTCAAATCCACATCTCTGAATTTATTAGAGGATCAATCTAAAAATCGTTTTGTAAATCCTTTTTGACCACTGCTAAGCAACATATAGTAACTGTTGCACTTCGATGTAATTTGCATGAATTTTAAAGATGTACACTTTTATTACTGAAATGCTGGAAAGTATTTACAAGAACAATATTTCATTACTGCTCCACTACATTTGTTCTCCACTACAAGAATAAAATGAGAATAAAAGCATGTAAACATTTGAAATGGGCCATTATTATGGCAGCAACACGTATGCAATACAATTTAAAAATATTTTATTATATACAATTATTAACATAAACCAAGTAGACAAGTCGATTGTTTACCTTATTTAAATAAGAGGTTGCATTAACTTATTTCTGCTATTTACCATTTCAAATATGTATAACACATCAGTTTTCCTGTTTTAAATAGGATATTTAAATGATCAAATAATAAATGGGATATTGTTTTCCTATTATTAAATTAAATATAAATATATTTATATTATTCCAAGCATATGTGAGCATTGTTTTCCCAGGTTCGTAGGATCACATCGTTCGTTTACCGTGAAAAAAATTGCCATACGAATGCACGAGTTTTATTACTGAGGTGCCATGTAATTTTTTTTGTCCACTTGAGAAATAATTACCGTCCATATAGGGCTAATGATGCATTAAATGTATCAAATGTGACCGTAAAGACTTTCACATCAAAAGTTATTTTTCAAATAAACGCTGTTCTTTTGAACTTTCACATTTTCCAAGCATATTAGAATGATTTCTGAAGGATCAAGTGACACCGAAGACTGGAGTAATGATGCTGAAAATTCAGCTTTGATCACAGGAATACAATTTTCTAAATATATTAAAATAGAAGAGAGTTATTTTAAATTGTAATAATATTTTTCTGCATTTTTGATCAAATAAATGCAACCATGGTCATCAAAAGAGACTTCTTTCAAAAACGTAAAAAAATCGTACCGACCCTAAACTTTTGAACGGTTGTAGTGTATAGTATGGAGTACAACATTTTAAAAGTAATATTGTATATTCTTTCCTTTCAGAGATCACAGTGAGTGTCCCGTGTCGGCCTGCACCTGTAAATGCATGCAGCTGGACACCACAGGCAACCTGGTGCCTTCTGATAGTGTATAAAGGCCTGCCTGCCTTCGTTTTCCAAGTTAAATCTGCCATGTTACTAGAAGCCAGCTACCAACACTAGTACTGTAAGTGATGAGGGAAAAGATCTCACGGTTTCAGGAGGACGAGCATACGTGTCTTTCTGAAGTGATCTGTACACCTCACTTGCATTGATGACAACGACAGGTGTTCTATTGTCACAGGAACCAAAGCAGTTAGACTGTTAGGATTATGTTACCCATGATTAACTCACCCACCCACGGGCAGTTGTGCTTCCTGAGAAAAGTGTCCATATGAATGTCTGACCAAAGCATTTGTGATTCAGGAGCAGGAATTTCAATGAATAAAACTATTTCAGTATTGAGTTTAGAGACAGGAAAAGGGATATTACAATAATTTCAACATGATGAGTTTGAATACATGTGAGAAATGTTTTGTTGATGTCTTATAGAAAGTGCTTTCACGTGGTCCATCACTACTTCCATTACTTGCCTTTGAAAAATTCATATTTCTTTAAAAGGAACCACCATCGTAGAGGTGTTGTACATCAGGTTAAGGGAAGCCCAGGTCAAGAGAAATGATTCTCACTGGAAAGTACTAAAAATAAAATTCAGTTTGTTTTTAAAAAATTGCTTTTAACAAATAACACAGTGATTTTGGTTGTTTAAAATGTGTACTTTTAACATTAGTTCTGGCTAAGTGTTGCATTTTTGGATCTGAAGGTAATGTAAAATGCTGTTTTGTAGTTCTTACCTTAATTTATTGCACAATCAATGCAACAACTAAACATCCTAACTATTTACATGATTGTCTTTATTTTTGGAAAAACAAAAAAGAACTTCCATTGAGGACTAATGTTATTAAAACACTTTTCTGAAGGAGTTTTGAATGAAGTCTTTTTTTGTTCTTCAATGTGATTTTATACCGATTTTCAGTGTAATGAACCACGATGCATTAGCAGTAATTAAGAAATTAATTGTTCAGATCAAGTTTCAAATCTGACTGTAAGAACATGTCTGAGTTAAAGCTCACCCCAAAATCAAAGGACAAAATAAGCCTATTTTAAGGATTCCAGTTTTTGTGGATTGTGACACTTTCAAGACAATAAAGCCATTGAAACCTTTTTTAGTCCTAAGAAAGACAATTTGCAATTTGAGACATGGGACTCAAGACTTTCCTATAGTTTTCCTGCATAGATTTTTTGAAAATAATGTGTAATATATGGTAAAATACGGTCTGTGGTTAACATTAGTCTCACGTTTTGTTCTGCAACATAAATTGCAGTCATACCTCTAATTCAGATTTGAGTTATGGCTGTAATTTATGGTGTAGAACAAAACAAAAAGAAATTCTTGAAGGAACCCATGACAACATAGCCTTCCCTTGGAGACTTTGGTTGAAAAATGTGCTTTGTCATGACTCATGAGAACTAATATAATTGTCCTATCAATGCCATCATACTGAGCTTCAGTTCAGACCCATGGCTGCTTTGAGTCTGAACAAGAACTCAAATGAGATGTGAGTTTAGGAAGAGAAAGCTGGTGTTCGGTTAGGAATGATTAATTAACTGTGCCCTTTCTCACACAATTTACATACAACAATTTCATCTGTGTATGGACTACTTTCATGATGTTTTTGTCATTTTTGGAGCTCAACAAATGGAGTCTTTTCAATGGAAAATATCAGCATATGGGAAACTATTCCTTTAAGATCATGTCTAGATATCTCATTCTCAAATAATGATTTCCAGAATGTAAACAAGACTCCTACACTTTCTCTGTTCAGAAAATGAGGCAACATAAAAACATTCCACAGCTCCAAAGCAGAATGCTTATTTTTCCATGCAACACTAAACCCCGCCCCGGCAGGAAATGCAGTGATCTCATTGGCTCTTCGCGGAAAGAAGGAACGCATAAGCCAATAGTGATCAAACAGCGCTGGTCTCTGCTCCAATCAGAAGCAGCACTCACGCGTCTTCCGCCCGCCCACTGCCTTTACTGCAACATCTGTCAGCTCAGGAGGACTGGAGAGTTTGGTCCTGCTTCTGAACTTTGCGTCCGATTTGTTTCAGAGTTTTACAGGCAGTGACAATTTAATACGCGCACAATAGATTAAGAGGAACCAAAGTTTAAAAATAGACCAGCTTTTCGCATGAACGCGTTTTCAGTTCTCCTTCTGGAGTTTATTGTGTCTCGTGCGCATTTACGCACCAAGTGCAATAGTAAGTCTAGACTTCAGCCTGTTTCTGCCAGTGTCCCCCTGAGATGGAGTGATGAGAGATCTCTTTCATTCTTTCAAGACACAGCAGAAGTCCTTCATCATCATTCCCATCCTCATCCTCACAACATGAAGCAGATCACCAAGCCCATCAGGATCCCATCAGAGAATCACTTTATAACAGCAGGGAAAGGTACGTTTTATTTATTTGGCAAGTTTTGAAAACGTGTCAGCACTCAGCAGCATCTTATTTTGTAAATGCATAATGCATTTTTAGTTTTTAACCTCTTCTAACTTTAGTTTCTAACACTTTACTATGAGGTTGAATTTGTTAACATTAACTGTCTTGAACTAACAAGGAACAATAGGGGACCTGAGACCCAGACCAACATCACATTTCTGTGGTCATCACAGATCTCAAGACCTCGATATGTGTGTGTGTGTGTGTGTGTGTGTGTTAATGTACAGTATGTTTTCGTACGTTTTATTGTAATTCTTGCATTTCAAGTTCTTGTTTTTGTCATCCAGCCATAAATTATGAGTATATCAATTGAAAATTATATAAAATTATTATAGCAGAACAGTTTATCACACCATTTTGCGAAGTATCATATATTTTAATTTTATAATCATTGCGCTGCTCCCTGGAAGTCTGATTCTGGTTAGTTGAGGTTTTCAGCATTGAGCTATTTTCATAATAATGACACTAAACCTCATAATTGACCGTCCCAGTCAATCATTTTCCTATATCTGTGCTTCATGTCTCTTGTATAATCATTATTTCATGTTCATTTATTTGTTTATTTGACAAGTAGCCATATAATAAGCGGGATATTATACAATCAGATGATTATCATCACAAAATAAATCAATTTTGGTGGGGGGCTAATGCTGATTCATAAAGACTGTGGTCTCTAAAAAAGTTTTATTTTTCAATAATAACCAGCTGACAGCAGATTAACCACAATGCACCTCTGAACATGTTCCCTCAGGTGACGTGCACTTCTCTTTAATGTAATTCTATAGTCACATTTACTATGTTCGGAATAGCATACTAACATACTATCCTGGTATGCAGAATATATATACTTTGCACAGTATTTTTTGTATGGATGAAATATCCGAATAACCTACAATGTTTGCTGAAATGTCGAGGAATTCTGTATCCCACAATGCAATGTTCTAAACTTGACCTTCTGTTTCAAGTATGATGAGTATGAACTGGAAGCGACTTCAGTCTTGACCTTTACAGCTGATCTATATCTTGATTTCGTATTTGATCAGTCTGACAAATGTTCATATATTTTTACAATTATTTTAATATATTACAATATTGAAGATTTTTTGTTCTTAGATAATAATAAACGCACATCACTCACTGAATTAAACATGACACATCTGACAATGTAGCACGCTATTTTTTGAAACATTACTTTGTTTTATAGTACATACACACTAATTGGTATAGTAAGTAGTGTTATATAGCTAATGCACAGTAGTTAGTAAGCCAGTATTCCATTCTGAACATGGCCTTTGTGTTTCAATTGTTCACAAGTGTTTCATTGTGCGTAAGTTCACGTCGTAAGCAGAGAATTTTAAAAACAACGTTCTTATATGAGTAAACTACTATTGTCCAACCGTTGTGGCCTGGCAGGCTGTAGCGCTTAAGACAGCTCTCTATCTCTCGTCCTCATGGAGTGCCTGATGCTTGTGTAGATTTGCATTTGAAACGCTTCTCCTTCACACAAAGACCTTGCAGCTGCCTCGCTGCAATCTGCAAGTGAATGTAGTGTAGCCGTCCCCCAAACAAGTGCATTGAGAAAAGGTGTGTGTTCTCGGCTGAAAATGTTTCGGAGCTGATGTTATCATTCAGGCCGCTTCAGAGTTTGAGGCCTGTACCCTACTGTAACCAGCCATGCCGCGACACGTCTTCTCATGTCATGAGTGTCGCTTGCAATGGTGTTTATTTTTTGTACATTGTTGTAAAACAATGAGCAGGGAGTAAACCGACAGTGCCATTTTGTTGGCTCTTTTGCATAGGCTTTGACATTTGTGTTTGCAGAGCTGGAGCAGAGAGCAAACACACGTAGGAATCGCTCTGTGGGCTGCATGCAAGCGGGTTGTTTTGAATTTCAGCTGTTGGTGCATGTGTGTACATGCATGTGGGTTTCACTGTGAGCAGTTTCACTTCGTTTCATTTCCTCCTGAGTGTCCTCTGACTGTAACCTTTATGTGAGAACAGTCATTTATGTATTATATAATACATTATACATTATATATATGAGCATTGCATTTTGGGATCCAGAAATTGCAGGTTATTCATCCATACAAAACGAATACTGTATATATATATATATATGCAAGACAATACAATACGATATATGCATTTTTTACAAAACAAAAGTTATCAGTTGATAAAGTCATTTATTGACAGTGTTAAGTGCATTCAGTTCTGCATTGCAATTATATTATATTAGTTATATATTATATTAAAATTGTCATTAAATTTCTTTATATGTATACTATTCTTTCCATTAATTATATTTAAAGCTGCAGTCTGTAACTTTTTTGGGTTAAAAATTATCCAAAATAAATTTTTGAGCAAGTATAACCAGCCAGTGTTCAAAACTCTCTGCTTGCCTTAGCTCAATTCAAAACGGTAAGCTTGTAATAATGTTTTTAACTCCAGTGGTACTGGTGGATTCCCACGGGAGATTCGAGCATGTCTTTGAGTCATTACGTCACATCTGTCCCCATAAAGAAGAGTCTCGGCTAGTAGGCTATATTGAGTCATTACGTCACATCTGTACACATAAAGAAGAGTCTCGGCTAGTAGGCTATATTGAGTCATTACGTCACATCTGTACACATAAAGAAGAGTCTCGGCTAGTAGGCTATATTGAGTCATTACGTCACATCTGTACACATAAAGAAGAGTCTCGGCTAGTAGACTATATTGAGTCATTACGTCACATCTGTCCCCATAAAGAAGAGTCTCGGCTAGTAGACTATATTGAGTCATTACGTCACATCTGAACACATAAAGAAGAGTCTCGGCTAGTAGGCTATATTGAGTCATTACGTCACATCTGAACACATAAAGAAGAGTCTCGGCTAGTCGACTATATTGAGTCATTACGTCACATCTGAACACATAAAGAAGAGTCTCGGCTAGTAGGCTATATTGAGTCATTACGTCACATCTGAACACATAAAGAAGAGTCTCGGCTAGTCGACTATATTGAGTCATTACGTCACATACACACATAAAGAAGAGTCTCGGCTAGTAGGGTATGTTGTGTGTGAGGATGCTGGAGGTGGAGATTTATAGCCTTTTCTCACAGCACTTGATATAATTAAACTTATCAATTTGATGGCGGATCCAGAAAGGTTCAAACGACGATCACCAGTGACAACAGACTCACCCGCTGTAAAATGCAAAAGACTTCGGAGTGGCTACAGAAAACAAGAGACTGCAACCGGCCCATGCGAAAACAAGGACAAATATCGGAAGGGCATTAAATGTAGTCACGCAATGCTGATGTTGAACATTAACAATTTGAGAACAAAGTATAATTTTTGCACGGTTTTACGTGATATGATAAGAGATTGTTAGATTTAATCAGCGCGATTTACTGCAATGATTTTTTTCCCTTAGTCGGTCAGAACAAAAGTGGATGTTACTTACTTGTTCAGATGACATTTTCCTGTGAAAATTATGTTGGTCATACTTCCAAAAAGAATAATCTGTGATTCTGAATGGCATTATCGACACCGGCGCGGCGACTGACAGCCTCACACTCTCCTCAAAACATTGTGTTCATCCGCGCTGTGCCGTGCCGAGGCACAACCCACGTAAAGTTGATAATTCCGCGAATAACTGCAACTGCAGATTTCAAACAGAGATGGCGACAAAGAGGACAAACTGCGGACTGCAGCTTTAATAATATTATAATTCAATAGGATTTTAATATTATTTATTTTCTTTATTATTTTATGAGATTTATATTATTATTATTATTATGTTTATTATCAGTTTTGTTTATTAAACTCATCCTGCACCTACAGTTTAATTTATGTTTGTGCCATAGAATCAGAGAGATTTTTGGCTGATGGATCATAAAATGGGCTAAAAAATAAAATAATAATCCCATAGACTTGTACTGAAGGAGGGACACTGAGCCATATCTATCAATCTTTTAGGCCTTTAAGCAGACTAGTAACTATAACATTAGTTATAGTTAAACACGAGTCAAATTTTCTTCAGAAAATATAAATATTAAGTTTCTGTTGTTTCCATTCTATCATAAATACAATCCGTTTTTGTTCTGTTTCAGTACCGCTATGACATTGCAGGCAAATGCTCATCAGTTTCCAGTGACACCCACCAACTTCCTCTCTGTCACCATAATGCAGTAATTTCTCATGTCACTGTCCACTGCATACATAATCATAAACACCTCTGTTTTTTCTCGCAAGCACGATCAGCCAGTCGGCAGCCGCTCTCATTGGACAAGCTGCCTGAGCAGTACCTGATTGGACAGTGGCCACGAGAGCCGTACCAACCCCAGCCGTCCTGTATGAGTGATAAAGCCACACAGGTCAGTCAACGTTACATGCAATTTACTTCACAGTATAGTCCCCTAAAATAAAGAGTCACTTAAAATGCCTGAAAATCCATTGCATTAGACCACAAAATATCAAACAAGTTGCATCTGCAAACCATTGAAATGTGACCTATTTTTATGAACTAACTTCACATCATTTTTACTCAATGATTTAATAATGTTTCACAAACACAAAGTGTGAAATCGTGTTCACAACCAATTTTACGTCCATAATCAAATGTGTTTCCAAATTAAATAGGATATTAAACAATACAACATGTTCATTTTATCCATCAGGAAATGATTTAGTAAAAAGTGGATGTTACGTTCCATGTGTATTTGTGTGTGTTTCTGCTGCTCTCTGTGTTACATAAAATGGAGCCAGGTGGTTATGAGAGTTGAAAAATAAGAGGCCAATGACATAAATAGAGCAGGAAAGTCATTGCAGAGATGGTGCAAATCAATACATTTTTAATGAAAGATTACAAAAACAATTTGTGTGTTTCTTTTTAAATATATTGTGCACCAATGAATTGTGAAATAAAAATAAAATATTTTAAAAATAAAAAACAGTGCAATGTATTCCAGGTTTAAAAGTCATTTAGGAGGGCTATTGCTTGTGGTAAAAAACTGTGGCAAAACTAATTTTGAATTTAATTTCTATGGGTTTATCACTTAACACGTTTTTATGAAAGTGGCATTAACAGAGTGGACGTGTCTGTGTGTGTGAGTGTGTGTATATATATATATATACACTCACCGGCCACTTTATTAGGTACACCTGTCCAACTGCTCGTTAACACTTAATTTCTAAGCAGCCAATCACATGGTGGCAACTCAGTGCATTTAGGCATGTAGACATGGTCAAGACAATCCCCTGCAGTTCAAACCGAGCATCAGTATGGGGAAGAAAGGTGATTTGAGTGACTTTGAACGTGGCATGATTGTTGGTGCCAGAAGGGCTGGTCTGAGTATTTCAGAAACTGCTAATCTACTGGGATTTTCACGCACAACCATCTCTAGGGTTTACAGAGAATGGTCCGAAATAGAAAAAACATCCAGTGAGCGGCAGTTCTGTGGGCGGAAATGCCTTGTTGATGCCAGAGGTCAGAGGAGAATGGCCAGACTGGTTCGAGCTGATAGAAGGGCAACAGTGACTGAAATAACCACTCGTTACAACCGAGGTATGCAGCAAAGCATTTGTGAAGCCACAACACGCACAACCTTGAGGCGGATGGGCTACAACAGCAGAAGACTCCACCGGGTACCACTCATCTCCACTACAAATAGGAAAAAGAGGCTACAATTTGCAAGAGCTCACCAAAATTGAACAGTTGAAGACTGGAAAAATGTTGCCTGGTCTGATGAGTCTCGATTTCTGTTGAGACATTCAGATGTTAGAGTCAGAATTTGGCGTAAACAGAATGAGAACATGGAACCATCATGCCTTGTTACCACTGTGCAGGCTGGTGGTGGTGGTGTAATGGTGTGGGGGATGTTTTCCTGGCACACTTTAGGCCCCTTAGTGCCAATTGGGCATCGTTTAAATGCCACGGCCTACCTGAGCATTGTTTCTGACCATGTCCATCCCTTTATGGCCACCATGTACCCATCCTCTGATGGCTACTTACACCATGTCACAAAGCTCTAATCATTTCAAATTGGTTTCTTGAACATGACAATGAGTTCACTGTACTAAAATGGCCTCCACAGTCACCAGATCTCAACCCAATAGAGCATCTTTGGGATGTGGTGGAACGGGAGATTCGCATCATGGATGTGCAGCCGACAAATCTGCGGCAACTGTGTGATGCCATCATGTCAATATGGACCAAACTCCCTGAGGAATGCTTCCAGCACCTTGTTGAATCTATGCCACGAAGAATTGAGGCAGTTCTGAAGGCAAAAGGGGGTCCAACCCGTTACTAGCATGGGGTACCTAATAAAGTGGCCGGTGAGTGTATATATATATATATATATATAAATATGTATGCATAATGATAAGCCAAAACATTCTGACCAGTCACAGGTGAAGTGAATATCGTTGATCATCTCCTAACAAGGCCACATATTAAGGTCCGGGTAGAATGTTACAGACTGGTGACTGGGTCAGAGAATCTCTGAAACGGCAAGGCTCGTGGGTTGATCCCGGTCAGCACTGGTGAATTAACCAACAGTGGTCTGAGGAGACACAAACCACAAACCGGCAACAGGGTGTTGGGCGCCCAAGACGAAGGCTAACCCGTCTGGTCCGAGCCAACGGAGGGTTTACTGTGGCACAAGTCACACAACATTTGAATGATGGTTATGTGAGGAATGTGTCACAACACACAGTGCATCACATTTTCCTGGGGAAGTGATGCACCAGGATGGGATGACGGTGGAGGGAGTGTGATGCTCTGGTCAGTGTTCTGCTGGGAAACACTGGGTCCAGCCATTCACGTGGATGTAAACTTGACACGTGCCACCCGCCTAAACATTGTTATAGACCTGGTACACCCCTTCATGACAATGGTGTTCCCTGGAGAAAGTGGCTCTTTCAGCAGGATAATGCACACTGCACACATTGTTCAGGAATGGTTTGAGGATCTCAATCCAATGGAGCATTTGTGGGATGTGCTGGACCAACAAGTTTGATCCAGCTCCACCTCACAATCCTCAGGACTTGAAGGATCTGCTCATCTTGGAGTCATCTTGGGTCGGCGCTGTGTTGGCAGCATGCGGAGGACTAACATATTAGGTAGGTGGTCAGAATGTTTTGGCTCATCGGTGTGTGTGTATGTATATAAATTTCAGTATATTCAATCTTTGACATTAAACAATGGAAAAGGGTTGAAAAAAGTAATGTCAGTCACTGTAGAGGCAACACAAATATTATTTGCACCGAAACAATTTTTGTAAGATTTCAAATAGTGTGCACCAATTAATAATTCACAAAAAAGGTCCATTCACACCAAGAACTATATAACTTTAAAGGTAACAATAACTGTATTAGTGTCCACACCAGTGCAAGATATTGTTCTGTTTGTGCTGCAGTTTTGTCATCTTTTGCTTTAAATGCTCGAATTCTGAAAGCAAGATTGATTCTGATTGACTGTCAATGTTTTTATCATTCATCAGCTGGAAAAAAAAAATCATTTTGAAAGTGATTCTAGCGATATTCTTTGCTTGTTAGTTGTGCTGTTTTTGACTGGTCTTACTCTGTTTTGTTTCCTTTCTTCATTAGTATCATGAAGTCTTTGAGTGCTCAGTGGTTTAGCTCTGCTGAGACCCCTCGCCTCCCCAAAAACAAAACCGTCACAAAGGCCGATGCTTCGTGGCAGTCTGTCGCCATAGAAAGTTCTCTCTGGCGTTGTGTGGAGTGAATTCTTTCTGGAGGTGCAGCAGTTTGCACCTGTCGCTCTGTGTGTGTGTATTTGTGTGTAGGTGTGTGCACACGCTACCTAAGGCTTGCGAGCGCATGTCTGTGTGTCTCTGCACCACCTGGCGCTCTCCGACAGCTCTTTGTGTGCCTGTGGTGAGCTGCCTGCAGTGAGATCCATACATATGCTAATGTGTGATCCGGCTCGCGGAGGCCTCGCGCTCCCAGAGTCAGAATCATCCCGTTTCTCTCGACGTCTCTCTTCACGCCGCAGAGCCATGCCGAGGCTCTTTGTTGACAGTAGCAGCTTTTGCCATTGTTTAAAGCGCTTGGTGAATTGATGATTAGTGTTTAAAAACTTCTCATGGACTGTTTTCTTGGTCAACATGAAATCAGAATTGACCCTGTTTGCTTCCTGAAATGGTTCATTCACCCCCCCAAAAAAATGAAAATTCTGTCTCCCTTTGTGAAAAAGAAGTATGCTTGTATGTATTGAATGTTCACTTGTTGTGTAGTTTAAATTTTTAAAGTATATTTTTAAACACTGTGCTTATAGATAACTTTCATGGCTGTTTCTTAACACACTTAAGTGCGTTTTTAAAATTAAATGCATTTTAAATTAAATCATTGTTTTGATAATATTTTGTCATGCTTTATAGAAGTATGCTTAGTTTGTACTTATGTTGACTAACATACTAAAGCATGTAAAATACTTTGTTAAAATTTTAAATGTAGTTTTAATTGATATTACATTTAAAGTGAATATTTGTTTTAAGCATTTGCAACTTCATTACATACTTAAATGCATTGCATACAAGTTTCAATAGAATATACTTTAGTGTACTTTAGTTGATGATACATTTTTGTCAGTACATTCAGCAGTACACATTTAAACATATTTTAAAGACAATAGAAGTAATTATACTTAAGTAAGTCCTACTTAAGTGGGTCAAAAAAAGCACTCTTAAGTTCAACAAATTGCATTCAATATAAATTTTAACTATTATATATAACATGCAATAATAAAGTGTCTGCAAACATTACATTCAGTTCGTATTTAAAAAGATATTCTTTTCAAGAAAATGTTATTATTTCCATAAAACCACAGTCAGTCCAAACCAGTATGACTTGCTTTCTTCTGTTTTTTTTTTTTTTCAGTCAATGGGGTCCAATATAGTTTTCGGCCCCATTGATTTTTATTATATGGACCAAAACAGTTGAAACATTCATAAATATTCCTTCACCGTTCACTTTACTTTTTCACTTTCGAAGAGGTTTATCAGCCGGCACCACAAAACAAAACACATTAAAGACAAGAAGAAAATGAGTATCTGGAAAAAGATGCACTTATTTGTGGTGCCTTTTGTCCATCTTTTGTGGCTGTTTGTTTGTTCGTCTTTTTGTTGCGGTTTTGGTCAAAGCGGCACATATGCTGTTTGCCAACCACAGACATCCTGTTGTTGTTTTATGAAAAATTTACATATCTAGGTCACATGATTTCAAGAATATATTCTGTATAGGACATAATTTAAAGTCAGCATGATTATTAATATTTAGTCAGTGTGTGCATGGTTGAACATGTTTTGACCATGTTTATTGCAGACGCCTGGATTTTGGACTGAGGATGGAGGAGAGGTTAACGTACACAAGCGCTCGGCATCATGGGGGAGCGCTGACCATCTCATAGAGGTATGCATGAAAATACTTACACGTAGACAGTTTTTACACTTCAAAAAAATGCCTTTCAGAATGTGTTCACACTTGGCATGTTTGGTTTGATTAAAACGAACCCTGGTGCGATTGCTCTGTTAGTGCGGTTCATTTGTGAACGCTGCCATCTGAACCCTGGTGCACCAAACAAGAGGACCGAGACGCTGAAAACATGAGTCTCCTTCACTTCCAAACGAACTCTGGTGCGGTTCGACTGATATATGAACGCAACATGGACCAAAGACATCTAAATTAACCAAAACAGGATGTGATGTAACAAGATGTGACCCTAAAAAGAATGCTCAAACATCTTATCGTGATACAGGCTACATTGCCCATCACAGTTTGGTACATGCATTGGAAACGCCAATTAATTTGTGTGTGTGACGGAGGAATTCCTGGCACTGTTTTATAAACTCTTTGTGAGTTCTCAGCTGGTACAAATACCATCATACTGTATGTACGCACATACAACGAGCGCATTTATCCCAGGACACTGCGTTGTTTTGGATGTTTGGTAAGTTTCGTGGCAAAATATACGTCATAAAAGCCATTTTTTGTTTTGTATCTTTAGGTTCGGTGTTAAAAATGACAGTGTGAATGCTAAGTGAACCAGGACCAAATGTACCAAAGTTTTATGTTTTGGTCTGGATTAAAAGAACCGAACTACATGTGTGAACACAACACACCCTATAACAGGGTCGGGAACCTATGGCTCGCGAGTCACACATGGCTCTTTGACAAAAGTCATGTGGCTCGCCAGGTTTCTCACCCTTCACCAGCATATGATCATTAAAAACTTAGACACATCACTAGAGATCAGTTTCCAATTATATTTCAAGTTGTTCCGTCCAATTTGCGTGCGCAGTGCTGTGTGATTTGCAGAGAATTTGTTTGCGAGTCCCGAAGATTTACAGGTGCGAGTTTGGTGATAGAATGAAGTTGTCACTCGCGTAAACCGTGTGAGTTCAACCACATTAAAAGTTAAATACAGAACTCATAAACATATTCAATTGCTGTGTGAACTTTGCCATAGTCTCTGGGTTATGATGGGTGGTAGTGTGTTTATTTATAGACATACTTTGGGCGTATAATTGTCCCTGTTTCCCATAATTATGGGAAATAAAAAATGTTTACCCACACATTGTGTCTTGACTTGCCATTATTGGCTCTCATGCACTTGCAAAGTCAGTTTAGGAATCCCAAGATGTGGCAACATAACAAACATCTATTCAGAAAGCTAAATTAGCAATGAAACCTGTGTGGTTTATTATATATAGTAATAGTATATTATATATGGTTTGTTGTCGGGTCATGTCATCTAGTACTCAATAGTTGTCTGGTGTAGGGCTGTATGGCATGAGCTCAGATTTTGCGTCAACAATTTGTTCTTTCCTTCCAGCCATTGCTAATGATAAGTATGTGATTTCTAGATCGCTAAACTCCGCCAGCAGCTCCAGCGCAGTTTGCAGGGAAGTTGCAATATCAAGGAGAACGAAGAAGTGACGCAGCTGAACCAGGTCCAGGTACTGTAGATCGACGTCATCATGTGTGCTCGGATAGTTTAGCTTGCATCTCTGCCTTTTTAGGGTTTTATTTGATCTTTAACCCGAAGTAGCCTTTTACCCATAACCATAACTCTTTAAAGCAATTTTGGGGTCTTATAATCAGAATATTGGGCTTTTTTAACTTTTGAATGGTAGTGTATATGTTTGTGTGTGTGTATATATATATATTGTTGTGAAACATTATTACAATTTTAAATAACTTTTTTTCTATTTTTTTCTATTATTTTTTTTGGTCAAAACATGATACAGTTTTTTCATGATTTTAACTTCTTATTAGAATTTAATTTCTATCTTTACTTGCAAATGAGTATACACATTTTATTAGCAACGTTTCGGTCGGTCGTGAGATAGTGATGTACTGATAGTGTGCGGGAGTTCCTTGTTTTTTTTTTGTGTGTTGATTTTTTGACCTACTTAGTTGGTCTTTCTTTCCCACGCACCTATCACCTGCAGGCGTGCGATGGCGTTTGCTAATTAATTTCTATCTTTGAAATAATTTTACCTTCTTATTTTTATCTTTTACATTTTGGAGTGAAATTTGATACTGTCTATTTTTGTGAGATTAACCCATATTTATAGAGGCAATTTCAGACATTAATCAGGTGACTTTGACATTAATGTACTTGCTAGTCTAATTAGTCTCTTTAATGAAGATGTGCTTTTTGTTTTTCAGCCAAAGCGACTCACTGCATCTTCAACTAATATGATCCATTCAAGACCCCTCATATGTAGAATGCCCAGCTATAGTGACTGTATTAACCAGGAGCTGGAGAGTGTCTTCATCTGTGAGGACTGGGGGAGGGAAGAGGAGAAGGTACACACACACACACACACACACACACACTCACTCACTCACTCACTCACTCACTCACTCACTCACTCACTCACTCACTCACTCACTCACTCACTCACTCACTCACTCACTCACTCACTCACTCACTCACTCACTCACTCTTCAATGGAACATTTCAAGGTTGTAAGACTGTAATTGTAGCGTGTTTGTCCTGGTGTTTCAGCCTCTGGAGGTGCGAGACGGTGGCCGTGCTCCTGTTCCTCCTCTTCATCACGGTGATCTTCATCACACTCACAGCACTGAGACACAGATGTCCTGCAGTCCCTGTTTCTGCTGCTCTCCTCCTGCAGACACTGACAAAGGTAGAGCACTCTCTATGCTACTCATTAACTCCTATGGCAGATATCAAATTACCATGGTATTGCCATCTGATACCATCACTGTACTGTGGTACTTTCACAGTATTTTATTAGGGAAGGTTTGCTTAAATAAACAGCTTTATTTTGTCCTTTAAGATTACAGGAATGGTTCACCTCTGCCTCAGTTTTCCAGCTCTCCCAAACCCAACAACAGTTATACGTTTAAACGTGAGCCTCCCGAGGGCTGTGAGAAGGTCAAAGTGTTTGAAGATCTCATGTAAGTACCATTGACTGCACTACAGTGGATTCTCATAAAACCCTTTTTTTAAAACCATATTGTTGTACACATCCACAGAGCATGCTTTGGGTTTTGGTACAAGGTTTTGCTTGAAGTTTTCTGGTAAAACTTCTCAGTGGGCTTCAGTTTAGCTCACATGTTATACTTGTTTTTTAGTACCATAGTATTGCCTTTAATGTGGAAAATAACATGACTTTTTCCCAGTCATTTGTTATTTTAAAAATAATTAAAAATATATTTAAAAAAATTATATAGATTTTATAGAACAGTTTCTAAGTTGTGTAGTTTAGTTGTGCTATATTATATGAAAACAGATTTATATTTGCATGTTTAATGTAATAAATCAGTATATATATATATATATATATATATAAAGGATTTTAATGGCCACCAACTTTGTTGTTTGCTTATTCTTTGACTTCATTACTATTTTTCTTGATCTTCATATATTATTGATTTATTTTTTATCTCATAGCACTTGTAGGACACAAGGCTTTCCCATCTTTTCCTGCCCCGACAGAAACAAGGTGAACTTCACTCCAAGTGGCTCTGCCTTCTGTCCTGTAAAGCTGCTGTGTTCGTCTCTATTCCCATCAGATGCTGCTGCTCGTCCCAGTCCGCTGGATAATCACACTTCAGATCAGATGTCTGGTCCACAAAACAGCTTCCCGCTGCGGCCCGTGGCCTCTGAACGCTGCAGTATTAGGAAGTGCCTGCTGCTCAGTTAGCCAATCAGAGCTCAGATCTGACTCCGCTTTCTAGGAAATTTCGTACTTGCTAATGGTTGCACAAAAGGACCATTTTGTTGTACATTGAACTTTATCTTGCAGTTTCATGTAATTCTGCTGGAATGCACAAATCTTTACTTAATCTTACAGCACATCCTACTAACCAGGTAAAACACATATGACAGTATCAGTAGCTGTAATCCAACAGCCCACAATACTCTTTCATGCCTTAACACAGAACTCAGGCTTAGCTTCCATTAGGGCTGAATGATATAGCTATAGTTAATTATATCTCAATATTATTTTTCAGTCTTTTGATGATATATATATATATATATATTTTCATTAGAGGAACCGTCATTTCACCACAACAGTCATTGCTAGCAAAATAATTGCACATATAGTGTGCATATTCACAATACTACCCAGCCCTAACATTCATACGTCCCTGTTTGAGTCATAATGACAATAATAATGTTTTTTGTCATTTTAGGGTCTTCCTCTTTATTCATGTGACACTGTTATGGTGTATAAATATAACTGCTGGATGCTCATATTAAAGTGACATTTGTAAAGTAGAATATTTGCGTGTATGTGCTTCCTAATATTTTTTTTTTTGTTGAATTGGGAATGCAGGATTTTTTTTTACATTAGTACTGAGACTATATATTAGGTGTTATGTGGATTTAGTTACAAAAAATCATCATCGATCAATCATCTTTTACTGCAATAACTCATAAATCTACATATTTAAATATCAGTTTCCAGTTAGTTTTTGAATATATAGAGTGCACAAATGTAAAATTACACATCTTTTATTAATTCATTTCATGCCATCCAGTTACATATTAATGGTAGAACTGTAAACACAATAATACAGCACAAAATATTGAAATTTATATGGAATTATTTGGTGTAGCGGTTTCTGATTTATTGTGATGCATTTATTTTTCTCTTTCTAGGAAAGCACTGATACTAAGAACTGACTTCAGTATAAGGCAATTTGTTTCCACAGGGTATTAGGTGTTATGTGGATTCACATTTACAAAAGCATGTTTATTACATTTTATTGCACTTACATGTTTGCAGGTATGTGTAGTTGAAAGGTAATACCCAGGTATTCATATTTAAAATGCTTCAGGATATTTGTAGTACGATGGACCCAGTTTTCAGGCACACACACATATAATCAGCACAAATACAATTAAACAACATGTACATAAATGCTTACTTCATAGGACCTGATATGTCCACGTTTTTACCAACGTTTGGTATTCCTGTCAAAAATAATAGAGTACAATAGTCAGGTTCTGGAAAAAATAAATAAATCGAATAATGTTTAAATCTTTCAAACCAGACCTACCATGAGCACTGAGGTTTTTTATTATTTTTTAAGGGGGAAAAAATACTTCCAGAACCAAGACTGTAAAAAGTAGGTGGTTAGAGTTGCATTCTACAACTTATCCATACATCTAAAAAATATATACACTGTAACAGCTGCTTTCACATCAGATAAAGTTTCCATAAGATAATATACAATATGACTTTCATCAAAATAAATGAATTCAAGGACCCCTCTCATATTTAAGGCTTTTGAAATGCAGCATTAGTTTTAGTAGTCAGCACTAAATTAAGACAAACATTTACAATAAATAGTGATTTACAAAAAAACATGCAATATCACAATATACAAACCAAAAACGACTTACTGTTGCTGATAATGTTGAGAAATGTTAATATATACATTTATGTAAAACAAGTAAATCCACAATGTTATGGCAAATCAAACTGCCTTGACAATACTAGCAATAGAAAAGGAATCAAGGCCAGAGTGATTATTATTAATTTCCTTTGGCAGCAAATATTTCTTCATTAAATAATTAAGGTTTACTGCTATGGCATAAAGAAATCACTTGATATCTGTCCAGATCTGTAGGCCTCTTGCATAAACTGCCGTTTGTGCGACAAGAGCGATAAAGTGCATCTGGATCAGGGCAGATTAAGCGTTCAGTAGTTCGTCTTCCTCATTGGTTCGGCCGATTGCATCCGGGTTTGACAGCGGATCCAGATCGGCAAACAGATTGAACCAAGCAGAGAGATCTTTTGAGGTATCTGTAATTGAAAATAAAAGATGATTAAAAGATGCATTACAATATATTCAATATACATAAGACAAGCTAAAGTTAGAGGTGTACATATTTGCTCTGAAATTTGGTCTCAATTGTATGTATCTATTTCTTTTTTAACCCTCGTGCACTGTTCGATTTCTGGGAATAACCATAGTCGGGGTAAAATCGCCCCTAATTGGATTCAATACAATTCTTGCCTTAGAACATAAAAATATGCGGGTCAGATTGACCCACGAACATCACAAACGTGAATGTGAACATGTTTTGTGTATATGTCAAAACACATCAGTGTATTGAAACTTTGCATTCATGTTCATGACCCTAAATGAGAAAAAGTCACAAAATTTCAAGAAAAACAACAGGTTTAATTGTATTTCAGATAGATTGAAATAAGAAATGATAGCTCATTTTTACCATATGTGGCGGACAAAATATTTTTCTGTATTGAAATAAGTGGGGAAAAGCTCATTTTCTAGCTTCATAGGGAAGTAAAAAACTAAAATAACAAAATATAACCAAGATATGTTATTATTTTGGGTCTGTACAGTTGCCTTAGAACGTTAAATGATGTGGTCATATGGGTCAAACTGATCCACTAACATCACAAACGTAACAGAAATTATGTATATGTCAAAACATGAACATTGAAATTTTGCATGCATGTTCATGACCATAAATGAGAAAAAGTCACAAAATTTCATTGGAAGCAAGTATTAAATTCTGTGTCAGATCAATGCATCACAATGGATCAATTCATGTTTAGACTCCCAATGTTGAGTCTGACACACTATAAAAGGCTCTGATCATTTACCTTTCGCTGCAGATTTGGAAGAGATTTGACTCGCTACAGAGGAGCTTTCAGGGATATTCTGTGGAATGGCTGTTGCCCAACCTGGAATACAGACCAAATTAAAGAGAATTTACAGTAGATGTATACTACTGTTTTTTTATTTAAGCTAGGATGCATTAAATTGATCACAATTCACAGTGAAGACATTTATAATGTTACAACATATTTCTTATTGACCTTTCACTAATCAAAGAATCCTGATTTTTTTTTTTAAAACATGGTTTCCACAAAAATATGAAGCAGCACAAGTGTTTTCAACATTTATAATGAAAATTTTAATTAAGTCAATGATTTCTGAAGGATCATGTGACACTGAAGACTGGAGTAATGATGCTGAAAATTCAGCTTTGATCACAGGAATAAATCAAAATTTCAAAACATAATTTAATAGAAATAGTTATTTTAAATTGTTTTTACATTTTAAATTTTAAATGAATATTTCAAGTTTTACTGTATTGTTGATCAAATAAGCGCAGCCTTGGGGAGCATCTTTTAAAAACATAAAAAAGGGGTAGTGTATATTTTGTTCCATGATGATCAATTATTATTGTATCAGATGAACTGGCCCCTAAAGGACCCGGCTGGTTACAGTAAGAGCCTGTTTTTGTCTACAATGAACCAACTTCCTGCCAGTAGTCGGATATCTCTGTTCACCTGAGGCCGTGGACTGTCGGTCGTTGATGTTCTGGTCGAGTAGTTTGGAAGGCAGGAAGAAGGCGTACTCTTCCTCAGAGGGCTGGATCTCTGCTCTGCTACTGCCGGCCGGCTCATCCTCCCCAAACACCTCACGCCATTCCTGCGAGAAACCCCTGTCCTCCAGAGAACTGCTGCCCAGAATCTCATCCAACAAACTCAAGCCATCCTTCTCCTGACCGCCAGAGAAACACTCATCATTTCCTGTATGTGCAGTGTACAGAGAGAGAAAAAAGGCATTGTTGATCATGTTTAAAGCTTTAAACAGGTCTTTTGGGGCTTTTTTTAGTGCATAATGTTGCTGTTTGAGCATGAAAAGGGTTGACCAATCACAACACACTGGTCCAGCCGACCAATCAGAGCACATTGTGCTTTTCAGAAGGAGGGGCTTCATAGAGACAGGAACTAAACAGGGCGATACTGACAGACTGGGAAGAGAGGAGCTGCAACAATGGAGAATATGTGACAAATAATGTGTTTATTGAACATTCAAGCTTGTTTTTGAAAGAGCCCTTTTTGGGACTTTGGAAAAGGGCATTATAGGTCCCCTTTAAGGATGAATATTAGTTATTGTGTTATTCCTGTGGACTCATGTATAACACGTGTGTATGAAAGCTTTACCTGTTTGTACTGAGTTACTGCTCAGAGTTTCTTGTTCAATTGAAATAAGCCTGAAACAGAAGAAACGAGCGATTAGAGGTGTGTATCACATAATAAACGAAGGAAATGAGGACTGAAAAGCTCCTACGTTTCATCTGTATTCTGACTCGTCTCCTCGTCTTCTGCTTTTGCCTTTGTTTTCTTCTTCACCTTTTTCTTTGAAGCTTGATCTGAACCCTGGAGTATCAGACACAACAGATGAACATATTTGTTGAACATGCATCATAATATCACAGCCTGTTTGTCCAAACAATGGTAGATGGGTGAGCATTTAATAATTTAAGACAATTTATTTTTTTTATTTTTTTGCCATTCCATCTGGTGACACTAGTCTGGCAGAAATTAAAACACACACACACAAAAAACACAAACCTGGGGCAAAAGCCCATTTTGGGATAAGTATATGTTCCTATTGTGAATAACTTTCCCCACATAGTATGAGAGCAATCCTCTACTGATAGAGACGATATTAAGATGATGTTCCATAATTCACCACTCAAGAGTTTGTTGACGGGGAGATTTTAGAAATGTTTTTGAAAGAAGTTTCTTATGGTCACCAAGGCTGCATTTATACGAGCAATAAAAACAGTAGTATTGTCAAATATTATTGCAATTTAAAATAACTGTTTTCTATTTTAATATATTTTAAAATGTAATTTATTCCAGCAGAATTTTCTCAGCATCATTACCCCATACTTCAGTGTCACATGATCCTTCAGAAATCATTCTAATATGCTGCTCAAGAAACATTTACTTTTATGATCAAGGTTGGAAACAATAAACGTATTTATTTTAGGATTATTTGATGAATAGAAAGTTTAAAAGAACCGCATTTGTTTAAAATAGAAATGTTTTGTAACATTATAAAACTCTTTATTGTCAATTGAATGCATTTTTCCTGAACAAAAGTATAATATCTTTAAAAACATAAATCTTACAGACTCCAAACTTTTGAATGGTAGCGCATTTTTCCAGAATATGCTTTAGATAAAATCACCTGCTAAATAAGTAAATAAATGTATATGTAAAATAATCTTCCTTTAAACTAAATAAAAATGTTCAAATCAAGCAACGAGTGAGTGAGTGGAGGCGGGGCTCATTTGCATATTCCACGTATACTAAATAAGGGCAAGGGTGTAGAGTTACATTCAAGCTATTTTAAGGCATTTTTTTCAAGGAATTTTTTTTTTTATATGTGATTTTGGCGATCAAAGATGAGTTTTAAGGGGGATACAATTATTGACCACAAGGGAACTTTAACACTAAATGAGAGCTATAAGTAAATATACACATCCATCCCCAAAATATGAATCTAAAACATAATGAGATCAATTTCTTTTGAAAGCTCTCACCCCCAGTGCTGAAGCTTCATGAGTCTGGCAGCCTTTAAAGCTCTCATGAATAGCAGCCATAGTGTGAGAGGTTTTCTCCCAGAAATGAAGCAATGTGGTCTGAAGCACAGAAAAGACAGATATTTATCTTTATGACACGACTCTCTGCAAGACTTCATTCTGCTAAATTGTGGATAACTGGCTTTATTAACAATTCATTTAGATCAAATAATAATAATAAATATAATAATAATGCACATGTACAATGCTCACAACTCGGTAAAAAATAATAATAATAATAAAGCTACAAGAAGGTGCACCTGATAGGTTGTCAGGACGTGTGAGAGCAGATTACAGCGACTGGCTCCGAGCAGATCAACCTTCTGACACACATCATTCTTCAGCTTGTCAAAACTGGTCTTGGTGTGACGCACCTGAGTTTGAACCTGAGGGATATAAAGAGATGAAGCTGCTGCCCGTCAAAAACAACCGTTGATCTGGTGAACACAACGAGTGTCTAATGGGTTTTTTAGCTGATCTCAGGTCAGTTTTAGAATGTAGGTTCATTTTAAATTCATTTCATGAATTTTAATACGTATGCGTATATAATACAAAAAGAGAATGATAATTAGTTGCTTCTAATTGACCCAGTTTGCCAACGCTCTGCCTAATTGCACACAAAACAATGACTACAAATCATTAAAACATACATTTTACAGAGCTTTCATATTTAATGGTATTTAATTATTTGTAAATTCCATTTAATAGATTAGACTTTCATGAAACCATTTGTCAGTGGTTTATAAACAGTTTCTTTATACACAGTTTCCGTAGCAGTTACACGGTTCTGACCAGCCGGTGGCGCCACCTTGAGGTGTTTAAACTATTATAAACTAAATAGTTTTACAAAGCAATTGGTTCAATTGATTCAGAGCTTCAAAAAACGTAGTATCTCCCATCACACTGGCTGTGTCCGAAATCACATACTCTCTTGAGTAGATACTTATTTTGAATAAGTACTTTACGAGTGCTAAAGAAGTATGTTCTGTATGGTATGAGTATAGGGGCAGAATACAAGCAACCCACTCCATAATTCACACATCACTGACACACAAAAACACACACATGTCCCACAGGAACGGGTTTATGAGAGTTTGAGATTTTGTGAGGAAAAAAAAAGCATGTGACAAAATAAGTATGTCTGAATTCACAGGAGGCCACGGGAGAGGATTTGTGAATAGCAGTGAAGTTAACCAACCAGGGACGTGCACAGGAATTTTGTGGGGCAGTTGCTCTGACCTGAAAAAAGGGCACTACCCCCAAAACTCACGGGCTATATGAAGGAATATATTCAGTTGAATTTTGCCCATACAAATTGCCTTATCTGATCGTGTTTATGTCCAAACGACGCAATGCCTCATATTATGGTATTATTATTATTTATTAAGATTGCAAACGTCAAAGATGACAGGTTTATGATATACAACTTTGTAAACAGTATACAAAATGTATTAACAATATGTTAAATGTCACCAAAATACACATGAGAAAAAGAGTTCCTCATATTATTGTTTATTGTTTTTTAATTATTATTATTATTATTATTTTTTAAATAAATAATCTGGATTGAATTGACAGATGGGGAAAAACTCGCTTCTAATAAAAAAAAAAAAAAAAAACGCTTAGATTTCGGAAAAAATACAATCCTTTTTAACCTTTTGGCTTCCCGTACATTAAATTGTGCTTTTTGCTAATCTGGGCAACTACGCATGATTTGTAATATGATTGCGTAAAGGGAACAGGAATACCGGTAGGGAACAGAATCGACTGCTAAACCCAGTGCCGATCCTGACCTCCTCCTCGGGCCCTAAGCCTAATTCTGCTAAAGGGCCCTCTACCTGACCTGTGATGTCGTGAGCTATGTAAACCATTTGCCATTGCCACAGTCACAACTGACACTTCAGTGCTCTCAATACAATCCTCCCTCCTTTAAACAAAACAGTCAAAGAATAAGTACAAGAATATAGAACAGAATGAGGTTCAAACAAACAATATTTGTTGAATAGAGTATTTTCTATAGAATGTTAAGATAATAAGTGAATATTATTAAGTAAGTGAATATTAACGTAAAATAAGAAGAAAATAATAAATTATAACCCTGAGCTTTGGCTTTTGGGATTAACTTTGGTTCTTTCTACAGCCTGGGCATTTTCGGCATCAGTATGATTTTTTAATTTTCAGTTGAAGCAATTCTTGATTTATGGTTATTATTTACTGAGGGATGTGCATCCATATTGACCAGTATGTCCAGCTAATCAACATTTTAAATTCAATATAGCCTATAAATCAATAGTCAATCAATGTCAAATTGTCAATACATTGCTTTCTATCTTGCATAATTAGTGCAGTTGTTTAGAGTTTTTAACTACACTGAGACTAGATAATCAGTGTCTTGTTTTATAATGTGTACTTTGATTGGGAGTGCCATCATTCACGTGCATGTATTGTACAGTATGTCTGGTCTCCACATATTTCTGCTTGAAAAATGCGAGTTTCATTTCGTGCACGCGCATATTAACGCATGATAACACACGCGACGCGGTTATGTTTTCCGAGCTGCAGTAAACAAACACCGTTGCACTTTGTCGTTTATCAAAAACAAACGTAATAAATAATTGTATTTTACTCTCACTTTTGTCAGGCACAAAGTGATGCAAGAGATGCACTGCCTGCCCAGCAAGGTTAGCAAGACCGAAAAACATCAAACTTTGCTGACATCAAACTTAGAGAGGAGAGAACACAAGTTTACCTGATTGTTGTTCCCGCAATTCACTCTCATGTTTTTTTTCTTCTTCCTCTTTTCGTGACCAGAAGGATAGTTTCGCTTCATTTTGTCGTGGATGTTGTAGCTACACATTTGACGGCGCGCTATGACTATGACACGAGATGGAGGCGTGGCCTTAAGTAATTTGCGTGGCCCTACGCCGGTCGCGTGCAGCGTTTGCCCTTCATACTGACTTTCACTTTCGGTGCCCGAATGGAAGTGAATGAGGCTTTGCGATTTTTTTTTTTAATTTAGGCCTACGTGAAATTCTGCATCCATTGTACGATTTAATTTTTTTCTCGGAAGGGCAACTTGAGTGAGAAGGGCATATGGGCAGTTGCCCGGGCAACCTGAGCAACCCCCCTGTGCACATCCCTGTAACCAACTGATGCTGGTAGATCACATGATAATGACAACATGGCAGATGTAGTACGTCCAGATTACATTCATACTGCACACATTCATACTATATAGAACATACTTTTTTAAGCGGTTGTGAAGTAATTACTTATTCAAAATAAGTACTTACTCAAGAGAGTATGTGATTTCGGACGCAGACAATCCGTTTTTTGCCTACTATATACTGTAGTAGGGATCAGGGAAGTATGTGATTTTGGATGCAGTCTATTTTATCCCACTGCAGATGAGAATGATTAGAAGACATGTTACGCCTTCTGCTGGTGAAAAGCTTTCACTACAGTAACACCGTCACTGCAGGGTTGGCAAGTCACAGAAAAATGTCCAGCCTAAAGCGACTCAAAACTCATCCAAAAGGAATGAAAACTAGCCCAATTTTCCCCCCATCCACAGTTGACAGCTTCAGGATTCCCATAAAGGCCCTGAAAATAAATGTTTTGATTTATCTAGCTTTGCTTTAAAACACGTATTGTCTTTTCACTTCCCCAATTTGTTTAAAACTGTTTTAACTGTTTTAACTGTTTTAACACTGTTTTAAAGCTGCAGTCCGTAGCTTTTTTTGGGTTAAATTTTTTCCAAAATACATATTTGAAAAAAATACATAACCAGCCAGTGTTCAAAACTCTCTGCTTGCCTTAGCTCGATTCAAAGTGGTAAGCTTGTAATAATGTTTTTAACTCCAGTGGTACTGGTGGATTTCCGCGGGAGATTCGAGCATGTCTTTGCGTCATTACGTCACATCTGTACACATAAAGAAGGAGTCTCGGCTAGCAGGCCCGTCGGAACAGGACAGGCAAACCAAGCAATTGCTTGGGGCCCCGAGGTGGACTGGGGCCCCAAGACAACGACTGTTTAAGAATAAAATGCAACGAAAAACTGTGAGCGCCCCTTTGATAGTCAATGCAGTAAAGTGCAATGACACTGTTATCGGAATCCCCCTCAAGGGGGCCCCCTCAGTAGTCGCTGACAGCAGCCAGCCAACCACGCGATCTCTGCTGCCGGCAAAATACAAACCTCCTCGGGAGTTATCATGAAGCGGAATTATGCTTCAGGAAGCCAGAAAAGAAAGAAGAGAAGGTTAAGAAAAATACCAGATAGTAGTAAAGTAATAAATTACACTGCATAAAAATAGCTCTACTTGTCTTGTACAAATGGTGTAATTTTGCAGCAGGTAACATTAGGCTAGCAAAAATATGTTTATGTTAGCTACCTGCCTGACGGCAAATGCTGCTTGTAACGAACAGTTAGTGCAAATTTTTTTTCGAACGGACGGAATATGGTTAACGTTACATACTGTAATATGTTTTTTAACGGTTTAAGGAGTTCCAGAATCACTGTTTATCGTATTTAATGACTTGACATTGCTATAGCTAATAGGTTTTGATGAAAGTGGCATAGCATAACTATTCCACCATGATAATCTATTTACCAATGGGGGTTAGGAAAACCACACAATAAATTCCGTGCATCAAACATTAGCTTGGGATGTTTTTAAGCATTGGTAGTGAAAGCAGCATCCCTTCCCTTCTAATATCAAAATATGAAAATGCTAACATATCTTTAAGTTTTCTGTAACACTTTATAATAACAATCATTAATAGATGGTAAATTGTTAGTTATTTAATGTTTAGTTAATTGTCATTTAACTGTTAGCAAACAGTCTTTTTACTTAATAAATAATTTGTAACCTTACCCATCTATAAACATTATTTAACCTGAAAAAGGCAGAGGAACATGATTTTTTTATAGCTTATGTCACTGTAATTTTTTATTTTTTTTATGCACAGTATGCAACAGCAGTATTTGCACTGTAAACCTTTTTTATTCATATAAAGTGTGTGTAAGTGTGTGTGTGTGTGTGTGTGGGGGGGGGGGCTTGGGGGGCCTCCATGTCCATTTTGACGTTGTTAACATTAACAATTTGAGAACAAAGTATAATTTGCACGGTTTTGCGTGATATGATAACTTATAAGCGATTGTTAGATTTAATCAGCGCGATTTACTGCAATGTCAGAACCAGAACAAAAGTGGATGTTTCTTACTTGTTCGGATGACATTTTCCGGTGAAAATTCTTATGTTGGTCATACTTCCAAAAAGAATAATCTGTGATTCTGAATGCCAGTATCCACACCGGCGCGGTGACTGACAGCCTCAGTCTCCTCAAACATTTGTGTTCATCCGCGCTGTGCCGTGTCGAGGGTGTCAAAGTGCAACTCACGTAAAATTTATAATTCCGCGAATAACTGCAATTGCAGATTTCGAACAGAGATGGCGACAAAGAGGAAAAACTACGGACTGCAGCTTTAACACATCTTTACACAATAAATTAAATTATTTTCTCATCTCAGAAAGATCAATACACATTAGTAAAAGTATCTCTTTTTCATGTTTTGTCTATACAGATAATCTTTTTAGTACACTATACATTTTCAAAATAGCCCGATTGTGTGGGAAACCTGGTGCTCTGGGACAGACTGACCTTGCGGAACTTCTCCATCTGCTTGTGTGTGTCCGGGTCGAGCTCCTGAGAAACGTCCTTCATCCAGAGCAGAGCTCCTCTGTACTCCGTGCGTGACTGTTCCATCCTGTTCACCGTCAGCCACGTGTCGGAGATCGCTCGGTAACGGAAGGTCTCCACCTCCTGGTACAGGCGGCCCAGTGGACCTCGCAGCGCCAATCTGCAGTGAGGAACCAATCAATGAGAAGAACTCTCAAACCAATCACATATGACTGACTGAAGTTGATATAGAATCTTCAATACTGAAATAAATCCAGCATGAATTCCAGGCTGGTTACAGTGCTGGACTAGCTATTAGTGGACCAGCCTGTTCTCAAGCTAACCTGAGCTGATCTATCAGCATTCCTGCTTCACATGCTGGTGACCAGAGCAAACCATGCACAACATACGGCTCACCAGCAATGCAGGGTTGTTTTTGAAACACTGAATAAATGAAGAGACCTTTGCTGTGAAGAGAAGCAGAGCGCTTTCCCAGTAGCTTGCATGATCTTTCCAGCGCGACTCTTGTCTTGAGAGCCCTGCGAACGCAGGAACCGACCCAGTTCATTCTCCTCCTCAGACAAAACTGAAAAGAGCATCAGAATTAAGCCACATATACTAATTATTTCCTTGGAATAATAAATTACCTTGGATTAATAAATTACCACCTTTATGTTTTAAACATTTGAACAGCACAGCAAACAGTTTTGAGAAACAAATGAAAAACAAGTACACTTTGACATAGAAAAGAGTACTTATTATGGAAATAATATAGTTTAAAATAATGTACTTACAGTAAGTGCAAACTGAATGCAATGTTTTCAGACCCCTAAATGCACGTTGTTTACAATTAACTGAAAATGTATTATAGTTTTAAATTATATTAAATGCAATTAGCTGAACTTAAGCTATAGTTAATGATATGACCGTAATGCTGAAGTTGCGAATGAGTACATTTAAAATGTTCTCTTTAAATGTAACATTAAATAACACAACAGAACTTTACACATGCTGTAGTATTTTAGTCAGCACCAAAATAATATTTTTTTTAATGAATGACAAAGATTATTCAAACATAATGGTTTTAAATGTACTTTAAGGTAAAACCTTTAATTGACATTATAACAAAGTGCACTTTAAAAGTGTACTTAAGTGTGTTAAGAAACATTAAAGTGGACTCTCTTTAAGTGCACTAAAAGAGCCGTTTATTTCATTGCTATTATATTATCGGCAAGTACAGTTTTCCTAAATATACTTTTAAGAGTATAGAAGTACACTACAAATGCACGTTCAATACAATTAAGCGCACTTCTTTTTCACTAGAGATCAATGATATGAATATTAATAAATGTGTGAAATTGAGGTCTACTTACAGCTGATCCTCCGTTGATACAGTTCGATCACCTTCAGGAGCTCCATGCACGTTCTCTGCACTGAATGAAACACCTGAGGGGAAGCAAGCCAAACCAAACCCATCACATGACCTTTCCTTCAGATTCAGAGAAAAGTCTGAATTCTGTCCATTTCTCACCTCGAGTTTAGCATCCAGGTCGGCATCGGAAGCAACGACATGTTCGTCCTCCTTCTTTCCTGTGACTTTGATCAGTGTTTGTTTGGTTTTCCAGTATTTCTGCTGGAACTTGTTCACCACCGATGATTCTTGACTTTGGAGAAACTGGTCAAAATGAGAATAACCTCTGCAAAGACATGACAAACCAATTATGAAAGCATCTCATTTAAGTGTACAATCATGAATGTCTGCAAATGAATGCATACTCACTGGTTCCCTTTCTCCATGTTTATCAATTATCTGAAATAAAAAGGAAAATAATTTCATCACAATTGATGATATTGTCACATGTTTATAAGTTTAACATGTTTAACACATAGTTTTAATTTATAGAAGATAACTGGTCATTGTGCTATTGAAAAAAACAAAACATTCATTGTTTCATCAATGCACCACACACATAATTGACTGAACACACACAGGCCTCTCTTTATCTTTTGCGAGCATTTCTCTACAGGAAGATGATATCTCTGTAAATAAACCTAATTAATGCTACAGTACACTCGTCACTTACAATATTCATCATCCTGCATGTGACTCTCACATCCGGATTTCATTCTCTGCCGCACCAAAACAAACAGCTAATATTATTCTGTCATTATGCAACAGCTACAGTAAAAGCTGGAAATTATCGACTTATTATAAAAGGCCTTATAAGGAATTGGATTAGTGTGAGACTTACCTTATGAGTTTGGATCCCGGCTGCAGATGTTTAAGTCATTCTGTAATGCGAAAATGAAACACTATGTGTGTATCACTGCGTGTTTTTGGGTGCGCGTCCTTGCAGGAGCAGCGATGACGTCATGCGCGCTACTGCACGAGCGCACTGCGAATATAGGAAGAATGGATGGGTGGGTAGAATGACAATTATCTTGAAACAGGGACTGTAAATGCGCAATTGTGATCGTTCTGAATGATTTGATGATATTAGTATGATATTTTAAGTTTTCGGGGCTTCTAAATTACTAATAAAGTTTCTTTGTAGCATTATCCAGTTGTCAATTTTTCTCAACAAAAGAACAGGCGTTATCATGTGGTGTCTGTTACTTTTCTCAGCGCTTAGTACAATAGACTAATCACCTCAGTTTGCGATTCTTTAGAGACACTCGTGCGAAAGAAAGGAAGGACAAACGAAAGAAATGAAATTTTGCACTAAGAAACTGAAGCATATTTTTATTAAGACTTACTGTAAAAAATAAAGGCCGTGCAAAAATACTTCTATGACGTACGCATTTTTTCCCGCATTTCTGTATGAGAATGGAAGCTCTCCGAAATGATTACTTTTAGGAAAAGTAGAAGTTTTAAGAAACATTAAGGTAAACATGCATTTTACATTCATTTTCAATGTGATAAGTAATTGCCCCCAAGTGCGTGGAGGCAGATTGTATTCAATAATGAAATTACATTCACTTTCACAGCAATTTCATTAATTCACAACGAGAAATGACAAAACCGTTGACACATGATCTCAGCAAAGAAAAATCAATTACAGGAACTCATTAAGTTTTGCTCTGTCTGTCAGAAATAATGACACATATTCACCAGCACCTGCCACCGAGATCAGCTAAGTTCATACGTGAGTATAGAGACAAACAGTAGGCTACTAAATATTTTTCACAATTTAAAAAAGAAAAATAATAATATTCTTATAATATGAGCTGGTTTCTCTCATTATGAGATCAAAGATCATCCAGAAGGTAAGTACGGAGACTCGCTGTGGTAGTTATAGTCTGGACAGACTTTCTGCACCAGTTTATAGTCCAGGCTGTAGAAGTATATGTAGACACAGATGACTTTGAACGGTTTTGAGCAGAGCCACGAGACATGGCTTTGAGTCTGGTCCTGGTCGCAGCCATGGGACGGGTCATACCAGCAGCGTGTGCTTTTGGTGCCTCTCTCCACCTTCTCATGCTCCACCCTGCAGTTAAACATCCTCGACTCCACCGAGTGCACAACAGTTTGATGAGTCGTTGCATCAAATTCCACCGCTTTGCTCGGAGGAACCAGCCCTATGGAGACGTTTCCACCGCCGGTGGTGTTGTATTGGAAAAAAACGCTAAACGTTCCGTTGCCGTGATCCACAATCTTCCCTGTGATCAACAGGTTGAGGCTTGCAGACTTCACTTTGTACTGGAAATCTCCCCAGCCGAACATCTTAGCTTTTCCTCTTTTCACCGTGAGCCGTTTCCTTGATTGTTGGCCGGATGGGTGTGTCTCCGTCAGGTTCGGGGCCCAATCCCACAGCTCCTGCTCGGGACATGAGCGGAGTTTGTCGGACAGGAGGCCTAGGGTGGGGTCAGCGCCACGGACATCAGGACTCGGTTCGGGCAAAGGGTCCGAATCAGCACACGAAGGCTTCATTGTCGTCTTTGGCCTGTCCATATGTAGAGACCTTGAGGTCAGAGGACTATTTCCATTGGCATATCTGATCTGAGACAAACAAAATGAGACTTTTAGACTTTAGAGAATGAGTTTTAGACAAAAGAGAGACACCGAACTAAAAAAATACACACATATCAGAAAGACAATATCTCCTTGACTTCACCTGACAGCAAATCTGTCATACAAGAGAGCTTTTATTAGTGAGCTCTTGGATCAATGGCCCAAATGTTACAGTTTGTTACAGTTTGCAACGCTAGGGGTTAGCGCAATGACAGTCCTGAAACAAATATCAAAAGGTGTCCGGGAGTTGCCTGTAATTGAATTTTGGCCATCAATATCAGATAAAAATGCCCTAGAAGAGCGTCAGGGAAACATGGTCCGACTTACAAAATGTAAAAGAGACGGTGTTAAAAGAGACACCTTTAACTCTGCAACATCTGAAGAAATAGTTCACCCAAAATTCTGTTATTCATTTACAGATTCGTGCCGTTATTCACTGAAAATCTCTCAAATCTCATTTGCATATTTAAATATGACGCATCAAGATTGTGGTTGCTTGTGTGTTCTTAAAGGGATACTCCACTTTTTTTGGAAATAGGCTCATTTTACAACTCCCCCAGAGTTAAACTGTTGAGTTTTACCGTTTTTTGAATCCATTCAGCCGATCTCCAGTTCTGGCGGTACCACTTTTAGCATAGCTTAGCATACATCACTGAAGTGGACAAGACCATTAGCATTTCTCAAAAAAAAAATGACCAAAGAGTTTCGATATATTTTTCCTATTTAAAACTTGACTCTTCTGTAGTTACATCGTGCACTAAGACCGACGGAAAATGTAAAGTTGCGATTTTCTAGGCTGATATGGCTAGGAACTATACTCTCATTCCTGCGTAATAATCAAGAAACTTTACTGCCGTACCATGAGAGCAGCAGGCGTAATGATATGACGCAGCGCCTAAAAATAGTTCCGTTGTGTTGACAGAAGGTAGCCTATTTTCAGGCGCTGCGTCATATCATTACGCCTGCTGCTCTCATGGTAAGGCACTAAAGTTTCTTGATTATTACGCAGGAATGAGAGTATAGTTCCTAGCCATATCAGCCTAGAAAATCGCAACTTTACATTTTCCGTCGGTCTTAGTGCACGATGTAACGACAGAAGAGTCAAGTTTTAAATAGGAAAAATATCGAAACTCTTTGGTCATTTTTTTTTTTAGAAATGCTAATGGTCTTGTCCACTTCAATGATGTATGCTAAGCTATGCTAAAAGTGGTACCGCCAGAACCGGAGATCGGCTGAATGGATTCAAAAAACGGTAAAACTCAACAGTTTAACTCTGGGGGAGTTGTAAAATGAGACTATTTCCAAAAAAAGTGGAGTATCCCTTTAAGAGCTGCTTTCTTACTAAGGTATTCAAAGTGGTTGCAGTCGACAGGGTGATACTAAGATGGACGGACGGAGAGATAGATTGATAGATAGATTGATAGACAGACTGACATAACTAGACAGACAGAGATAGATATAGATAGATAGACAAACAGACAGACTGACTTATAAATAGACAAGACAGATAGACAGATACTAGATAAAAATGCATTTTTTTGAATTCCCAATTGAACTAAAATATATATTTAGTTCAACCAGTTCCAGCACCCTGCAGTGATAAATTAATGGAATAATTTATGAAGATATAACAAAAACCTTTCATCTCGTTGCTCTCATTTACATTTCAGAATGACTTTTTATGATACACAATACAGTGAGACATGCTGCTTTACCGTCAGAATGCTGTGCAACATAATTAACTTCATTTGAAGACTGACAGTTTCCCCCAAACAGCTCTGAGCATGATTACGGCTTTTCCGATGGCAGATTTACAGGAAGCTGGTTTAATGGATTAGGTCTCCAGCAGTTGTACACTGCCATCCCACTCCAGCTATAAATAAGATCAAGGTGTTTCCAGCTCAGAGTTCATTTTCCAAAACGGGAATTTATGGAGTTGTAACATTCACAAACATGATTCAAAGCACCCAGACGAGGTAATGTGCGTGAACAATAGCACCTTCACCTTCATTAAAGCGTGATGTTGAATGATGGAATGCCAAGCAAATACAATGAAACTTGAGCAGAGATCATTTCAATGATTCTACGTAGAATGATGAAGTGTGACAACAAGCCATTTTCAAGTTTGAAGGCTGACTTGAGAACAGATTTGAAGTTTCAAAATTTCTTATATTGTGTTGTTCTGTAAACTATATATATATATACAGTCGTGCCCAGAATTAATCATACCCCTGGTAAATATGATCAAAAATGGCTGTAAAAAATAAATCTGCATCGTTTATCCTTTTGATCTTTCATTAAAAAAATTAGCAAAATCCTAGCCTTTCGTTTAAGTAAAAGAATTGAAAGTGGGGGGGGGAAATCACATTATAAAATAAATGTTTGTCTCCAAAACACGTTGGCCACAATTATTCATACCCTTTTATCAAATACCTTTTGCAATCTCCTTTTGCCAAGATAACAGCTCTGAGTCTTCTCCTATAATGCCTGATGAGTTTGGAGAACACCTGACCTGAGATCAGAGACTATTCCTCCATACAGAATCTCTCCAGATCCTTCAGATTCCCAGATCCATGTTGGCGCTTCTTCTCTTCAGTTCACTCCACTCATCAGGTCAGGGAACTGGGACGGTCATGGCAGAAGCTTCATTTTGTGCTCCCTTACACATTTTTGTGTTGATTTTGATGTTTGTTTTGGATCGTTGTCTTGATGGAAGGTCCAACCACGGCCCATTATAAGATTTATAGCAGAAGGCGTCAGGTTTTGATTTTTTATCTGTTGATATTTGATAGAATCCACAATGCTATGTATCTGTACTTTTTATCCTTGTGTGCACCAAACCCATCTAGCCTGTTTGCTGCCAAAAAGCTCTTGTTTTAGTTTCATCTGACCACAGAAACCTGTGCCGTTTGAAGTTCCAGTCTGACAACTGAATATGCTGGAGTTTGTTTTTGGATGAGCGAGGAGCATTTTTCTTTAAAACCTCCCAAACAACATGTGGTGATGTAGGGATTGTTTGATTTTTTTTTATAGGCTTTCTGACACCAAGACTCAACTAGTCTCTGCAATTCTCCATCTATGATCGTTGGAGAGTCTTTGGCCACTCAAACCATCCTCCTCACTGTCCATTAAGAAAATATAGACACACGTCCTCTTCCTGGCAGAATCGTAACATCTTTAGTTGATTATAACTTCTTAATTATTGCCCTGATGGCCAAAATGGGGATTTTCAATTCTTTAGCTATATTCTTACATCCACTTTCTATTTTGTGAAGCTCAACAATCTTTTGATGCACATCAGAACTATATTCTTTGGTTTTATTCATTGTGATGGATGATTAAGGGAGTTTGGCCTTTGTGCTTCCTCATTTTTAAACTCCTGTGAAACAAGAAGTCATAGCTGGACAATTTCATGTTCCTAGTCACCCTGGTGTGCTAAAAAAGGAAAATATTAATGGGAATATACTTCAGAGATATTTTATTCATAAAAAATTATAGGGGTATGAATAATTGTGGCCAACGTGTTTTGGAGAAAAACATTTATTTTATAATGTGATTCCCCCCCCCCATTTTCAATTCTTTTACTTCAATGAAAGGTTAGATTTTTGTCAATTTTTTGAATGAAAGATCAAAAGGATAAACGATGCAGATTTATTTTTTACAGCCATTTTTGATCATATTTACCAGGGGTATGATTAATTCTGGGCACGACTGTATATATAAGCAATAAGGTACGAGGCTGTGCTGAAGGGCGTTGTTAGCACGACGCGAAGCGGAGTGCCTGCAACCCCTTCAGACGTTACTTATTCACGATACAGCAGTTGCCTTGACTACCTTATTGCTTTTATAAAACGGTTACCACACAATAAAAATATTAAAGTAAAAAAAAAAAAAATGTATAAGTGCAACTTTCATAAGTAATATATCACTAAAAGCCTTCCTTCCGCTAGAAAAAAAAATAGTCCCTGACCCGTGAACAGCAACAACGTTCCAATGTTTAATATGCATGAAAGCTCAAATAAAAACAACATGAACCGCAGTGTTGCGCAGTGATGAATAGAACCGTTGGGTGAAGCGGTCATAAAGCACGGCTATTGACCAATCAGAATCAAGGATTGGAACTAACCGTTTTATGAATGTAAATATAAATTATTTATGGGCTGTTTATAAAATCATATGATTACATTATGGTAGACCTTTGAAGATTTTTCTAAGGATCAGACCAGGTAGGCCTAAAGACCTGTGCAGGGCAGTCAGTGAAAAGGGATTGAAATTCACCTGCAAAGATGAAATCACAACATACTGTAAGTCATCTGAAACATTCCCAGAGGGAGATACTACCTCTGAAACCGGCATCTGCTAAAAGATGAAAAAGAATCCGTGATTGCATTGAGAACATAAGTGCAAAAATCAGTAAGCCATGATTTAACTCCATGGATCATGGGTAAAAACATACACAACATGCCGTAATCAGATGAAGGCAGAGTTAACACTGGAGCAATTCCATTGAACATGTCCAGGTGGAAAAAAAGGAACCCCCAAAAATCGAAACTTATGATATCAACTCAATAGCTCTTTTCACAGATTTCGTATATTGGATCTTTATCTCCAGGGGTCAGACACTTACAGTCACACTTATATATTTATATAAAAAAGCAATAATCCTTTTGAGGCTCGAGCACGTTGCCTCTTATTTCAATTAGAGACGAATCGATCTTCAGTCTGATGTGTGAGCTGGACCTTACACAGGGAACGGGTGAACAGAGGAGGTGCAAGAACGGAAGAGAGACAGAGAGACAGAAGTCAACACAAAATACTCTTACAATGACTCTAGCTTGCAATGCTGGAATGTTGCATTATTAAAAGTATCTGATGAGAAGTCATTGATGAACACTGGAAAACACTTCTAAAACACCAAGAATGATAAACTGCAATTGGAAGTGCAATAGATGAGACACAATTGCAAAAAGTGTTACACAAAAACATGATGGACAAAATTGCTGACTTTTCTGAGCAGTATTGATCTCTCGATGCGAAGACCAGTGACCGATACTGTGTTCCATCACATGATATTCTTAACCAACCATTAAATTAGAATTCCTCCCACTAATGCAATCAAGATCCATCATTGATAATTATGATAAAAAAAGGAAGAAAGTTGAGTTTAGTTGGTCTTAGCTGGTTTCTACAGGTCTGATTTGATGGTTTTAGGGGTTTTCAGCTGGCCAGAAGACCAGGGGAACCATCTTAAACCAGCTAAGACCAGATTATTTTTCTTTTTTTGCTGTTTCACATCAAAAATATCAATAATGTTTATAGAATTCCTGTTGGAATTTCAGAGAATCTTAAAGGGACTTTTGTAAACATCTCATAAAACAAAAAAATTATATTTAAATAGGCTTAATGTTCCAAAGCTTCCAAACGATATAGTTCTAAAGTCTGAAAAATCTGATTTACCAAGGAATTATTGCCTTTAATTAGACATTCTATAGAAATTTTACGTTCAATTTCAGCATTTGATCACATACTTTTAATCCATCCTTCACAAAGCTCTCATAAACAATGTTTCAGTCTTTGATCTTACATGATTGGCAACAGATCCCAATAGGATTCTGACAGAAATCACGTACAGTATGCATTCAGTATGGATTTGACTTGACACGTCTCTGTCTGTGATGCTGAACCCACAGCCAAACACATCAAAGAGCAGATCAACACCCGCAGCCAAGAGACGTAGAAGAATTAGAGATAAAATGTAAGTGTACTTACATCATATGTAGCGAAGAGGATCATAAGATGCGTCAAACTGCTTGCAATCATCATCATAGAAGGTTTTCTGACTCTTGAACTTTCCTTACAGCCGTTCTGATCCCTGTGAAATTCTCAATAGGATTCAATGTATTTCACAGGGGAAGCTGATGTTCCTGATTCGAGGCTTGTTCTGCGCTGTGAACACATGGTCACTCAGCTCCATCTGACACCGAGAGCTGCTCACACGAGGGAGGAACGCCTGGGAAGCTCGACTCAACCAATCCAGCCTCAGACACACTTTATGACTTTCATTAAAGTCATTCCTACAATGCAGCATATTTATCGCATCTGCCATCACATAAAAGAGTAAACATTCACATTCATAGACATACACTCACCTAAAGGATTATTAGGAACACCATACTAATACTGTGTTTGACCCCCTTTCGCCTTCAGAACTGCCTTAATTCTATGTGGCATTGATTCGACAAGGTGCTGAAAGCATTCTTTAGAAATGTTGGCCCATATTGATAGGATATATTGCAGTTGATGGAGATTTGTGGGATGCACATCCAGGGCACGAAGCTCCCGTTCCACCACATCCCAAAGATGCTCTATTGGGTTGAGATCTGGTGACTGTGGGGGCCATTTTAGTACAGTGAACTCATTGTCATGTTCAAGAAACCAATTTGAAATGATTCGAGCTTTGTGACATGGTGCATTATCCTGCTGGAAGTAGCCATCAGAGGATGGGTACATGGTGGCCATAAAGGGATGGACATGGTCAGAAACAATGCTCAAGTAGGCCGTGGCATTTAAACAATGCCCAATTGGCACTAAGGGGCCTAAAGTGTGCCAAGAAAACATCCCCCACACCATTACACCACCACCACCAGCCTGCACAGTGGTACCAAGGCATGATGGATCCATGTTCTCATTCTGTTTACGCCAAATTCTGACTCTACCATCTGAATGTCTCAACAGAAATCGAGACTCATCAGACCAGGCAACATTTTTCCAGTCTTCAACTGTCCAATTTTGGTGAGCTCTTGCTAATTGTAGCCTCTTTTTCCTATTTGTAGTGGAGATGAGTGGTACCCGGTGGGGTCTTCTGCTGTTGTAGCCCATCCGCCTCAAGGTTGTGCGTGTTGTGGCTTCACAAATGCTTTGCTGCATACCTCGGTTGTAACGAGTGGTTATTTCAGTCAAAGTTGCTCTTCTATCAGCTGGAATCAGTCGGCCCATTCTCCTCTGACCTCTAGCATCAACAAGGCATTTTCGCCCACAGGACTGCCGCATACTGGATGTTTTTCCCTTTTCACACCATTCTTTGTAAACCCTAGAAATGGTTGTGCGTGAAAATCCCAGTAACTGAGCAGATTGTGAAATACTCAGACCGGCCCGTCTGGCACCAACAACCATGCCACGCTCAAAATTGCTTAAATCACCTTTCTTTCCCATTCTGACATTCAGTTTGGAGTTCAGGAGATTGTCTTGACCAGGACCACACCCCTAAATGCATTGAAGCAACTGCCATGTGATTGGTTGATTAGATAATTGCATTAATGAGAAATTGAACAGGTGTTCCTAATAATCCTTTAGGTGAGTGTATATGAATGAGAATGCTTCAGCATTTATAATATAATGCATACAGTCTAAAAATGCTTGGTTCAGGCTTTTGGGTCATTGTATTGGGTTGAAAAAATGCAACGAGGTCATCCTTCATGTTTAATACACCAGTGTTTATTACCTGTAGGTCATCAGAAAACATAAGCTGTACAAAAAAGACTTTAAAACATGACCATAATCAACAAAGAATCAGCGAGACCACTTTGCAATGTACTAAACATTTCTGTGCAATATAAAAGAAATTAATATGATTTAATACTCATTCTTATTTACAAATGATACGAGACATTCATTTCACCAGCTGCTAGCCGGACGGCCAGGTGAAATGACTCTGATGTAGCAGCGTAAATGAATCAGGGGAAAACCAGGAAAGTTGACCAATAAAAAGCCTCTTCTATAACTACTATCTGACTGGAAGATATCAGCAGGATTCATAGGCTAATACATCTTAGGAATATCATATTCAAACTGTTGTTTCGATATATATAAATTTTCATGAATACTTAAGATTTTATACACCATTTTCTTTTTCACTGCATTTTAGGGGATACAGTATAATTATGGATATATAAATTGATCACTATTTTATTTTCTGCTGAACAATTAAACATCAAAACCGTTGCCGAATGATTTACTGTTTGATGGCTTTGTATATTTTCTGTAAGTGTGACGAGACAGCTCAAATTGTGACTATATTTGTTACACATGTACAATAACCCCAGAAAGTATTTTCACATTTAAGTCACACTGAATGTAGAGATGCATTAGATTACACAATATCAAATCAAGCAAACTTTATTATAAATAAATATAAAGCCATTCCTACATTTTTAATGACTTTTCACAGTCCTTTTAGAGGCATCATAAATGCCTATTTATATTAAATGTTAGGCTACTATAAGGGAAACCAAAATTCTGTTAACACTTTTAATCCATCCAATTTCTATATAATGCTTAAATCCTAATTTGTATATTCAAGTACACAGTGTCATGTGATACACCAGCAGGTATACTGATTTAAGTTTCACAAGTTTTTGATTCAGTATAAAAGGTTCATAAGAATCAATAGTTCAGGAATCGGACTACACCGCACAGCTGGAATGTTTTAGATTCACTAAAAAGAACTGGTTCATAAGAGTCAATAGTTTGGGAATTGGACTACACCGAACAGGTCGTATGTTTCTGATTCACTAAAAAGAAGCACCTTAAAGGGATAGTTCACCCAAAAATGAAAACTCTGTCAGTAATTACTCACCCTAATGTTGTTCAAACCCCCGTAAGACTTTCGTTCATCTTCGGGAACACAAATGAAGATATTTTTGATTAAATCTAAGAGCTGGATCACTCCTCCATAGGCTTTTAAGGGATTGAAACTTGCCGGCCCAGAAAAGTTATTAAAGACATCGTTAAAATAGTCCGAGTGACTACAGTGGCTCAATCTTAAGTTTATCAAGCGACGAGAATACTTTTTGTGCGCAAAAACAAACAGTGAGTGAGGTCTGATCGAGTGAGTTCACGTAGTGTAACAGCGCAGCGCTTCTGTGTTGTACGTCACACGCAGGCTCACTATTGGCCGACGCTGGTCATGTGTGTGATGCGTGTGACGTACAACCCAGAAGCGCTGCGCTGTTACACTACGTGAAATCTCGAGGCCCACAGAGAAGGAAATGAGTAGTTGAATAAAGTCGTTATTTTTGTTTGTTTTTTGCGCACAAAAAGTATTCTCGTCGCTTGATAAACTTAAGGTTGAGCCACTGTAGTCACTTGGACTATTTTAACGATGTCTTTAATAACTTTTCTGGGCCGGCAAGTTTCAATCCCTTAGTAGCCTATGGAGGAGTGAGACAGCTCTCAGATTTAATAAAAAATATCTTAATTTGTGTTCCGAAGATGAACGGGGTTTGAACAACATGAGGGTGAGTACTGACAGAGTTTTAATTTTTGGGTGAACTATCCCTTTAAGAGAGTTCTGACATTGGTGGTGCAAAATAATAGTGTGGGAAACAACATCAGAATATTTTAATACATTGTGTCACTTGTTTCCAGTATTTAAAAACATGCTACTGGTTCACAACCCTATATCTAATGCAATTACATTCAGACATTTTAAAGTTGATCTTAAGTGTCCAAATACTTTGTAGGGCCACTGTATTTTGCATGACCACTGTCCTGTGAGAATTGGCAACAATCAGGAACAAAACTCCCATATTTTTGAATCGATAATAAGGCAGAAACTATCGGTCTTCCCATGAGACCCATTGTCTTGACACGTACATTATTCATGTAAATATATACCAGACATTGAAAATGGGGCATAAATCCCCCAATCAAAATCATAATACCGTCACAACCACTTTTCCCTAACAACTGTATATCGACCAATTATTATATATTATAAAAATGTCTGAATGGAAAACTATAACAAAAAATACATATGTAAAGTCTGTTGAGCAGAAAAGACACATCATACAGTAGAAACTATACAATGCACAAATGAGTGAAAATAAAAGGACGTGAGGTCTTTAAAGAGTCCCACTCTGAGATCTATTCTTACACTTTCTCAGTTATCCCGCTTCATTGATGTGCTCCAGATTCATATTCTGTTGCCTTGAAGAATCATCGCTTCAGAGACATTGTTCAATGGCGAATGCCTTCCTTGCTGCACTAATATAGTGCAAAATAACACCTGGAATCAGAGTGGGACTTCCAGGAGAACATGATTCGTCTCGTTTTTACCTTCCATAGAAAGGCTGCATCTTCCGTGAGCAAATGTTGTCCATGATGTAAGTGATATCTGAAGTTGTTCTCTACTGCGTGTTTGTACTGTATGTTTTGGCATTGTTTATTCAATAACTCCCTCCAAAAACATGAATCCTCTCAGATGGGAAGCACAAGTCGGAAGAAAGTTGTTCTGATAAGGTCCTAGAGAGAAGTCCGACCAGTCGTAGAAGACCATTAGCTTGACCGCAGTTGCATAATTGACAAATGCTTGTAAGGAACTGAATATAAACAAAGGCATGATCTCACAGCATATGGAGATGTGTGTAAAGGCTCTTCCAGAACAAGAACGGGAAGTAAAAACAAAGTATGACGGTTTTCTTTATGTTTCTTCTTCCAAGTTGGATTCAAGCGATGAGGGTCCAGTATTTGTGATGGTTAGGCATTTCTCATTTGGAGGAGTATTTACTGTAGGTGAATCTCAAAAACATGCCTAGGTCACACTTTACCCCCAAAACAAAAAATTAAGCTTTATTTTAGGCCTATTTTATTGACTTTATTAGATGATGCTGAATAATGGCACTATTGTCTTCGGTAGAGCTGCTTCACAGCAGAATTGAACTTGTTTCATAATGAATGAACTTTACACCGTGATTGAACTGAATTGAATCGGTTATATCTGATGAAGTTTGCATCAATAATTCTGTTACTTTCCTGTTTATTACTGTGAAACAAGGTCTATAAAGTGCTATAAAATTAAATGTTGATATGACTACAAAGGCTTTTTGCATTGTGACAATATTTTCATAACAGTTAAGCACATTTTCCCTAAATTCTTATTGCTGCAATGTAAACACTCTCTTTTACTATACTTTTACTATGTTTCAATAAATAAGTATTAATACATCATGGTTATATTAGTTATATAGCCTTTAATTTTTGCTGATTTAAAAGGATATTTTTAATATGAATCGCTATTGACAATACTGAGAATTACAAAAACACTTAAATCGTCCAGATGCATTACAGTAAAAAAAGAATTTAGGAACTAATGTGATTCATTGTCATGAATAATGCAATAATCAAAATTTCATAATATCACGTACAAAATCTTAAAGGTGCTAAAATTGCCTTAGTTTCTTTTAATCAAAAATATCATTACTTATATATTTTTTCTTCAAATTTTGGGGTATAATGTGACGCGGGCATGTTTGAGTGAGATTCGCCCATTTTCAGAATGTCGATGATATTTTCATGACATCAGTTCTCAGAGAAAGGCTACATGTCCGCATCACCATCGTACGCCAGGGTCAAGGGTTTCAGTCGGTTATTGTTTTGTCTTCGCTGAGGTTTCTTTGGCTTTTTGCTGAGGACAAAATAATCAAAATTCTATAATAACAATATGCTTGGTTTAAGAATTACTGTAGAATTACTTTAAGGCCACATGCACACTGCAGCAATTTAATTCTCTTCAATAAAAAACAAACAAATTTACTAAAAACAAAACAAAAAAATCCAGCAGCCATAAAATAAATATTTTAAATTACGATATTTAGCAACTGTAATTTAGGCCATTCATTGCTGCATTTAAGGTTGTCTCGCTCAAAATCTTGCAGTGTGTACATTGCTTGTGTATACTTTATCTTACAGTATTTGAAAACACGATATATTATATAAATACAGTATATATGCATTGCATATGCATTTTATGGCATATGGTACAAAAATGAAATCATGCAATGTGTAAAAAAACAAACAATGGTTGATGAATGATGATGAAATATCATGATGATGAGGGAAGATTCAGTAATGACTTATGATGAAATATAATAGGTGCAAAACTATGTCAAGCGTGATTAAAGACCATATTGGCATTATTTCAACATATGATCATAACAAATTCACTGTTCCAAAACCTAGTGAATTGCCCTAATAGGCATAACAGATGTTCCAAAAGGTAAGAAACATCATGTTGCCTATCAGAACACCTAATCTGAGCCTAATTCTGAGGCGGAATCCCATGTGTGCATCACAGAAAAGGCAATCCCAAAATGCATTATGACAAATCAGTGAAAATTTGATGATGGACAAAGTCTAAATTATAAATATACTTTTAATTCATTCAACACAGAAAAGTGTTGATAGAAATAGTTCCATAGAATTAAAGGGATAGTTCACTTTTTGATATGTTTTAGCTTACCTCAAGGGCATCCAAGATGTAAGTGTCTTTGTGTCCACAGTATTTTCAATATTGTTATTTTTAGGTCAAACCGTTGTTGTCTGTCAGTCATATAATGCAGGCCTATGGGGTCTACCTCAAAGAGCATACACAGAGAAGTCCAAATTAAACATGATTTAATGACTCGTAAAAGTAAGTACACATTGATGGCCCAAGACACGAAACGAGCGGTTTGTGTGAGAAAACGAACAGTATTTATATCGTTTTTACCTCTTGTAATCACAGTCACGTCCAAGTACTCTGATGGCGCGGGCGCCTCTGTCTGCGCAAGCGCCGGAAGTGATCTCTCGCGCGTGAACGTCACTCATTGTTTACACAGAGATTTCGGACGTAAAATCTCTCTTTTTTTCTAATTTCTTTCCGAAATCGTCTTCCATTGCGATTTCCTGTATATCTAAATATGTTTAGATCTTCACAGTGAAAGGTAAAACGTCCGAAATCTCTGTGTAAACAATGAGTGACGTACACGCGCGAGAGATCACTTCCAGGGCTTTCCGGCGCTTGCGCAGACAGAGGCGCCCGCGCCATCAGAGTACTTGGACGTGACTGTGATTACAAGAGGTAAAAACGATATAAATACTGTTCGTTTTCTCACACAAACCGCTCGTTTCGTGTCTTGGGCCATCAATGTGTACTTACATTTACGAGTCATTAAATCATGTTTAATTTGGACTTCTCTGTGCATGCTCTTTGAGGTGGACCCCATAGGCCTGCATTATATGACTGACAAACAAGAACGGTTTGACCTAAAAATAACAAAATTGAAAATACTGTGGACACAAAGACACCTACATCTTGGATGCCCTTGAGGTAAGCTAAAACATATCAAAAATTAATTTCAAAGTGAACTATCCCTTTAACCCTATAAAGCCAACTGTAATATATATGATACAGCTCACTAGGTTTTGCAACAGAGTTAGTTTCTTTATCTTTTTTTGATCCCTTAAACCGTAGATAGGCAGCCTACCCGGGCAGCTCGGTGCATTGGGCATCCGAACATAAGGCACAGACTGAGGCCGAGGCACTGGGCAGAGGGGGCTGAGATCAGGAGTCTGTTCCTCCGGCCTTTAACTGGCTCTTGACTCTTGACTCGGCTGCTGGCACTCAGGGCAGGTGTACGTCAGTTCATGGGCGTCTTGGCCCATCCATACCACCGTACCATTGGCAGAATCTGGCGTCTCGAGCGACCGCCGGATGGCACAGTAACTGCTGCTCATGACGGGCGAAGGGAGGCATGGATGATGGGATGCGAGTAAAAGAAAAACACAAGCAAACGAATGCATGTAGTGAATGAGAAAATAAAGTGAGCGATGACGAGGCAGATGGAAAGTGGCGTCGCTCTTACCATGCGAGGTAAATCATCGACACTATAAACACCAGGAGGACAAAAGCACCTGCCGCCACACCGTACACCCACGTCTTCAGTGTTCCGTCTAAAGAGGAAAAGCCTTTCTTTTTTTAGCAAAAGCAAAATGCAAAACTACATACAGAAATTGAAACTGAATATTTACCTGGTCCAAAGGGTTGCAAGTACCATGTGCGTCCCACGCGGCCAGGCTGAACCGTGGTGGGCAGGGTGGGGTTGATGGCCCGGCTGGTCTTCACATCGGTTTTCTTGTCCCCTGCGGTAGGGATTTCGAGCACAGGGATGGGCGTACATTGCTCCAGCATTCCCTCGGCCGTCAGGACCTCGGTATAGCCCTCCTCACACATACATACTCCCTCCTGCAGGGGGCAGCAACAGCACACAAATACTATCATGCTTTCTAGTCTGCTTTTACAGCCTCATTGTGTAGTTTATAATCGTGCTCTGGCAAACTAAACTCAAACTTTCCAAACTGTAGATGTTAGGTAAAGACTGAAAGAGTTGTGGTTTAGCAGTGGTGACGGTGAAGGCGTCATTTATAGCCTAACTTTAGCTTTTCACTTTTGGATATTAAATATTTAGGCTTCAAAATTAATAGGGTAATAGTTGTGTTCATTTGTGAATATTATCGCTATGAACAAAACGTGTAAGAATCATACACTTTTGTTGGTCACAGAGCTTAATTTCTACAATGCTCCAAAGCCAATGAAAAAAAAAAAAAAACTATTGGGTTTTTGACAAGGGAACCAGGGTCATGCTAACTTCCAAGTTGGCCTACAAAACTATGTCATTCCTGCAGTAGTCTATTGACCAGGGAAATGATTGTTATCGCCCATCCTTAGAGGAAAGAGAATATTCACAAACTTCTCTTTTTTGAAAGGGATTGTGGGTAAAATTATCCCAAATAGCATGCACAAAAAAATCAACTAGATGTATTATATCATTTGTGCAGCCATCATTTGGTATGCACTAATTCGGATCTTAATATGATTAACATTTGGTCTTGTAAACTGAGTAAAAAGTAAAAAAGCTCATTGATCATGTTTCAGAAATATAGATCAACTGCACCCCCCAAAAAACAGTTTATGACTATGATTTTCTGTTACGTCCATTATAATAATTACAGCTGGAGCGACCGTCGACAGTTACAGACACCCAGGCTGAGATTACAGTAATCCCACAATCCTCTTGCGTCTTACCTCTGAGCAGAATGACTGTGGTTTGTTACAAAGTGGATCACATGACTGGTCCGCCCCTGGCAGTAGCGCTGGAGGGCATCCACCTGGAAGAAATAACAGAGTAGAGATCTTTTTCAAGCTTTTGACAGAAAAGTTGAGTTGAAAAAAAGTTATGTACAGTACACCTACCAACCAAAAGACATAACAATAACGTTACTCTATCTCATTCAAAAGTATACTTTTCTATTACATCACTTGCATGCAATACTGCATATATTATAACCACTTCAAGCCACCATGAAATCAAAATAGACAATTCTGATTTTTTTTCATGGAATATTGAAGTATAATTTATGATTTGTCTGTGCACTTTTTTAATTCCTCGTAATCTTTAATTAAAATAACTTCCCTTCCCTCTTGCAGCAACATCTCTTCTCTGATGATGTGTTTACTGGCGCGAGGGCGGGGCGACCTGTCACTCACATGAGATCCACCAATAGCAAACCACAACCATCCAATCAATTCCCTACATTTCTTTTTCTTATTCAACAGATATCCATCACACTAGGCAAAAAGACCATCACAACTTCTGTTTCAGTTTGACTTGAAAAATAGTAATAACTGTACATATAATTATTTACTTAGTATTTACAAATAAATCATATCCCACTGCTGCTAAACTTTAGGTATATATTACTTAATTGTCAGTTCTGATTTTACTCCTTGTACCTTGTGGTACTATTGTAACTATTGTCCATATTCATTGTTGTCTTTTTAGTCATCATGACTGTCTACTACTGTAAATGTTTTACGAAGGAACTGTATTACATTCGCATCATATCCATTGCCATGTGATGTGTTAAAAATTACAACAGAATTGACTTTGCTTAGAATACTGTATCCCAAAAATGCAATCCAGTGTGCTCTTTGACAACTGTACACTAGTAGTTTAATCAGAAACTACAGAAAATGTGCATCTTGTGCACAGTACACATACTACAAAGATGCTGGCATGATGTTCTGAACAGTCTGCTTAAAACAGCACTTTGCCAATTCTTTTATAATTATTATGCATGCAGCTTTTATGAGCTCATTAATTCAAAGCTACAATAATTTATTTGTCACACTGCAGGAACGTTAAAAATGACCTTTAGTGAAGGCCAAAAGGCATTTAAAAGTGGTGGAAAAACTGATAGGGCCTAAGATGTGCACATTGCGATATACATTTTAACTTGAAAACTTGATGTTGATTAAAAAAAGTCCAGAGACACATTATGCATCAAGTAAAGAAAAGTTCTCTGAAGGTTTGTATTGGTATCTGTCAACCATCATTGGTTACTCATTCATGTGACTTAAAGAGACAGATGTAAAGTGGTGTTGTACAGCACCTGTGACGTTTATTCCATCTGAGCGTTGACACCAGATCAGCTGAGGACCGCCCATCCACTGGTACTCGTAACACTCACCATCTATACGGAAATCAACAGAGTAAATATACATACTGCAGTCGACCCTTTAGACAGTTGTAGAGAGACTCATTAAGGGTGTCGTCACACTCACATCCTGTTGGCTCCATATTCTCACTACAGTACATCATACTATGAGCCTGATGTATAGAATATAATACATGCAAACTGTTTTGAATTTGAAAAAAATATTTTGTCTAAATACTCAATAAACTGTTCCATTTCAAAATGTAAAAATTTCTTACAATTATTTAATATTTCAGGCTTTACAGGGTTAAATTGGACCAAAATGTGAACCAGCTGAAAAAAAAGCCCAATTCCCATTGCATTCACACTGTCCCTGGCCTTAAATAGCACTTATTTTGGTCAGTCTGTTAGTTATGTTAGGCTCTCGGTTCACTTTTCAATCACTATTGTAAAGAATCAAGCCCTAAACATCCAACTGCATTTCATGTAAAATTCTATGGACCTGTTAAATCAGGTGACGTGAAAAGTATTTATTCAAGGAATCATCCATGTGGAACGAAATCCAAGTATGGTAATGAGCAGGGTTCTAAATTAACTTTTTTGATCACCAGCCAATGTGGCTGGTAACTTTCTAAAGTTACCAGCCATTTAGAATTTCCACTAGCCAAATTTTTTCCGGTGAAAATAAGAGAAATTATGAGTGCCACTGAATGCATTTGATCATTTTATTAACATTGTTGGCATGAAAAACACATGTAAAGTACAATACAACACAGAAAGTGCAAACATTTCATTTCAAGTTTGGGATCTATCCATCTATTAGGGATGTGCATGAATATTCGATCTGTAATTATTATTCAAAAAATAAAATACTATTCTAATTAATTTTTTCTTTTTTTTCGCAGTTATAATTAAATGCTCTGGGTGGAGCGTGTTTAACAAGTGGATTGTATTTGATCACATAATGTCGTTGTCTGCCTCGCGAAGTTTGGAATTACTTAGATGAAAATGATAGCCTATTACAAAATGGAATTACGTTTAATCAATTATTAATTAAACTGAGTTATCATAATATCACCACCACAATGAGAAATCACATGAAATCCAAAGAAACAGCAGTCGACTGAGGAAGCAGCTGCCCATCACTGCATTAACCACTGAAGGTCAGCAGCTGTACCCCGATATCTTCTGGTAGCAAAATGATTTTGAGACATATGCTTCCTTTAAGTTTCGTTGAGGGATACAGGTTTAAGAACAGAAAACCCAAAGTGCTGTTACTTCACTTTGCACACACACACACACACACACACGCCACGCGTCTCTGCAACGTCTGTGTCAGCCCAGCGCGTTTTCTCACTCGAGCATGTGGATATTATTGTTTTTCTCAACATGAACGTGAAACAATATAAACACGATAATCATATGCTGACTCGAGTATGTACGTTCTGTAGGATAACTGCGCAGTCTGCTTCTTTTTTTGCGTTTTTCCCCCGTTTGCGCTGCTTGAGCTTAAATGTTTTTGTTGTTTATATATTTTGTTTAATACACATATTGTTGAATATTTTCAACTAAAAGAAAACCTTAAGATATATAGTAAGCTTGTTGTGTATATTGCCGAATGTAGCCTATAAGCTTGTTCAAAAATGACAAACGTATAACGTATCTCTCGTTAAACGGCATTTAAATTTAAACCCAGAAGTCTGTCCCAACCACCGCCGCATTTAGTTTAATCTTAACTTTTTACTTTAGCTACTTTACTAGCTCCCTCCTCTTTCAGTCTACGCTCCCTGCTCTGGCTCCGTTCGTCTTTATCTTCCTTGTGTTTTCTGGTGGACGGACGCGTACGCTCCGTTCATTTTCATCATGATCATTTCTCGTGCTGGTTTCATTCACTAACTGCGCGCAGCCAATGGGCGTATGGAACGTCATCACGTAGCATTACGGCACAGTGTTCATGGGAAATGTAGGAAGTACTGCCAGAGGGATAAATGACCGAGAACAGAGCCTTATGCATCACCGGCCAAACTGGCTAGTAAGTTTTTATTAACACCCGCCAAAATGAATTTTAACCCGCATTTGGCGGGTTGGCGGGTGTTAATTTAGAACCCTGGTAATGAGAGAGGAGGAGCATGTCTCACTGGTGCAGGGGCGGGACTGCCACTCCTGATCGGGACACTGAGCGATGTTTTCTGGTTCCTGCGCGATGACGGCACGTGAGCGGACCTGCACCGGAGTGAAGTCCAAACGCTGACCCTTCACACACACTCTCTGACACGGGCTCCAGTCGGACCACTCCATCAGATAACAGTCACCTGAACAGATCAGCAGGAGAGTTGCCTAAAGTAGATGTCCACTAACCAACTCAATACAGCCTGATAACAGCAAAAGTGCTTGGGAAGCTGTGAAACTATATTTTGACATGCAACAATTCATTTACAATGTAAAGTAGTTCAAGTGCAATTTCAACTGAGGGAGAAAGCAATTTCAATTGAGGTAGACACCCCCCTCAACCCCCAACAATTTATTTAGATTACATATTTTAGATTACATATTTTTCAGGTTGTATAGATTTAAAACACAAGTTAACACAAAAACAATGATGATCTCAAATAGGGTATAAGCATCAAACCTGAACCAAAACTTTTATATTATATCAAATAAAACCAAAAAACATCCAGATTACATAACTAAACTAAAAGCAATATTGCTGTATAACCAAATATGGTCACACTATTGATTAGGATCCAATTCTCATTATTAACTAACTATTAACCATCTGTATGAATTTTTGCCTCAAACTCCTAATTACTGCTTATTAATAGTTGCAAGGTAGTTAAGTTTAGATATTGGGGAAGTTAATGCAGAACAAGGCAATAATATGTGCTTTAATTAAGTACCAATAAACAGCCAATATATGCATGCTAATCAGCAACTAGTAAATAGTGAGGATTGGACCCTAAACTAAAGTGTTACCCTAAATATTTTTAAGAAAAAAGACGAGTTAAAATGGCAACACTATTGAGTGTTGAATCTATAATGAATTAATTTATTTTAAAAAACGAGTTATTCTAAACAGTTAGAGGCTGGGTTTGCATTTTTATGGGAATGTTTTTAAGATATTGTAAATTTATTTTTTATATCCATCTAATTATATACACTACCGTTCAAAAGTTTGGGGTCGGTACGATTTTAAATACTTTTAAAAGAATTCTCTTCTGCTAACCATGGCTGCGCTTATTTGATTAAAAATACAACAAAAATCAGTTATAGTATTAAATATTATTCCAGTGTAAATCAGCTGTTTTCTGTGAGAATATATAGTAAAGTGTAATTTATTCCTGTGATCAAAGCTGAATTTTCAGCATCACCAGTGTCAGTGTCTTCAGTGTCAAATGATCCTTCACAAATCAGTATAATATGAGGATTTGATGCTCAAGAAACATTTATTATTATTATCAATGTTGAAACAGTTGTTGGTCTGTCAGTTGTACAGATTTTTTTTTTTTTTTTAGGATTCTTTGATGAATAGGGTTAGGGTTAGAATCTTTTGTAACTTTATAAATGTCTTTACTGTCACTTTCGATCAAATTAATTATTCCTTGATAAATAAAAGTATTGATTTCTTTCCTCCAAAAAATAAAAATAAAATTCTCACTGACCCCAAACTTTTGAACGGTAGTGTATATATATACACTCACCGGCCACTTTATTAGGTACCCCATGCTAGTAACGGGTTGGACCCCCTTTTGCCTTCAGAACTGCCTCAATTCTTCGTGGCATAGATTCAACAAGGTGCTGGAAGCATTCCTCAGGGAGTTTGGTCCATATTGACATGATGGCATCACACAGTTGCCGCAGATTTGTCGGCTGCACATCCATGATGCGAATCTCCCGTTCCACCACATCCCAAAGATGCTCTATTGGGTTGAGATCTGGTGACTGTGGAGGCCATTTTAGTACAGTGAACTCATTGTCATGTTCAAGAAACCAATTTGAAATGATTAGAGCTTTGTGACATGGTGGAAGTAGCCATCAGAGGATGGGTACATGGTGGCCATAAAGGGATGGACATGGTCAGAAACAATGCTCAGGTAGGCCGTGGCATTTAAACGATGCCCAATTGGCACTAAGGGGCCTAAAGTGTGCCAGGAAAACATCCCCCACACCATTACACCACCACCACCAGCCTGCACAGTGGTAACAAGGCATGATGGTTCCATGTTCTCATTCTGTTTACGCCAAATTCTGACTCTAACATCTGAATGTCTCAACAGAAATCGAGACTCATCAGACCAGGCAACATTTTTCCAGTCTTCAACTGTTCAATTTTGGTGAGCTCTTGCAAATTGTAGCCTCTTTTTCCTATTTGTAGTGGAGATGAGTGGTACCCGGTGGAGTCTTCTGCTGTTGTAGCCCATCCGCCTCAAGGTTGTGCGTGTTGTGGCTTCACAAATGCTTTGCTGCATACCTCGGTTGTAACGAGTGGTTATTTCAGTCACTGTTGCCCTTCTATCAGCTCGAACCAGTCTGGCCATTCTCTTCTGACCTCTGGCATCAACAAGGCATTTCCGCCCACAGAACTGCCGCTCACTGGATGTTTTTTCTTTTTCGGACCATTCTCTGTAAACCCTAGAGATGGTTGTGCGTGAAAATCCCAGTAGATTAGCAGTTTCTGAAATACTCAGACCAGCCCTTCTGGCACCAACAATCATGCCACGTTCAAAGTCACTCAAATCACCTTTCTTCCCCATACTGATGCTCGGTTTGAACTGCAGGAGATTGTCTTGACCATGTCTACATGCCTAAATGCACTGAGTTGCCGCCATGTGATTGGCTGCTTAGAAATTAAGTGTTAACGAGCAGTTGGACAGGTGTACCTAATAAAGTGGCCGGTGAGTGTATATATATATATATATATATATATATATATATATATTATTTGCTAATATTTTGCTATAATATTAATTTATTTGAGTAAATTCTATATTATACTTATTATTTTTGTCAGTTTTGGCGTGCCCACCTGTTCTGCGCAATATCATGTACAGATGTATGTGTAGGTTGTTAGATTCTACAAACAGCATAATTTCAACATTGACGAACCCGGCCCTAAGTTCAGTCAGGTTCTCCTCCAGTATGTGGAACCATTTAGCCTATATGTAAACATGTGATTTTTTTAGTTTTTGTATTGTATTTGTCTGTTACTGTTTGTGTTTTGTTACCGTTTGTTTTTTGGACCATTAGTGTCCTTAATAAAAGCTTTGATTGATTGATTGAATATTCTAAGACTGTTACCAGGGCAGGGTAAGGTGCAGGTCTCCTCCAGAACAATCTTCTTATCTCCGTCGACGGCCAGCTCCAATCCAGCACAGAGATCTTCCTCTACAATGCTGCTCTTCCCATCGCTGGAGCCGTCCGATACGAAGCACGACAGGTTCCGGAAACGCATGCCCACCCCACACACCACCTCCTACAACACACATGCACACACAGAGGTTTGAGATGTGAGTGCTGCGCAGTCATAAACACTTCCTAAATCCAAAGATCAAAAGGAGGATTGAAACGGAGGAGGATCAGAGAGAATAACAGAAGAGAAGACGAGGTTGACAGCGAGATTGGAAAGCAAGGTGGTGGAAGAGTGAGGAGTTCCAGCGCGGGTTGTTAGCGAATTATTCAGTGTGTTGCGTTGGCCGATTGAGGTGTTTAGCTTAAACTATTGCTCCGTTGAACAATACCATTCAATAAACACTAAATTGTTTGAATTTCATGAGTCACAATGGAGCTCAGCAGAAAAAAAAGAACAACAAAGAGGAACAGATTAGATTATAAACTTCAATTTGTTTCCATAAGCTTATTTTACACATGCTGAGGTATATACACTACCATTCAAAAGAGAAAAAAAGAAACTCAATTTTATTCAGCAAAGATGCATTAAATAGTTCAAAAAGAACACTAAAGACATTTACACTGTTACAAAAGATTTTCATTTGAAATAAATGTTCTGTTGAACTGTCTATTCATTAAAGAATCCTGAAAAAAATTATAATCACGGTTTCCAAAAAGATTAAGCAACATTGATAATAATAATACTTGTTTCTTAAGCAGCAAATCAGCATAATAGAATGATTTCTCAAGGATCATGCGATCAAAATGCAGCTTTGCCATCACAAAAATATTTATATAAAAAATTCAAAAATAAAAAAAGTTTGTTAAAGGCACAATATGTAAGATTTTTGGATTCAAATATCCAAAAAACATAAAAACACTAAAACCATGTTATATATTTTTTTGACTTGTGTACTTACATTATCCCAAATGTTTCCAACAAATGTTTAAATACAGAGAAACCAGCTATTTTAACCAGTGTAGTAGCGGTCCGCGCCATTGCGTCGCCTGTCAATGACGTCATATCCGCCTTACCCTCGATTTCCAGTGGAAACACCAAAAACACTTTCATATATTATGCGTTTTATTAGACAGGTGTCTGGATACTTTTATCAACAGAAAACAAATCATTGTAATATAGTTCAACACGGTTAGTCTTATTGTTGAATCTCTTGTTTTTTTGATTTACCGCGAGTAACATGTTTAATGTGTTAATATGTACCATAGTGGCTAACATAGCATAATCATAAGTGCTTTATTTGTAATAACAGTAATACAGCATTTAATCCACCATACAGTATATTTTAAAATTATTTAGCAACACAAGACATCCAGCTTATATTAATATATTGTGATATATATCCAATCTAGCTCACTGCAATGTGCAACAAGTGTCTCATAGCAGCCACCTAGCTAACGAACATAGTAATGATATAACAACTTTCAACACACTCGAATGTATTTTAGTATGCTTGTTTTGACCTAGTTAAACAGCTGTGTTACCCCATCATTTTAACTAGTCAGATAAAGTGACCTGTATGAGTAGTAATTCAGCCGTTTCATTAGAATAAAATCAAATAATGTGAATTTAAGTGATCAAACATAACTAACAAAGTTCAAGTTCAGTTGTTATTGTTTTTAAAAAGCGACCTCTAGCGGCGAAACTTTAAATTGTAACAATATTCCACAATATTACCGTTTTGACAGTAAATATATACAAATAAAAGCAGCCTTGGTGAGCATAATAAAACATTCAAAAAATCTTACCGGCCCCAAACGTTTGAAAGGTAGAGTACTTATTATAGTCAATTTAATAGATTGTACTGTTGTGTACCTTAGTGTGGATAGTTTGACATGTCTTTTGAAAACATCTCCAGTGACAAAAACTGAAAAACATTGATTATGAAATATAAACTTGACCCAGAAGCTTCACAAGTCCGAGTTCACCAAACTTGAACTTGAGCCGAAAGACTTCTTTTAATGTGCTTGCATTTCCGTGAAGAAGTTTCTTCTTGCAGTGCTTAAGTTCAAGTTTGATGAACTCTGATCTGTAAATTTACATTGAGCCATTCGATCTATAAGAGAATGCAATGGAAAAAGCTGAAATGAGAGACCTCAACACGGCACTCTGACCACGGGCCGTACTGCCATCTGTAGCAGGGTCGCACAGGACAGGGTTTCCACTGCTCCATCTGAGACGAACACGGCCTGCCGTCCCCCTGAGACGCCTGAACCACCGCTCGTCTCCGCCACATCCTCCCTGAAGTATAGAGACACATGACACAGAAATGAGTTCGAGCTTCGCTTCCACAGAGAACAAGATCATTTAAAGGAATAGTTCACCCTAAAAATGATTGTTCAGTATTACAGTAAAAAATGGCAATGTGATTTTTTTTAAATGTATTTATCAATACTTTATGATTATATATTATAAGAGATTTTTTATTACACTACTGTGCAAAGGTTTAGGGTCAGTAAGATATTTTGATGTTTTTGAAAAGTCACTTATGCTCACCAAGGCTGCATTTATTTATTTATTTTAAAATGTGATTGCAATTAAAAAAAAAACAGATTGCAGTTTTCTATTGTAATATATATTAAAATGTCATTTATTTATTTGAAGTAGAAAACTTTTGTAACATTATAAATGTCTTTACTGTCACATTTGATCAATTTAATGCATCTTATCAAAAATAAACGAATAAATAAATAAATAAATAAATAAATAAAACACTGACCTAAACTTTTGAACAGTAGTGTACATTATGACAATGAAAATAAAGTCAAAAACGTTTGATTTTGGAATGAAATTTGACCTGAACCTGTTTTTGACAGATTTCATGAGCTGCCCGCACACACAAATCTCTACATACACACACACACACACACACACACACACACTCATCTTTCAGTTTCCAGCTCAAGACGCGGCTGTCTCAGATAACTCGCTAGCTCATCCCACACGTGTTTAGCATAAAACCTCACACAATGCGCCGCCTTCTCTCTCGCTCTTCTTTTTCTACCTTATCTTGGAAGTGTTTGGCAGGCCGACTGTCATTTTCTATCTAGAGCTGCTTCCATCTTTTTTTTCTCCGTTGAACAGTCCATCATTTAATCTCCTATTTCAGAGTTCTAGCTCCCTTCTCAAATGCTATCTTTTTGTTCTTTCTTTGCATGCACAATTTTACAGCCTACATGCATACCTAGTCACAAACAGTTGAGCATGATGCCATTGCATTCGATTTCTCTTTACTATGAAGTAACATTTCAGTCAGGAAATTTGATTGGAGCTTTTTATTTTCATATGTTTTCCAAATAAGTGTGCAATATGCATATCATTGGGCTGAGACTAATATACTGTCCACGATTATTCAAAAGGGGTTGGTAAGATTTTGTTTTTATAACAAATTAATACTTTTATTCAGTAAGGGTGCATTAAACTAATCAAAAGTGACAGTAACGACATTTATGTTAACATTTCTATTTCAAATAAAGGCTGTTCTTTTGAACTTCCTTTTCATCAAAGAATCCTAATAAAAAAAGGAATCACAGTTTCCACAAAAATATTAAGAATTAGAACTGTTTTAAACATTGATAATAATAATAAATGTTTCTTGAGCAGCAGTATATTTGAATGATTTCTGAAGGATCATGTGACAGCTTTGCCAGTATAGAAATAAATAACGGTTTAAATTGCATTATAGAAAACAGTTATTGTAATAATATTTCACAATATATCCGTTTTTTTACTGTATTTTTTCAATCAAATTAACCTACCGCAAACTTTTGAATGGTATTGTATGACATCAATTAAAAACCCATTTAATGCAGCAGTAAAGAGTCATGCATTTGTCCATTCTTTGTCTTTACCTTCAAGGCCACAGGTCTGGGAACATTCTGACCACACTGACCAATCAGAGAGCTGGCAGTTGATTGGACACTCCACTGTGCAGGAAGCATTCATCTGCCATTTCTTCTCTAAGCGCAGCTGTGGAAGAAAAGAAGACAGACTGTTTCTTTAGCATTCATGAAAAAAGGTCACCTCATTCCAACAGAGAAACATCTGAGAAGCAGAAGACTTCATCAAAAGTGCCCGTATGCTCTATGTTTAATCACACTTCTGTTAAAAGTAGAAACAAATGAGATATTAAAGAGGTCTCAGATCTCATTTGTGTTTTACATTTGAGAAGTTTTTAACCCTGATACAAAGTGGGCTGGTTGAAAACTGGGTTACAGGGTTAATATGCTGTGCATATGAATTATCGCCCACAGGGTCCATTTAAAGTGACCAGAGCTGTCGGATTTTAACTGATCTTTTGCCATCGCTTTCCACATTAAACTACAATTTAAAAAGGCACAAAATAACCTTGCTTCTTTTCCATTGGCTCATCACAACATCATATTCTACAAGAGTAGATTTAGGGACTGTCTCATTTTTAGTGGTATTTGCCAAGGCATAAATTTGAGGGATACACTATCGTTTAAAAGTTTGGGGTCTTTTTTAAATAAATGAATACTTTTCTTCAGAAAGGATGCATTAAATGAATCAAGTGACAGTAGAGACATTTATAATGTTACAAAACATTTCTATTTCAAATAAATGTTTCCACAACTACATTAAGCTAACTGTTTTCAACATTGATAATAAGAAATGTTTCTTGAGCAGCAAATCAGCATATTAGAATGATTTCTGAAGGATCATGTGACACTGAAATCTGGAGTAATGATGCTGAAAATTCAGCTTTGACACACACACACACACACACACACAATTTAAATATAACAGACACACTTTGAGTGTCATGAGAATGGCAAAGCTGCGCTGATGCAGCATTATAGTTTTCACAGAATCAAAGCGTAAACCCAATAATTGAACAGTATTTTCATCTGGAAAAGAAGCTCTAGTTATATTTTCTAGGCCCTGAATATACAGAAGGTAAAAAGGTCTGTAAACAAATGCACAAACCTCTTCACAGTACTTCAAGTCAACAGATTTGCCATCACTTCTAACGCAGTCCAGCATCCTCGTCTTGAGACCGACTCCACACACAGCGTTGGCACTTAATTGGCATGTGCTCCAGTCTTAGGGAAGGGAACACACACAGACATCACCCTGCGGGTTCTCATTAAACTACATGTCTAGGTCAGAGGTTGCTTGCGTCCTCCAGAGCGGATGGTTTGAGGACACGGTTTCACCTCTATAAACTGAAACTGCCACAGCGCTTCGCTTTGACGCTCTAGGAGGGCAATTGTGAATGAAGTCTGACCAGATGGAGGAAGCAGTTCCAGTAATGACCCAAACTCTTGAATGACTCATTCATGTGACTCAAATCAATAAGAGAATAGTGCTTTGTGGGTAATAACCAGACTAGAAGGACTCAAAAACTGAAGGCAGCCACAGTGCAGGACATTTTTTAAAGTCAACAAGAATTGTATTGCAGTACTGTGATGCACTTCAGAGAAAAACAGGACACTATATGAGGAAAAAATAGAGTTAATCCAATATGCATTCAGTGGATCATGAATGTCACATTTGGCAAACCAAAATGACTTAAAGGTAAAGTGTGTTTTTTTTATGAAGGCTTAGCAGAAGGGATGTGTTGGGAATAGGGCTGCATCATTAAGCTAAATAAACTGAAATCACAATATGGCTTAGTACGATTAACAAATAACAAAGGCTGTGGTTTAAATAAAGAAATAAATGCGCTGCGTGTTTGAGAGTCAAGTGCGGCACTGCGTTCTTACACGTGAGCAGCTTGTTATCCGCTGGTGTTTTCAGCACCTCAGATACCTCGTTTTCACCAAAAAAGAACTGGTTCGGAACTGGTGCTGGTTCAAAGTTGGTTCAAAGTTGTTTTTCCACTGACTAGAGAGTCCAGCGAACAATCAAGTGTACGTCACCATACGTCTTAGCCCGACGTGGTAAAAGAACGGTTCTAGTCCAGCAAAGAGTTGGTGCCGCTTTGGAACCAATTTTCCTGGCCGAGAACGGGTTCTTTGGCTGTTGAAACACAAAGAACTGGTTCGCGAGTAGGCACCGGCTGCCAAAATGGTTGAAAAGGGGTAAGAGTGGCTCGATTCACAGTAAATGCTGCTTTAATGCTTACATGTTTCTTGGGAACACAACAACATGCACCAACCATCTTCCCATACTTGTAATGAGAAGTGTTTGTAATGAATTTGCTGAACATACATTCTGTTCTATGTTTAGTAACCGAATAAACCTTTATATTATATTATTATAAGTGATTATTAACTGTCTGTTGTAACGTTTGAAAATTAAGAATTTAAGACAGCCATTAATATTAGTATTGTAATTTTACAGTTTTAAAATTAAACTATTATATTTTAATAAATAGTCTATTTTTTATATTACAGTGAAATATTAAAATAGTAAAAATTTCTTATTTTGTTTTTGGTAGGGCTGTCAAAATTAACATGTTAACAAATGTGTTAATTTGTTTCAGTTTAACACATTAAAAACATTTGTTTTTTCCCATCATCCTTTGGCTAGCGTTACAATATATGATCAAGCAAATGCAAGTAAAAATCTGAACCAGTCTGACTGGGCCAATAGAAAAAACTGAGCCATTATATATTGAAGGACAGAGCTAAATGTGACTTATTGTAATGAGTTTGTATGTGAAGATTGTTTTAAAGTTCCCTTAATAAAAAGTTGTTATATTTTTTTAAGTTTATTTTTTAATTAAATGTTAAAATTTATAGATTTCAGTTATAATGTAATGCTGAATGCCTATAATGGCTAAAATTGAGAAAAAAACTATTTCATATACATCAGTAGCAGTGTTGGTATCGGTGATGCGGGCCTTCAAATATTTAATATGTAGGCTTTATGTTGTTTCTACATTCATTTGGAGATTAAATGTGAAATGATTACAATATAAAAATATATAAAAAACTTTAATGTTAGGTGCGAGTAATACATAAAAAAAGTGTGATTAATTAAGTAAATTTTTTAATTAATTGACAGCACTAGTTTTTAGTAATTTTATGTTTTTATTTAGTAAAAATAACATAAATAATAATAATTCTTATTATTTTATAGCTATGTTCATACACAATTTTGGCCAAAATGTGCAGCACTACAAACAAGCACAGCAAACCACAAATGCAATATTTCTCAGAAGAATCCCAATTAGGTTTTTTCCACAAATCATTCAGCCATAGTTGGGAAAGCTGTAGTTTTGTTCACTCACCGGTGATGTTGTAACTGTAGTGAAAGCAGTTGCGGTTCAGGAAGCAGGGCTCGGTCTGCATGCTAACCGGACAGTCCTCTCCTTCTTTAGGCAGACGCAGGGCAAACGCCGTCCTCTCTCGATCTCCTCTTCCAGAACACGGCTTTAAGAGGCCGATAAAACATGGTTGTCTTTTACACACTGCAGTTCATTCACTTTAGTGAGCTCATAATTCTTTCATATTTCTCCTCAAGCTGTTCATTTACTGTTTAACAAGAGTGCATCTTAATGACCTGCTTTGATTTTTTATGCCTCAGTGTCTGCTGGCTCTCACTGAGGTCATTTAATCCGAGGATAAAATGATATCCCTGTCGGCATAACCCAAGAATGGTATTGCACAGATGTTTCTTAGGAGATTTAAGAAATTCTTGTTATTTTTCATCGAGGCATGAACTTAGACATGTCTCAGATGCTTAGGATAATTAAAAATGGACACAAATAAGACAACTAAAACTATTACAATTTAATTAAAAAGTTTTTGGAATTGAAATAAAGGTGGAAAAATTGTATCTAATATACATATATATATATATTGTGTATATATATTAGAGGAAAAACTTAAATACAAGACAAGAGTACACAACAAAATTACTAAAACTAAAATGAAAAACTGAAAATAGAAAAGTAAAAGCTAATTCAAAGTATCAATAAATACTATAATAGTATATAAATAATATTAGAATAACACTGGTTGTCATACAGGAAGAGCAAAATGACTCTGTATATCAGCATTTGTTCTGAGAAATGTTTGAGTTCATTTTGAGATTTCTGACTTTCGATTTTCAGAATTTGAGACATTGCTGAGATCTCCTCTAAAAACGAGACGTTACTAGGGTTTTTTAAGGAGAAGTAGGAGACTTGAGCAAAAAAAAAAGTTTTCTTTCACTATCCGGGAGAAGAACTGAGATTTTACAGGGATCAAATCAGTGCCTATATGCAACCCTAGGGTTTAAATGGGTTAGCGATAATCCTGACCAGGTCACATGGGGTCCAGGGACTCCAGTCGGACAGCACACAGTCCTCCGGGCAGGGCAGTCGACTCTCCCTCGTGCCCTGTGGCATCTCCTCTGGATCACACAGATAGTCTTCCACGCCATCACTGGGACCGTCCACTGTGTTCAACATACACCTGCAAGAGCATCAAAGATGAGCAGGGTATGATCAGGGGATTGTGGATGGAGTAACAGTATAATAGGAGGAAGCAGCATCTCACCTGACTCTTCTGGTCTGCACGCCCTCGCCACAGTTCTCCTTCAGATCCACGTTACTTACTTTCCACACGCTCCAGGGTTCAGCTACCCAAATATACTGACTGCAGTCACTGACGCACGGGACCACCTCATAGACCTGAAACATGAGCCCACCAACCACTCATAACAGCATCAACACTACTAAACTCATCACATCCAACCATTCTGACTGAGGTCGGATATAACACCAGGAATTTTTCATAAAAAGTAGTACAAAATCTGATCAGTGTGAAAAAGAAATGTTCAGTGCAAGGTCAAACTAAATATTATCTGAGCTGTTTTATTTTCTATTCAATATAAATTGAATAATTGCAATTTTTACAAAAATTTGTGACATGTCTAAAGGCAGTTAAAAGGCCTGATTTCTGTGATAAAAACAATTTCTAGAAAAAAAAACAATGAAATAAAAAACAAATCAAATTGAATAAACAAAAATACATCAATTAAAATGTATTTAAATAAAAAATAAAACACCAGACTATTAATTTAAAAGATTGTAATAAATAAATAAATAAATAAATACACATTAATTAAATCAAAATCAAATACAGAATAAATAAATATATAAAAACATACATACATAAACAACCCACCACAATTTTAATTTATCAGATTATGTCAGAATAATAACACTGTTTTGAGTGTGCCAGTTATATCTCTAAGCTATGGAAGCTTGTTTCCGCCACAGAATGAAAAATAAAAAAGGTAATTGCGACGTTTTATCTCACAATTCTGACTTTTTTTCTCACAATTGCGAGTTTACATCTCGCAATTCTGACTTTATTTCTCAGAATTGCGAGATATAAAGTCAGAATTGCGTGATATAAACTATTCTGAGGGGAAAAAAGTTAGTCTTTTTTCCCCCCTTAGAATTGGCCTGATAACTCGCAATTGCGAGTTTATATTCACAATTCTGAGAAAAGATGTCAGAATTTCGAGATATAAACTCGCAATTATGTGTTATAAAGTCAGAATTGCGAGATGTAAACTCGCAATTGTGAGAAAAAAAGTCAGAATTGTGAGATAAAAAGTCTCAATTCTGTCTTTTTTTCACGCAATTGCGACTTTGTTTCTCATAATTGCGACTTTATATCTCGCAATTGCGACTTTATTTATCAGAATTGCGACTTTATATCTCGCAATTGCGACTATTTCTCACAATTCTGACTTCATATCTCGCAATTGTGAGATAAAAAGGCGCTATTATTTTTTTTATTCAGTGGTGGAAACAAGCTTCCATACTAAGCTGAGACATCTGTGATGTTTTAAAAATAGCAATTGCACACCAAAGTGAACCACAGAAAAACACAACAACATAAAATCCATAAAAGAAATTTAAATCGACTCTGGAATGTGAATTCTAAAAAAGAAATTCCAGTGAAGAGAAGAAAGTGTTTTACCTGTGCCTGTGGCCGAGCAGCATTATTGGAGAGTTAGAGAAAAATGGCATTAGAACATCTGCATCTAGAGACCAAAGCACCATAAGACATCATGCTCAGGTAAGATTGCACTTGTTTATTTGTTCTTTTTAAGAAACAGCATTGCCCAAACTACACATAAAACACAGTTAGCAAGACCAGAAATATCTTTTAAGAAAATAAATCGGTTCAATTCTGATTTCACAGTGACAAAGTACATGTAGAAGCACATGTAAAACGACATGACCTTTAACCAACCTGATAATCTGTTTATTAATAAAAAGATAATTAAACAGAATCCAAGAATATACAGTATATTTGTCAGGAGAAACATCTCAAAAAGGCTTTGATGTTGTGTGATCTATTTCTAGCAAATTCAGATGAAAGGCAAGTATTTCTGAATAATTTGAGATTCACGTGTGAACCTTTTTTTGCATCTTAAGCGTGTCATTTTCACTGTATAACTGAGCCAAAAATTCTAGAAGTTGAGGGAAACTTTTGCTCCAAAGCATAGACATCTGCCTATGTAGGCAGTATTTTAAGATATCATAGGTGCGCTCCTGTGCCTTAAGGGATGAATAATCAGCATGCCTGCTAAGATACCTTCTTTTGGACAAATTGTAAAGCAGCACTTCATGTGTCCTTTTACAATCCCATAATGCATTTCAATACACACTCTATCTAAGCAACATCCATCCAAAATGGGGTGAAAAGACAAGATAAATGATTTTAAGTACACTTACAATTTATTCAACATCAAAAATGTAGCAATACAATTGCTTAATCCAAGTAAAAATGTACTATTGAACATGATATTTGAATTTGTAGAGCATTGATTTATGTTAGTAAAATACTAACACCAAATTCTATTGTAATTGCGAGCAGTGTTGGGTGTAACGCATTACAAGCAATGCGCGTTATGTAATCAGATTACTTTTAAGTTCAAGTAACAAGTAAAGTAATTTTTTAAAATGAGCAACACAAGTTACTTTGTTTTCCCATTATTGACTGACAAGTAACCGTTACTTTTTTAGGGAGTAACGCAATACTTTTAACTTTTGATTGTGAGATTGAGATTGTAACTGTAATTGTATCAAACTATTTGTACTGTATGGTCCATTTCAGTTATAACTGTGTGCATTAGCTCACTCGGTGTTGGCGCAGAAAAAACAGGTACTCACTGTATAAGACATAAAACAACGTGATTTAACATCTAATATATTTACAATTCTTTCCTCCATGCGTAAGGAAGGGTGACTTTACCTGGTTAAGGTGGTCGAGTTTTGGGCAGGGTCTTCCTCCATTGTAAGGCTTTTCTCTGAGCCATTTTGAGCGAACTTTGACCCCACTGCCACAGGATTTGCTGCAGCGCGACCAGTTGGACCATTCGCTGAGTTTACAATCAGAAGGGCAAGGGACGATGCAGGCCTCCTCTATATAGCCTGAAAAAAAAAAACAGCATGCATGGTCAAAACTTACAGTATATATACTTTTTTTTTTTTTTTTTACATGTTATTCAGATGGTCTCTTCCAGTTTTTCTCCCCAACTAATGATGACTATATAAATATCTATCAAGAAAGCATGCAAAACAAACTACCATCAGATACTGGTTTTAACTGGATTTTCCTGCAGGGCAATAACAAGTTCAACAGGCTCGCTGATTGAACGTGCCGTTTTGAAGTGGTTTAAACCTTGATTAAAAATGAAAAGCAAGCTTGTACCTTGCAGAAACATTATGAGGTGCATAAAAAGTTCAAAAGCAATTGGTATAAATAGGCATGTTTTGAGATGCAGTATTTTTGTGGAGAGTTGGCTGCAGGGTCAGAGAAATGTAATATGCTTTAGCAGCTAATGCTGAATTTTATTACTGCTGTTTGCTCGAGCCGTGTGAACTGCCTACTCATTTGGCTCAAGAGGATCAGCCTTTTCCCAAGTACATACTTCAGGCCTCACTCACACACACACACACACACACACACACACACACACACACACACACACACACACACACACACACACACACACACACACACACACACACACACACACACACACACACACACACACACACACACACACACACACACACACACACACACACACACACACACACACACACACACACACGTCCCTGAACACCATATCCTTCACAGAACGCTTTTAAGAGCAGCCAACACTTGGCTAACAACAAAGTCAAATGTAGGAATTGCTGCTTCCAAAATACTGTGGTAAATAATACATTATAAAACGGATGGTTCTGGAAGCTGATTGGTCAGTACAGCGTTCCAGTTATTCACAAACACGCAATGAAAACAGCTATGATGTCAAACATATGTTCACCATATCAATGCACAACACACACCGAGATTATTAACCTCAGCTCACATGACGTGCTGAATCTTTAAGCACAGGGTTAAAGGGACAGTTCACCTAAAAATTTAAATTCTGTCATTAATTACTCCCCTTCATCTCATTCCAAACCCATTTGACTTTCGTTCATCTTCAGAACACAAATGAAGATCTTTTTGATGAAATCTGAGAGCTTTCTGTCCCTCCATTGACAGCTACGCAACCACTTTGACTCTTCAGAAAGTTCATAAAGAGATCGTAAAACGAATGCATGTGAACTGAGTGGATTAGCCCAAATTTTCTGAAGACACTCGATCGCTTTATACGATGAACGAAAGTCTTACAGGTTTGGAACGACATGAGGGCGAGTAATTAATGACAGTTTTCATTTTTGGGTGAACTATCCCTTTAAGTTGTTTTCTTTTTTGCAGCAAACAGGTCATTTTGTCACTTGCCACCTATCTCAAAAACAATTTAATTTTGCCCCTCAGGTGTTGAGTGTGGTGTGTGCAACACTGAAAATGCTTAACACTGCTTGAATTGATACGAAAAAAAAAGAAAAACTCTGACTGACGGTTTTCAACCTTGTATTTGTTTCCTAAAGCAACCAACTGGCCAGTTTTATTTGTTTTATTCCTTGCCAAAACCAATATTACAAGCATTTGGCACTTGGTGAGTGTTCATTTTTGGACTCTGCATGCAACTGTGTGCAACTACTGTGCTAATGATGGAATCAGTATAATGATTCAGAACAATTTAATGAGGAGACTCAATGTTATAAAAGAATCTCACAAAATCACAAAAGAAAATATTCATCGTGAAATCAAATGGGAAAAAAAGTTGTCCTTAGAATAGAATTATTGAATTAACAATTAATATTATAATAAAAAATATTATATAAAATTACAACTTTTGATTTTCATATTGGATTTTCATATTTTGTCAAGAACATCAAAAAATAAAAGTATTTTTTTTTTAATTGTTCAAACATATTAATAAACAATTACATTTAATAACGTATATTTAATACAAACTATTTTGTATAATAATAATTATTTTTTAATGTTATGGATCAAATTTAACCAATGCAAAAAGTCTTAGATCCGTAAAGGATCCTAACAGCCAACAGTTTCTTATATACAGTTTCATATTTGAATGACCCAGACATTATCCTGACATGTTTCATGAGATTCACTCAAATTCTTGAGACCATAATTGATCTGAATACTTGAGAACAATGTCCCCTCTCTACCTGACATTCAAAACTTCCCACATCTCGTGCAACTATCAAGCAGTTCGAACACAAGCCGTGAACCATTCACCTAGAGGGCCTTTAGATTGAAAAATCAAAGCAATTAATCAGAGAGGTCAAGGGTGAGTTTCACAGTCTCGTCTCCCTCCAAAGATTAACCAGGATTTGAGATGGCCGTGACGGGCAGGAAGAGATTCGGTTCCCGAGGGGGGAGATACTGCAGCGACCCCAAATACCCTGTACAGTCACAATACATCTGTATAAAACAGCTCTCCCTTCTCCTCTGCCCCTCAGTGTTAAGACACGTCAATCCTGTTACACTGCTAACACAGAGTAAATGCCCTCTAGGAGGAGAAAACAAGCCTCTACTGGCTGTTCTCTGACCACTCGAGCCAACATGCAACGCTCTCTGTCCCTACAGCCAGTTCAGAGGTGGCAGGACGCCACTGGCCTCCACCAAACATGGCAGTCCTCGTGTGATTCTTTTGTGCCCGTAGTGACCTCATTCCTTCAAAACAATCCACATCCTGTCCCGAGTCCCGACTCTGGGTAACACACACGAACCAAAGGGTGAGTCATCAAAGAAAAACAAGTTAGTTTCACAGTTTCTTACTCTGAAAGCTCTAAGGATTAGTTCAAGTTCTGTAAAAAAAAACCTAATCTGTGTGTTCATGAACACATGCAATATAGCACACAAATCATACAGCATGGACTAGTTTTATGCTCTAGTCATGCTGTATGCTTTAATTGCATGGAAAGAAACTATGTTTTTGAGCTTGACAGTAAATAATAAGTGGAACGGCATGATGACTGTATGTTCATTTTTTAAGTGAACTATAGTCCTTTGAATCAGGCTGTTAAAGGGATAGTTCACCCTAAATTAAAATTCTGTCAGACCCCGTAAGACTTTCATTCATTTTCGGAACACAAATTAAGATATTTTTGATGAAATCTGAGAGCTGGATCACTCCTCCATAGGCTTCTTAAGGGATCGAAACTTGCCGGCCCAGAAAAGTTATGAAAGACATCGTTGACTACAGTGGCTCAACCTTAAGTTTATCAAGCGACGAGAATACTTTTTGTGCGCAAAAAACAAACAAAAATAACGACTTTATTCAACTACTCATTTCCTTCTCTGTGGGCCTCGACATTTCACGTAGTGTAACAGCGCAGCGCTTCTGTGTTGTACGTCACACGCATCACACACATGACCAGCGTCGGCCAATAGTGAGCCTACGTGTGACGTACAACACAGAAGCGTTGCGCTGTTACACTACGTGAACTCACTCGAGGCCCACAGAGAAGGAAATTAATATTTTTATTTGAAATAGAAATCACTGTTACATTATAAATGTCTTTACGGTAAATCCTTGCTCTATAAGTGTTAATTTCTGTGAAAACAAACAAACAAAAACTTACTGACTCCAAACTTTTGAACGGTAGTGTATGTATGAGCGGAAGTAAATGCAGTACTGCTGTATCTGTTGCGTTCAAAAAAACATTCAGAAATAAACATGCATTTATGTTTAGCCCTTTTTAGAGAAGAGATATGAGAGTATTTAATGATTTCTTTAGTAGCCTAAGGCAGCATGTAAGACATGACCTTCTATCAAGAGGAACTGTGGTGATTAACCCAGTGAGAGAGAGCGAACGGCTCGGCTCCAAAACCTTCTGAGCTTGCCTCTGACAGTATCTTAACTGAGATGCAATGTCACATGTGACCGATTGGGAATGTTCTACATGATGTGTTACTCTAATAAGCATAAAAACACACAGCACAAACACATATTGGGTAAAGTAGTCCATTTTTAATTGGATTTCATTCTTTTTATTAGTATTTGTCAGTATTTTCTGAATTACATCGCTATATTTAGAATCAACATTCATTTTTTTTCATCCACATATTGGATTTTTTTCACCGAGGCTGTCGCAATGCACTATAGGATTGTCTTTTCCGTGAAGGATATATGCGATGCTGCCTTTGACGATACCTTAAAATGCAGCCTACGTAGCAGCTCACTGGGTTTTGGAACAAAGATTTTGACAGAGAGAGTAATGGGATTGAGGAAAAAAGATAATGAAAGATGATGAGGGATTTGCTGATGACATCACCACTCCGAGGAGGTTTAAGAGACGCCACATGGAGATCCATGAAGCCCATGAAGTGGTGAAACTTCATCTGATTCCATGGGAATGTCCCCGGGAGGGCATTCGTGATGCAGTGATGTTTTCTGGCAAATAATTTGACTTAAATCAGTTGTGGAGTTCAATTCTCAAGTCTTTGAACTCATGGGAAATAAAGTAGAGGAAGTAACTGAATAATACAACATTTGAGCCTTTTGCCAGGATTATTTTAAGCTCATGGCAACTCTTACTTCATTATCATTTGACAACTCTCATTTCACAGTTTTTAAATGTGGGCTGCTCATCATTATCATCAGTATTTATTATTGATGTTTGCCCAATCAAGCATCACTATTTAAATAGCATATAGCACCATAAATTGCAATGGATTTTCTTTAGTAGATGATTAAACTAAAATTAGGGTCATTATTAGAGTTCAAATTAGACCATGTATAAGATTGCATTTCCTACTAAAGTTACCAGTAAACTAGCAACTTTATATAGTTAGTCACCAAAGCTCATTTTTAAGATTTTACAGATTTTTACATATAATCATTTATATAAATATTTATATTTATTCTTTATTTCTATATAAAGAATAAATATATAAATATATACAAATTCAAATAATAAATATAGATAATAAATGTATCAATATAAAAATGTGTATAATTATTTTATAAATACAAATAATATAAAAATATGTAGTTTTTTATTATATTATTTTTCTATTTAAAAAAAAATATATAAATATTTAGAAAATGCACAGTATGAATATAAATATTAAATATACAAATACAAAAAATAATATTTAGATTATTTATATTGCAGTGTTTATTTATGAAAATCATTAGGATTAAAATTATTCATGCTAAAAAAAAAAGAAAAAAAAAGAGAAAGGATCCGGTCCTGAATGAGAACCCGTTCTCAATTGCCAACCCCACGTGGGCCGTGTGCTGCAAAAGGGAGAGTATCTGCCAGTGGTTAAAGTCAGCTCTGATTAGGCCCAGTCCCGCGGACAGCATACGGTCTTTAATGAGGGCAGAGATTTATACCTGGAGATCAGCCGGGCGAAACAGCCACTCGGACAGAGGGCAAAACCAACCGAGCAGCGCCTGGCGCTCTTACCAGCCTGCTCGTCATACAAATAACAAGATTAAGTGAGCAATGCACCAAAAGCTTCACTAACAGAGGGAGGAGATCAGTTAAAGACAGAGCAGAAGAAAGGTCACTAGAGAGAGGAAGTTATAGACAATGACGAATTAAAAGGGATGAAACAACAAATGATCAAATGGAGGTGTGATTCACCTGCCCCTAAACTGCAGAAAACATAAAACTACCCTGTTCCTAAGTGGGCTGTTATTAGCCAAAATAGGACTCAATTTGGACTTGACTTGAAGTGAGGATGAGAAGATTTTCAGTATAAAGCAAATCATATGTGGTAGGTACGACTTGATTGGACTCACCAAATTTAGACATGAATGATAGTTTTTTATCATAATTTTTTGAATACAAACTTTTATTTATTTATTGTTTTGGCGTTTTTGCCTTTTACTAGGATAGGACATTAGCTAGACAGGAAGTGAGGTGGGAGAGAGAGAGAGAGAGAGAGAGAGAGAGAGAGAGAGAGAGAGAGAGAGAGAGAGAGGGGCGACGAGACCGGGACTCGAACTCGGGTCTCCCGAAGCACAACGGCGCTACATGTTGGCACACTCCCCACGAGGCTATCGGCGCTGACATACAAACTATTTGAACACAATTATGCTTTAAAATAGAACAGTTTAAAGCATGACTTAAAATTTTATTTGTTTCCATTTGAATAGATGTTTTTCTTTTCCATTTCATTAACCTCCAGGCATAAAAATAACAATTTTATTTTGTCAGGCTTTTCCATGGCTGTGCAAACCTATTAATTAAAATTCTTCAAAAGTTGCTTATTTTTATTCAAATTAAATAAATAAATCAAATATTTAAAAAATATTGCTAAAGCTACAGTTTTAAATGCTTCAAGCACTTATATTATCAGCTTTAAAACATAAAAAAAAAAAAAAAGTTGTCACGGGTTGGTTACACAAGGAAGCAAGTAGAGGATCCATTAACTTTATTAAACTAAATAAACCAAACAAAACACTCTGGCACATGAAGACACAGAAGAAGAAAACAGAAGCAACACAATCCAACCTTAACCTTGAAGACACCAGAGAAGAACTAAACTGAACAGAGGGTATATTTATCTCTGATACAGTAGGAAATTAAATTAAATTGAATGTGGAGGATTTTAACTGTGACAAGATGATTGACAGGGCAGTTTAAACAGTGACTGGATGCACGTAACTAAAAGACAGAGCGGTACTGTAGTTTGTCCCAAAACTTGCCTATACTCTTCTGCAACACACTCAGAAGTATGTACTTTTTCTTCACAAAAACAGTACATACTTTTAGGGCATAGTCTATGTAGGCGAACTGGGATGCAGCGTAACTAAAAGTCCATAAAAACAGTAACACTATTTAGACTGGCTGGTAATAAATGTAAAAAAAAAAAAAAAAAAAAAAAAAAAATTCAAGCTGCATTTTAAAAATCCACTTGGCACATAAATCTGAAGGGGGAACGTGTCTAGTGTGCAAGGACTTAAGAGTCACTTCTTCATGGGATGGGATTTTTTACCATGGCTTGTCTTGGCTAATGAATATAAATGAGTTTAGCGCAGTCTAGGAAGGTTACTTAGCAAAGTCGGCTAACTATAATTACATCCTAATGCTTGTCATGACGTCAGCTCTAAGGTAAGAGTTACATGATGAACTTCTTACCATGACTGTTACAGCGTGAAGTCTCCACAAGCCTGTTATCCTGGTCGTAGCACACCATGGCCTGGTACCGGTAGCCCTGCCCGCACTCCTTAATGTCACCCTGTACCTTCATGACCAGAGCGCTCTCCACTCGGCCCTCGGGCAGGATGCAGTCAGACCAGTTACCCACAGGCTGAGCGTTGTATTTGTCACAGGGGCAGTACTGAGTCTCGCTCAGCGAGTACATCTGGCTGTTCTTACACTTATCCTTCTTCTTGCTTTTTCCTGAAATCAGAGGAGTTAAGTGTTGATTACGGTATTAATTAAGCTCACTAATGAATGAGTCATGAACACTGAGGTCAACTCTAACAGCCAGACTCATCGTGTCTCGCAGCTGCTTTCTTACAAAAAGTACCATTCTTGGACATGATATGAAGCTAAAGCATGCATGTTTATATACAGTATAACAACTGGGTGATATATCCAATATTCATGATGTATTTGTGAGTTTTTTTCTGGTAATATATAAGAAATTGATTATTTTTCATATCTTAAATTGTGTATAAAGCTGATATACAGTGTTTTTACAGTTTTTTTATACTGTGAATTTTTTTAAATGTTATATATTTTACAAAACTAAGTTTTTTACTAAATAAAAGCAGAAAACATAAATCAAGATATTCTGAATATTGTAAAATATTGTATATTGTCTTTTTTTGGCATTGTATACACACCATAGTAAATTATATCATTCCATAATCCCTTGTGCTACAAGTCATTTAGCATTTATGCTAGCTCTGGTTCAGTGATTTGCTCATGGAAACTAATGGTACAGTAATACCTCACTGCTTGCAGGGATGGAAGCAGCAACCTCCTGAGTTCAAACCACAGTGTTAATGATGCATATGTCCTAATTACCCACGAGAGCTCTCCTCCGCGTACGAACCCCTACACAGTCCGAGCTGCAAGGAGAGAACTTGGACCAGTTGGTGAGCTGGCAGTCGTCTCTGCACGGTAACAGGCAGGGCTGGCTCATAACAGGCATGCTGCTGGCAAACTTCAGACACTGCACAACATCAGCCACTGTCCCATCCAGCTGCCTACACGAGATAGCTGCAGATCAAACACACACACACACACACAGCGGTGAGACTCCTGCTGATTACAGAGAGGATGTGGCACAGCACCAGACACTGAGAGAAAAGGTGCAGGTGAACAGAAGATGCTTATTTATAGAACAGAGAGAGAGAGAAAGAGAAAGAGAGAGTCATGCTGTTCACTTTGATGAGAAACCAGTTTAAATTATGCATTATATTTCTGTGGTTTTTATATAATTAAATAATTTCCCCCCTGTTGTTCCCCAATTATACTTATTAGGATCCAATAAGACTTTGTGTATAGCAATATCTGAAAAATTATTTCAAAGCATAACTAAAAACCAGTGTTGTCAACGTTAATGGGTTAACGCATGCCATTTTCCCCCCAGTTTCTGTCATTCCTTAGCTAGCGTTACATTATATGATCACGCTAATAAGATCTTATTTATGCAAATGCTTTTAAATCATTCAAGCGCGACAAAAGAGAACGCGCTGTCTGTGAATGTCTTGTCTATGTGACACACGACGCACAGAAAGACGCTTGAACGAACAATAACACACACAATTATGCAACTGAACTGTCCGTTTTGTCGAGTATCCTCATAAAAGGAGTCTTAAATGAGTTAAACAAAGTCTTAAATTAAAGTTGTGAGAGCTGAGATCCGCGTCATGTTCAGGAGCGGCTGCTCTTAAAGTGACAGCAGCCAATAATGCAGTCTGTCAGTAAAGTTAATCAACGAACTAAGGTAACAGAGAAAACAACTCACTGCTCTTGACTAAAGAACTTTTGTAGCTTTAATAAGGATTAATCTATATTTAATTTACAATTTATGCAGTGCAGACTGCTTGATAACTTTATTCAATTTCTGTATATTTCCTAATATAGGAATACATTTCATAGACACCAGTTGCTGTATTAGTATTGGTGATACTGGCCTTCATTCATAAAAATATGCCATTAAACAAAAAATATACTGTCTTTATATTGTTTCTACATTAATTTGGAGATTAACTGTGAAATTATTACTGTTATAAAAATATATAAAAAAACTTTGCGATAAATTACAGTAAAAATGTGTGATTAATCTAGTTCATTTTTTAATCGACTGACACACTACTAAAAACCATTTATATTTAATGTAGAATTTAAAATGTATAATAAATGTATATAATAATTACTGAATATAATATATGCTTTCTAATTTACAATACATGATTTAAAAACGTTTTTCAAGTGGGGTGTCCAATAAGACAATATCTGAAATATTATATAGTGAAACATAACTAAAAACCATTTATATTCGCTAAAGAAATTTCCATGACTTTTTTCCTAGGTGTAAATATTTCAATAGATAAACCCCAATATTCCATTGTGATCCCAATTATTAAAATTCTTAAAAATAAAAAGTACATTAAATGCATGCTAGATATTTTGGACAATACTGATAGATAATTATCTTATCTAATGTTAAAATTATTCTAAATGAATTATTCTAAATGATGTTCCATATGTAAATGAAAAAAGCAAACACTAAATGTTTCAAGCACTGAAATGATCAGCTATAAAAGTAAGCTTAGTTTTTAATGAAAAATGATACATTATATTAAAACATAAAAAATAATAATATGAGAAAAGAAAATACATGAATAAAATAATATAATAATAAAAGGCTAGAACCCAATAATGATATGGTCCATATAAATATATGCACCACTATTAAGACAACATGAGTCCAACATGAGCAGTTCAGAGAGTTACTACATTTGTAAAGATAGGCCTGTTAAGCTTTTGTCATTCCAGTGAGGCTGTGTAATCTATTAAGACACACTGTCACGTTGGAAGTGACGTGAGGACGAGTAAACAGGAACCATTAGGTCAAACTTTGGGGCACTACAGAGTTCAATAGAGTGATGACGGCAACACAAAGACGCCCTTCCGTACTGTCGAGAGCAATCAGATCAAGAGTTTGAAGGATTGCTTCTGCTCCTGACATGCACTGAAGGGCAAATGTGAAGTCTAGTGTGATGGAAGCCTTTGTCAGACCAATATCTATACCAGCATAATTCATAATAAAGTCTTCCACTGCCTTATGAGTGACAGGAATGTCTAAAAGAGGTTACAAAAAGGCATGAAAAGAACCTAAAACAACCGTGAACAAAACGATTATTAAAATACTTTAACTGATAAAGCAACAAACTCAGAGGAATAAAGTAGAATGGAAATCAGCCCGTTCTGAAAGAAAGCAATACAAATTCACAGATTCAAGAGAAGATCTTAGATCAGATAATGTACCAAAATGATGGTTATTGCATACAGAAACACAGTATCTGGACACCGTGGGGAAATCCACTACGAATGAATTGTACACATAGTTGTGCAGTGTGCTAAACACTGTGAATGTGGCCATCAGGTGAAAGATTAGTGTTGTACATGCCAGCTGACGAACCTCTAGTCTGGACTCCAGCTCCACAGGTCTCCTGAGCTCCTTTACTGTCTCTGCGGATGCTCCATGGGACCAGCTGACATTTACGCCACTTGTGTGTTTTCCACCTGCAAATTCAAAGTGATATCATTATAATTATCAGAGGTTGATCAGTTAGCACACTGAAAATCATAATTAGCGGACTTAATATCAGGAAACCCACTGCCTTAGAAAATGAACTCATCTTAATTAAGCAGTCCACAATCTGATACCAGCGTTACTTGACTTCATTCTTTTTTATCAGAATTAACTATTTTACTTTTGAGAACTGAGAAAAAGAATTGCATGCATGTTTTGAATGACAAGAGGTTGAATACATAATGACAGAATCTTTATTTTTGGGGAGACTATTCCTATTTCCTATAGGTTTACTTATCTTCATTTACTCAAGAAGATCAATAGGCTTTATGCACAGCTTCACTACTTCCTGAACTTCAGCCAGCCCTTTGTTTCCTGTCTGTCATTATTGGACAAACTGATTAATCCAGGTGTGCCTGATTATTGTTACTGAGGCCAGGCACACCTGGATTAATCAGTTTGTCTAATAATGACAGATAGGAAACAAAGGGCTGGCTGAAGTTCAGGAAGTAGTGAAGCTGTGCATAAAGCCAATTTGAGCAGAAATCTATACTGAGTGTCATCCATAGATGTGAGATAGAGCTCAGAATAACTGATGAGTGTAGAGGCAGAGGCACCTGTAACCCGGACACACAGATGGAGTCGCACAGCCTTTCTCCTCGTAAAGGACGTCCGGACACTCCTGACCTCCATTAGCTGGCATCTGGATGACCACTCGATAGCGAAACTGTTTATTATTCTGCCCAATCAGACCTGCTGAGAGAGACAGAAAGGTAGACAGAGCAATAGAAAAAATGACAGACAGACAGATAGATAGATAGACAGATAGATAGATAGACAGACAGACAGACAGACAGACAGACAGACAGACAGAGACAGATAGAATGACAGACAGATAAAACAATAGAGTACCTGCTTCACAGGATGTGGGACACTCTGTCCAGTCACTGAAGGGTGTCACTATACAGTCTCTCCTACAGGGCAGCAGACAGGGTCGCACTGACTCCGGCCGAGGGGCTTCAGGACATCTAAGACAACAAACAGACAAACAAGACTCTCAGTGCAAGAAAATGTGACTCGCATGTTATTTGATCACAGAAATCAGGTGGATATATAGAGCCCAGGAATACACTGAGAGCTCTGTGTTGCACTTTCACCAAAGACCCAATCATCGACATAAGATTTATATAACAGGCTGATATTTATATAACAACTAATGCAGGTCACCTGCGCACACATGTATTCAAACACTTTCACTTGACATTTCCCTGTTGTTTGTGCCAAAAATGAGTCTTATATGGGATGTTTTCTACACTTTTGTAGCATTTTATTTTTCCTCTGAGTATCATTGACTGTTTTAGTCAAGGCTTTATCAGCATTTTCCGCTCTCTCTGACCCTTCAAATAAAGCAGGCAATTTATACTGCTGTGCCTGTAAGATTTCTGAGAGCACACTTCGCATGTGAAATGAGGAACAGCGCACAGAAGCTGGTAGTTTGCTGTTGAGTTCAAGTCCATAGTTTTTAACAGCTCCATCCTTCAATAACAAACAACCTCTATGTAGCGCTGCATTACTTTGACCTTTTTCACAAAATAATCTGCACTGCATCTCAGATAACTGAATTCACAAAACAGCATTAGAAATGGTAACTCGAGCCATTTTTTGTAATCAGCTCAAATGGACTCAATTCAAAACTCAGATTTAGTCTCCATGGTATTTATTCATGTATTATTGTTCAGTAAAAATATACTTAGTACATTTTTTTTTAACAAATGTGGGAACTGAATGTACGTATTTTACTTCTTGCATTACTATACACAGTCTGAAATTATTTGACTTTAAAACTACACGGGTATGTTTGAAAAAACAAACAAACACCTTTTTAAAGGGACAGTGCACCTAAAAAAAAAGTAATCTCATTCACTCACACTTATTTCGATCCAAACCCATATGACTGACTTTCTTCTACAAAAAAGAAAATATTTTAAACAACATTGGGATTCAAACAACACTGGACCCCATTGACTTTCATTGTATGGACAAATAATCCCAAACAGACATTTTTCAAAATATCTTGATAATGTTATTAATTTCAGGGTGAACTTTCCCTTTAAGCCATTTCAAAGCAAATGTATTCGGTAAGATACTGTAGATTAAGATAATGTATATATCATCAAAAGGCTGAAAAATAACTAGATTTTTTTGTAGCTTTATTGGTTTTAGCTATATTGCCCAGCCTTACTCCATACAATGGATTACATCAGAATCCTTGTTGAGCAAGGCTCAGCAGCATCTGTAGCACAACAATGCCTCTTTTTTCCAATCTCATTTTCCCTGCTCTACGGTTGCATTATGTACCAGCCAGACGAGGCAGATAAGGCCTCACATCCTGTTACAGTAGTCAGTCACTGGGTAATACTCTTCTTTTATCACTGTTACAGCTCCACAATTTAAGATCAGGGGTTAGTTTTAATCTGCTTCTGTATTTTAAGCACTGCTCCGGCTCGGTCGAATTCCCCTGGATAAAGATAAACAGGGATGCAACAGTCCACCAGAGGGGCACTCAGTAATCTGATCTTTGATCAAATCCTCCACTGTGAAGGGAGTCGCCATGTGCTCCATGTTTCATGAGGGTTGCAAAGCTGCCACAATATAATAAAGCAACAGATATATAAGGCCGATTTATTCGTAATACCAATAGCAGAAGCGGTAAATCCTGCCAGGGAAACAAATCTGGTTTGGGTGTGCAGGGCTCTCCTGGAGATTGGGTAAATTTCTGACAGAGCATTAGAAACATTTCAAGAAAGGCGATGCTCATTCTCAACTATATTAATGGCTAAAATGGCTATTCTTATCTGCTACAATTAGTTAAGAGTTCAAATGGTTAAACTGCAATATCATATATGAAAATGACCTGCAAAAAATGTAACTCTATTATTGCGAACTGTTTTGGTTGCGAAGAGAAAGGATTAAACTGGAACTTGGTAATGTTCCAATAGCATCATTAAAAAATAGTTCATACATTTAACTGTGAGGAAGAACAAATTCATCGCTCCCTTGTCCTCTCTAAGTTGTCATTATTTTTCAATTAGGATTAACTGTCATAACCAGCAGCGTGAACCATGAAGTGAGGGATCACATTTCCTTGAAGGTTTCCCTGAAGTAGCTCATTAGAGTTTCTGGAGAAACTATTGTAACACTGTTTCCGCACTGTTAATCACGTCTAATTAATAGGATATTCCTTTAAAGTACAACATTTTTGACCTGACAAGAAGTGTAGAACATCCAGAAACAAAGTCATGCAAGTACAACTTCTACTTAAATGAGGAAATAAACAAAATATATAAAAATTTTAATCACCAAATCAGAAATATTTTTTACAACAAAGATATAATTAATGTAGCATCCTCAGCTCAAATGACATAATTTTCCAGGCGTATCCAGTTCATGCATTTGCTCATTTTAGTGTTAGCATTATTTTTATACTATTATTATATATTATTTATTATTATTTTGAATTAACTTTTATTTTTTATAATTTCAGTTTTCTTGTTAATTTTTGTTATTTTTATTATGTTAATGTAATTATTATTATTATTTATATTTCCATTTAGCTTTAATTTATTTTTATTTCAGTTTTAGTAATTTTAGCACTTCAACTTAAGCTTATTTCAGTTAATTGCCAAGGCAACATTTCAAATTTTTGTTTGTTTCTCATCTAATATTTATATTTTAATTCAGCTTTATTTCAATTTCCCCAAAAAATGGTTTTAGTAACCAATTATTCATTCTAGTTCTGTTTTCTAGGCCTGAGCTTGTTTGTTTCCATGGTTTCTGATTGGTTATGCACCTGTTTCTGTTCCAGTTCATTACCATGTGTATTAAAGCCCTATGGCTACGTTCAGACCGTCAGTCCAAATCCGATATTTGTGTATATCTGAATGAAATCTGATTGAAATACGATTAGATTTACCAGGTGTGAACGGCACCAAATGCAATTTTTTACAAATCCGTTTCAAGCTACATTCCTATGCGGTTTAAAATCCTATTCAAATCGCATTTCTGGAAATCCTTTTCCGTCTGACTGCTCTGATCGGATTTCGAGTGATTTATGTAACGTTTTATCAGACGTTGTCATAGAAAACACGCTGAAAGTCGCTGCAGAAACAAGGTTGTGTTGTTGCAAAGTGACATACGAGCAGAAAATTACGATATAACGAAGACATGTTTTGAAACCGGCGGAGACGACAGCACGGAATAAAGCCGCTCATACCAGACTGCTGACTAATAAGACGGAGTAGTTGGCTACACATTGTCAAGTTGTAAATAAGACAACAACTGCATTGCAAACCCCTAAATGTTGCGGTTGTTGTTGTTGGCGTCTACCTACCAACGCAACGTCATTGCCATAAAAGCCAATGCAGATATTTCGGAAAACAAAAGATTGGCATGGACACACAAATCGGTTGCGATACACAATGTGTACGACAGTTATTTTAGATCAGATTCCAATCGGATACACAAAGAATCCGATTCTTTTCCAAATGAAAGGCACTTTGATAAACATGCAACATCTCATCTCGCTGCTGCTAAAAGAACCAAAAGGCATCTGATAGAAACCAAAGCTCTCATGTTGAATAGTGTGTAAAAACTATGCAGTCTTGTACCCTCTCAGTCATGACACAGAGTTTGTTTCCGGCTCATTCTTCACAATATTGTCTAGATAAGTATCATATACACTCACCGGCCACTTTATTAGGTACACCTGTCCAACTGCTCGTTAACACTTAATTTCTAAGCAGCCAATCACATGGCGGCAACTCAGTGCATTTAGGCATGTAGACATGGTCAAGACAATCTCCTGCAGTTCAAACCGAGCATCAGTATGGGGAAGAAAGTTGATTTGAGTGACTTTGAACGTGGCATGATTGTTGGTGCCAGAAGGGCTGGTCTGAGTATTTCAGAAACTGCTAATCTACTGGGATTTTCACGCACAACCATCTCTAGGGTTTACAGAGAATGGTCCGAAAAAGAAAAAACATCCAGTGAGCGGCAGTTCTGTGGGCGGAAATGCCTTGTTGATGCCAGAGGTCAGAGGAGAATGGCCAGACTGGTTCGAGCTGATAGAAGGGCAACAGTGACTGAAATAACCACTCGTTACAACCGAGGTATGCAGCAAAGCATTTGTGAAGCCACAACACGCACAACCTTGAGGCGGATGGGCTACAACAGCAGAAGACTCCACCGGGTACCACTCATCTCCACTGCAAATAGGAAAAAGAGGCTACAATTTGCAAGAGCTCACCAAAATTGAACAGTTGAAGACTGGAAAAATGTTGCCTGGTCTGATGAGTCTCGATTTCTGTTGAGACATTCAGATGTTAGAGTCAGAATTTGGCGTAAACAGAATGAGAACATGGAACCATCATGCCTTGTTACCACTGTGCAGGCTGGTGGTGGTGGTGTAATGGTGTGGGGGATGTTTTCCTGGCACACTTTAGGCCCCTTAGTGCCAATTGGGCATCGTTTAAATGCCACGGCCTACCTGAGCATTGTTTCTGACCATGTCCATCCCTTTATGGCCACCATGTACCCATCCTCTGATGGCTACTTCCACCATGTCACAAAGCTCTAATCATTTCAAATTGGTTTCTTGAACATGACAATGAGTTCACTGTACTAAAATGGCCTCCACAGTCACCAGATCTCAACCCAATAGAGCATCTTTGGGATGTGGTGGAACGGGAGATTCGCATCATGGATGTGCAGCCGACAAATCTGCGGCAACTGTGTGATGCCATCATGTCAATATGGACCAAACTCCCTGAGGAATGCTTCCAGCACCTTGTTGAATCTATGCCACGAAGAATTGAGGCAGTTCTGAAGGCAAAAGGGGGTCCAACCCGTTACTAGCATGGGGTACCTAATAAAGTGGCCGGTGAGTGTAAAAAGCCTATTAAAAAACAACTAACACAGTCAGAGCAGGAGATGAAAGTTGAACTGCAGCAGCTGTCAGTTTCTGCGAGGCGCATCAAAGGTCCGGGCCCTGAGCTTTAACACCGCTGTCAGTGTGATTGTGAGTTTTCTCTCAGTCTGACGCTGTGAGTGACACAAAGTGGCTCAGAGAAGGGAAACCTGCGTAAGCTCTTCCTGCCTCAGACCTGGGCAAAAACATGACAACTGAGCGCATTTATGATTTGCTGCAATCAAGTCTAGACGAGATATTCAAAATGATATGCAGGTCTGAGTGAGGATGTGAATTTTGATTTTGTTATGGGTCACATCAAATGCCTCTAAAGCCACATAGCCACACTGTTGTGGCATTGACAACTGCATATAAATGTTGATATATGGCCGATATACACTATATTGCCAAAAGTTTTGGGACGTCTGCCTTTATATGCACATGAACTTTAATGACATCCCATTCTTAATCCGTAGGGTTTAATACGGAGTTGGCCCACCCTTTGCAGCTATAACAACTCTTCTGGGAAGGCTTTCCACAAGGTTTAGGAGTGTGTTTATGGGAATTATTGACCATTCTTCTAGAAAGCGCATTTGTGAGGTCAGGCACTGATGTTGTACGGGAAGGCCTGGCTTGCAGCGTCCGCTCTAACTCATCCCAAAGGTGTTCTATCGGGTTGAGGTCAGGACTCTGTGCAGGCCAGTCAAGTTCCTCCACACCAAACTCGCCCGTCCATGTCTTTAGAGACCTTGCTTTGTGCACTGGTGCGCACTAAGTCATGTTGGAACAGGAATAGGGCGTCCCCAAACTGTTCCCACAAAGTTGGGGGCATGAAATTGTCCAAAATGTCTTGGTATGCTGAAGCATTAAGAGTTCCCTTCACTGGAACTAAGGGGGCCAAGCCCAAGCCCTGAAAAACAACCCCACACCATAATCCCCCCTCCACCAAACTGTACACTTGGCACAATGCAGTCAGGCAATTACCATTCTCCTGGCAACCAGCAAACCCAGACTCGTCCATCAGATTGCCAGACAGAGAAGTGTGATTCGTCACTCCAGAGAACATGTCTCCATTGCTCTAGAGTCCAGTGGCGGCAGGCTTTACACCACTGCATCCGATGCTTTGCATTGCACTTGGTGATGTAAGGCTTGGCTGCAGCTGCTCGGCCATGGAAACCTAATCCATGAAGCTCTCTATGCTCAGTTGTTGAGCTAATCTGAAGGCCACACAAAGTTTTGAGGTCTGTAGCTTTTGACTCTGCAGAAAGTTGGCGACTTCTGCGCACTGTGAGCCTCAGCATGCGCTGACCCCGCTCTGTGAATTTACATGGCCTACCACTTCATGGCTGAGTTTCTGTTGTTCCCAATTGCTTCCACTTTGTTATAATACCACTAACAGTTGACCGTGGAATATTTAGTAGTGAGGAAATTTCACGAATGGACTTATTGGCAACCTATCACGCTTCAACGTTTGAATTCACTGAGCTCATGAGAGTGACCCATTCTTTCACAAATGTTTGTAGAGGCAGTCTGCATGCCTAGGTGCTTGATTTTATACAACGGTGGCCATGGAAGTGATTGAAACACCTGAATTCAATAATTTGGAGGGGTGTCCCAATACTTTTGGCAATATAGTGTATGTTCAATGTTTAATGTTATCATTATCGGCCCGATAAGAAAATGGGGCTGAAAAATTCAAGCTGATAAATCATGGATTACTTCCTTTAGTTGAGACACTTTAGATGTGCACTGTTCACCATGATGGTTTTGAATTGCTTGAAATATAATTGGAATCACTTCAAGAAAGGAAAATACAGTTAAGTGCAACATGTGCAGTGCAAGTCTGTCATATAGGCAAGATAAAATTATGACATTATAATTGTGTGCTTGGGACATGGCTTTTAATGGTGAGAACTTTTTTTTTTTTTTTCATTCTCTCAAAAAATATATAGAAATTTGAATTTAGATACATCGGCCAATATATCGGTTATCGGCTTTCAAATATAAAGAATTATTGTTTATCGTATCGGCCAAAATTTTCATATCGGTGCATCCCTAATTTTAGTTTTTTTTTTTGCACTTTTCATTTTAATACATCATTATACTACACACACTACACCTCATAAATCTTTCATCAAAATGTAACAACTCCACCTCTGAATCTCTCTTACTTTTTCAACTGCAGGTCCAACCACATGACTATAATCTGATGACATTTTTCACAATATAATCAATTTAGAAAATCAAATTACAGAAGCATTACCCTAACATATATAAAGAACAATGCAATTTCTACCCCATTCTGAACATCGAAAAATGGCTGGAATGTTTGATTTTTTTTTGTGCAATCCTAAAATACAACACTACATCACATTGCAATTTTCAACCCATGCAGTCTAGACTAAAAACACAGACTGGTCTACTCCTAAGTGGCTAAAAGCAAGTGTAAAATTCTATATTATAGCTAAGCCCCAATTTGTCTTTGCCAAAAACCCAGTGCTATTGTTTCCACAAAGGACTGTCAGAAGGACATTGTCTAAGTGGATCAATGATGTATTTTTAGGTGGTTTGTTTGTGCTAAGCCTCAAGAGGCCCCTCATCTAGTGGTGATTAAATTGCATTAAAGAATCAAGCCCTCTTAATTACTGCTATTATCATCAATAGGAAATTAGGCAGTCTGAAAATGACTGTGCTAATTAGCCTGTTTGTGACTCCATGTTTATTCAGCTTTCCGCAGCCTCGTTTGCCTGCAGTGGAATGATAGGGTTTGTGAGCGTGCAAACTTCTGTAGAGCAATTACAACATGCCACTCAAACATAACCCATCTTTGACCTTAAATATAATATTAGAGCTATGAGAATCACAGTTGAGAATGATGAAAATTAAAAAAATAAAGTAAAATGTCTAGATAAATTAGAATAATGGGATTTTGAAAGGAAATGTATCATAAAAACAATGAAAATGAAGTACAATAGATTAGCATATTCAAATTTCTGAAGGATCATGTGACACTGAAGACTGGAGTAATGGCTGATGAAAACTCAGCTTTGCATCATCGAAAATAAATTATATTTTAAAGTATAGAAAACCATTATTTTAAATTGTAATACTATTTCACAATATTACAGTTTGTTTTCTGTATTTTTGATCAAATAAATGCAGGCTTGATGAGAATAAGGGTGTATTCACACCAGGAAAGTCCGATTGTTCACTTGCTTTGGTCCGGACCAAATAATTTTTTTTTTTTTTTTTTTGGTACGGTTCGCTTTCACACTGCTCTTTTTGCAAGTGAACCAAAATTTGTAAACAAAACCACACGTGTGCTAAGGTCGTCCATTCATTGGACAAGGATTCTCAAGTAGGGAAATCAGGAAGTGCAAAAAAGGCTTAACGTAAATTAATGCAGCATCATCCTTGTATTGTAACTATCGTTACATTATATGAACTGCAAATGCTTTTTTTTGCATCTATGCGCGATTAGACTAAAGAGAACGCTCTGTATGTGAATGTCCTGATGCACACACTCATTCATTCATTCCATTCCAATGATGCACTCACACGACGCGCAGAAAGACGTGCAACAGATGTAATGTAGTAGGCTACAACAGATCACTTTCCCATAACGCAACTCCGACTACGGAAGCCTGTTAACTCAAAGGCGCAGTGCTTTCTTGCAATTGGGTCGGTTCATGTTCACACCGTAAACGAACCGTACCAGAGTTCATTTGGAACCGTACCGAGACCACCTCTTCAGCTGGGTCTCGGTTCGGTTGTTTGGTCCGCACCCGAGTTCGATTGCTGTATTCACACCCGCCCAAAAGGTCCGCACCAAGGGGGGGAACGAACTAGAGTTCGATTCAATCGAACCAAACAAGGCAGGTGTGAATACACCCTAAGAGACAGCTATTCAGTTTTCTGAAACCTAGCCTGTCAATTATAACAAATAATTTGCAAAAAGGAAGTTGTTGAAGGATGTTGCAATGCCAACTATACTGCACCCAACAGCAAATCCCCAACCTGTAAGCCCTGTCAGAATTTGTCACTCATTTCACATGCAAACAGGTGAGCCAATCGTATGAAATGCTATTTACATACAACATTCTTCAGAGAAGGGAAGCAAAATGACCCTTTTAAAAGCTTACTTTTTGGGTGGCACCTGTCCGACGTTGACTTTTACGCAGATGATCTTGCGTGTTTGCACGCCCATGGTGCAGGTGGATTTGTCTGCGCTGGAGGAGGTATTGAGAGTGGATGTGGTGGTGTCCTCCACACACTGTCCCCAGGGGCCCGTCTGCCAGTGATACACGATGCAGGGATGCTCATTACAGTTCCGCACCTCCTGTAGGGCGCTGGTGTTCGGACAGCCGGAGCCTCCTGCAAGAGTGTGAAGATATGCATTAGGTCTGACACGTGTCTGGCGTCATGTCACGCCACAGCAGCTTGAGGATCTCCACACTCGAAGCAGCATGTCAACTCAGGAGAAGACTTCAGCTACAGTCAGATGAAAGTGAAGTCCATTGAAAATAAATCACAACCAGAAATACATTATCCTGCTCATTTATCCTGCATTTATTTGATTAAAAAATAGTTAAAAAACAGTAATATTGTGGAATATTTTTTACAATTTAAAATAACTGTTTTCTATTTAAATATATTTTAAACTGTAATTTATTCCTGTGATCAAAGCTGAATTTTCAGCATCATTACTCCAGTCTTCAGTGTCACATGATCCTTCAGAAAGCATTCTAATATGCTGATTTGCTGCTCAAGAAACATTTCTGAATATTATCATCAATGTTGAAAACAGTTGTGCTGCTTCATATTTTTGCGGAAACCATGATCGTTTTTTTTTTTCAGGATTCATTTTTTCAGGATGAAAGGAAAGTTTGAAAAAGCATTTATTTAAAATAGAAATCTTTTATAACATCATAATTGTAAAAATGTCAATTTATTCGATCTTTGATGAATTAAAGTATTCATATATTTTGAAAAATCTTATTGACCCTATGGAAGTAAATTAATGACACATGACTTTGAAACAAAAAAGCATGTTAAATTGCACTAATTAAAAAAAATGCATGGGGTGTGAAATTCAACAAGTTAACCTGTGAGTATTTCAAATGAATAATTTCACACACAATTCCATTAAAATAAACTAGATTTACCTTCCGGATTTAATTTCCAAAATATTCAATGTTTAAAAAAAGGGAAATGTTTTCAGTTCAGATTTTCACAGCTTAAATATACAATCATGTTGAATTTCAGCCCCCCCCAAATGCAATATATTAAAATGCAAGCACTGCTAATGCAATGCATGCTATATATTATTGCAATTCAACATGCTTTTCTGACTCAAAACGGTAAACAATAATGTACATGTTAAAAACATTGCATAGGTTATTTTAGTACAGCAAATGCATACAAAGACCTTATTTCTAGCTTTCTAGTTATTCTAGCTTGCGTCCTTTGGAGTGAGACAGGTCAAGTGTTCATTTTCTCAAATCACAACATATCAGCGACGTCTCCAGTCGCTTTAACTTGTTCTAAATTGATTTAGATGAAACACTCCACATAATTGCCGGGTCCTAATTCCTCACAAGTGGCATAAAGTCGATGCAGCCGGCGGAGAGCGGCGCGGTGTGTCTAAGTAATTGCTGACATTTACAGCAGGTTTGCAGATGACAGAGCAGCCCAGTGGGCCTGTGAATCAAAGAAGAGCGTTACGAGAGGAAGTGAGCGCATACGTCTGCTTGCTTTAACTTTATAACACGCACAGTGATAAAGTTATTGGCTTTGACTGTCAGATCCATTACATAGGTGGTTATTGTGTTTCTATTGGGCAATAGGGCTTTTCACACTATGAGCCAGATTTACTAACAGCTTGACCTAGCACAAACCCTCTTTTGGTGTTAAAAAACTCATTATTGAAATGATCCAGCAGCGTCTGTGTTCTTTAATGTGAGCATTGTCAGTAAATTATCTGCATAACTTTCACTCCCATCTGCACTTTTATGGGATTTCGCTCTCACGCGCATTTGCCCTGTTTAGTAAATCTGGCCCTATGTTTATCATTACAGTAAGTAATGAAGCCTGAATTGTGATTCAGTTCAAGGCACTTTTGACACCTCGAAAAATCATATTTCTTCAAATGATGTTTCATCTGCGTTAAAACCTTTATCACATGTCCTGGAATAAAGATCTGATCGTGGCTTTGATGAGCTTTCAAGAATAATGTGGTGTCATGTATGACATTTCTCATGTTTTGGAAGAAAAGTTACAATAGGAATGCTTTGAACTTACAAACACAGGAAAACAGTTAGCCGTCAATTTAAAAAGTTAAAAAAGTCTTTCTAACTATACTTCTGTAAATGGTTTTGTAATGACACCTAAAAAAAAGCTGCTGACCGATTTCGTGATTTTTCATGTCATTTTCTTTATAACCAAATATAAACTTCTTTGAAAAAACATGTTTGTAAATGTGAATGAATAAAATGAATGAAAAGCACATAGATTGAAAGTATGTATTGTTTTTCCTTATAAAAGCATTTAGGATAAAGTATAAAAATAAAGACGAAGAGATAAAGATTTTGGCAAATTATTATAAAAAAATTAATTAAAAAAGGATTTTTCAGCAAAAAAAAAGAAATAATAATTTGAATGGACTGAAGAATCACCCATACGCATTATGGAATCAATGCAGTTTAGAAACAGATAACCAATCATAAACTCCCTCAGTGCTTAGCTCATAAAATATTCATGCTCTCCGTATAGCTGCGGAAAGTAAAACTGTTGAGCATCTGAAGTAAACTCCTAAATCAATAATATTAAACTCATAACTATGCAAATAAGAGTATAAGCCAGGGTTTACAAATGTACTGCATGAAACCTTGTTGACTACTACCATTAATTATATCCCAGGGTAAAGTATGAACAGTGTGAAAAACACTGAACAAAAATCCCAGGGTTAAGAAGTGTGAAAAGCCGGATGAATATTTGTGGTCTCGTTTGTGTCTCTATGAAGCTTGACTATGCAGCGTTGCGAACGCCTCCACAGAATCTTGATGTTGAGGCTTTCAGAAGATGTTCTGCAATCAAAGAAAGCACATTCACGGTTTATTTCTGTGGCTGTTTGTAATGAATTGATTTCCTGAAATGACACCTCGTGATAAGGTTTTAAGCCAGAAACATACGCAACGCAACGCAAAATACATACAGTAACGCTGGTACATAATAAGCATTTTTGTGCTACTTTAGCGCTGACCTCAAATCAAACACTGAACAGAAATAGAACACTACATTAATTAGGATTTGTTGACTAATATTCTGAAAAGAAGGTAACAAATTATACAATTTTGAATAAATGTTAAAAATGGATAAACATTTGATGCATTCATTTGAGTGTGTAGATGTGGTATCGTATTAACAATCAGTAGGTGATATATAGAAAAATAATATTAAAGGGATAGTTCACCCAAAACTAAAAATTCTGTCATCATTTACTCAAGAATGTGTGTAACCAAACAGTTGATTGACCCCAATGACTTCATGGTATATCTTTTTTCCCATACTATGGAAGTCAATGGGGTCTATTAAATGTTTGGTTACCCATATTCTTCAATATATATATATATATATATATATATATATATATATATATATATATATTTAATGTTCAGCAGAAGTAAGAAACTCATACAGGTTTGGAACAACTTGAGGGTGAATACATAATGAATTTCATTTTTGAGCGAACTATCCCTTTAAGAGTAAAGTACTGATTGCTTTTTGATTGTCCCAAGTGGTTTTCCACATGTCTTTGAGCCTAAATTCAATCTGTTCATCATATAAAGCGATTGTGTCTCTTCAGAAATTTTGAACTAAACCGTTCAATACATTTGTATTAGTTTTACGATCTCTTTATGAACTTTTTGATGTTTTAAAGTGGTTGTTGCGTAGCTGTCAATGGAGGGACAGAAATGTCTTTTCATAGATCTTCATTTGTGTTCTGAAGATGAACGAAAGTATTATGTGTTTGGAATGACATGAGGGTGAGCAATTAATGACAGAATTTGGGTGAACTATCCCTTTAAGATCAAACTTTTGCTCCATCATGACAGTTTTTGACCTGAAAAACTGGCCATAGAAGAAAGCATTAAAGGGATAGTTCACCCAAAAATGAAAATTCTGTCAGTAATTACTCACCCTCATGTTGTTCCAACCCCGTAAGACCTTCGTTCATCTTCGGAACACGAATGAAGATATTTTTGATGAAATCTGAGAGCTGGATCACTCCTCCATACTAGTCCATAGGCTTCTTCAGGGATTGAACTTGCCGGCCTCGAAAAGTTATTAAAGACATCGTTAAAATAGTCCAAGTGACTACAGTGGCTCAATCTTAAGTTTATCAAGCGACGAGAATACTTTTTGTGCGCAAAAACAAACAAAAGTAACGACTTTATTTCAACTATTCATGTCCTTCTCTTTGGGCCTCTAGTCAGTTAACGTAGTGTGATTCCGTAGAGCTACGTCACACGTAGGCTCACTATTGGCCGACGCTGGTCATGTGCGTGATGCGTGTGACGTACAACAACAGAAGCTTACGCTATTACACTAGTGAACTGACTCGAGGCCCAAGGAGATGGACATGAATAGTTGAAATAAAGTCGTTATTTTTGTTTGTTTTTGCGCACAAAAATTATTCTCGTCGCTTGATAAACTTAAGATTGAGCCACTGTAGTCACTTGGACTATTTTAACAATGTCTTTAATAACTTTTCGAGGCCGGCAAGTTCAATCCCTGAAGAAGCCTATGGACTAGTATGGAGGAGTGATCCAGCTCTCAGATTTCATCAAAAATATCTTAATTCGTGTTCCGAAGATGAACGAAGGTCTTACGGGGTTGGAACAACATGACGGTGAGTAATTACTGACAGAATTTTCATTTTTGGGTGAACTATCCCTTTAATATAATGTTTGCAATAGCGCCCCGTGTGGTAACACTGAGAATGCGATGCATACACTGCGCTGGGAACTGCATTCTGAATACTCTAAATGTCAGAACTAAACAATGTGCTTGAGTTTGCATAAGTGTCTGTGTTCATGTACTTCTGTAAAGTATGTTTCTGGCCTTTTGTAATGTGCTACAGCAGTTTCATAAGAGACCCAGAGAACTATCCCCCCCGCCCCTATTTCCAGTACGACTTTCATCATTATGCTGACTTCATAAATGGACTCTCAAGGACATGCATTATGTATAAGGTCTTGCTGCATGAACTGCTGCATTTGGCATCTCATGTCAGATGTCCAGCAGATGTCTTGAACAGAAAGCATGGTGCAAATACTCATCTTCAGATAAATCTAGCTGCCTCCCAAAGCCCATCGCTGAAAGTGAAAGATCTCACTTGCTTCATTTACATTCTTTGTGGATGTAACATTAAACTATGAATATAAGACTCCATTAACACATTCTAGCTCTACAACACAATCTCCGAAAACACATCTAAATCTACACACTGCACACTTTAGATGAAAAGACTCAAATGTACCATAAAGTTCGGGAAACTTTGGAACCCTCGTAAGACCTTGAGATAAAGCAAAAGTTATGAACGTCTTCTTCGTATTCATCTTTAGACATGAGAATCAGCAATAATGGAGTAAATATTTCAGGAACTACTCAACTAGTGCAAAGTAAATGTTTTAACATTACACATATTTGAGTAATGGTAAAACAATCAGCAGTTAGACTTAGCGGTCACTTCAAACCACGCAAACAAATCTAAGATGACTTCTACAGGAAACTACTCTACAGGCCCTTAAAACATGAGGTGTTTTGGCGTGTTACCCTCCATAACTGTAATCCATGCGACTACCATTGACGTCACTGTAGAGAAAGCACAGCGATAATTGGATATAGACTTCTCTGAGAGGTATATGATACAGAAATTACAAATGATAGGAAAACAGAGGAAATGCATAACTTTTAACCTTATAAAGTCTGCTGCAACATATTCAATACTCAATTTTATAAGGCCTCTAAATGACCAACATGATGACAATTTTGCTAAAATCATGTTAAAATGTTAGCATCAAATATGACCCATCAGGCTTTTGAGAAATGTTTAGGTAACGCTTCCTTTTACATTACAGTACTTATGTGTACTTACAGTGTACTTACCTGTACTTACCTTACCTGAAAGTACTGGCTAATATAAGGTAAGTACATGGGTGAGGGGTAGGTTCAGGGTTAGTACCTAGTTATTACCCAGTAATAGTTACTATAATAAGTACATAGTAAGTACATGGGTAACACATCTCTCAATCATCATTTCATTCCATTTAATTATATGTAAAAACTACAGAGCTTGGATCATAAAACAAAGCATTTTGTATCTTAAGACATATCGTAGGCAGATATAGATTGACGACTTGATATTTATATGCATTTTATTGAAGTAGTATGTTATACGGCAAATCTCATTGATTTACAAGCTATCCAATTACAGTATCGAGTTTTTCCATATAAATATCAGCAGCTGCACCAAACTGCATATTTTTACACAGTTTGAGCCCCTGAATAAAACTGAGGTGTTTTTGAGGTGTATGAGCTCCATATTCTCACTATATCATACTATATGAGCCATAAAAGCCTGATGTATCAAATATGAAACTCAACAAAAACACAAATGTCTTTCTTTTTTTGTCTAAAGGTTCAATAAACTTCCATAATTTTTTTTTTTTTTAAAAAGGACTATTCTGACTATTTTCATGTCAGATTTTACAGGGTTAAAAACATGAAATCAAATATTCAGACTGTTATTTTTGTAACCCTTCCCCTCCATTCTGGCATAAAACACCTGCTTAATTCCTGGTGGATAATAATCAGATTTTATTCTAAAATACATCAGACAACAGATGTAAAATGGGTTGTGAACTGTATTTGACGTGGACTTGAACACCATCTACCTCAAAAGCTTACTCGTGTAAACTGACACTAAACCTGGCTGGAACAGATAAAGTGGATTTAAGAGTTTTGGAACACTGACTCTCGGTGATGTCACGTTGCTGCGAGAGCGAGGAGCCATCCATCAGAATCTCAGACGGGTTTAGGTTGAGAAATTCTGCCCTTGTGTGAGTCTTTCCTTGACAGTTTCCTGTCAGCTTTTTTAGGCTAATCTCATGCACTACAGACCAAAGAAAATCACTTTTTTTTTTTTTTTTTTTTTGCATATGTCAGCTTGTTACAGTGGCCCAGAAAAGTAATTAGACTCTTAAGTCACACTTTAAAATGTATGCAGGTCATTGTATTTATCACAGCACATGGCATCCACAAATAAATGATGCTGGAGCTTTACTCAGAACTAACTTAATTTTTCTGAGCCATATTTACACTAATATTCCATTTTCCATTTGCTTTTTGTTGTCTTCTTTTCCTCAAACATATTTTTGTGAAATATTTTGCTTGTAAAGGTTCTTTACAATAAATGCTGTTTGCTCTGATGTAAATGCCAATTTTTTTTTATCAAGGCTTAAGTGTCCAAAAACTTTTTGGGAGACACTGTATATTAAGCCTTAATATTAAGTTTCTCTTTAAGTATAATTAAAACAAAAACAAATGCTCTGTTCCTAAAGATAGCGAACTGTCGAATTTAGGCAGTATTTTGAATAATCACATGGATCATTTATCTGGCATTATTGCACATATCCCTTGGGGTGAAGGCAATAAATAATAGGCAATAAATTCAATCTGGTGGACAAAGCAGGAAAAAAATAATACTTGTTGATAATCAATTAATAAGTTGATAAATATACTTAAATTATAATACTTAATACTTAAATAATAATATAATACTTAAATATATATATTTAGTTATGTTATAATAATAATAATAATATATATATATATATATATATATATATATGTGTGTGTGTGTGTGTGTGTAGAATGTATTCGAAGCATAAAATATAAATAACAATAATACTTTTTACTTAATATTTGGATTTGGATTCCTAGAGTATTGTGTGAGTTTAGCACTGCTGAAATGAAAACATGCAAGTACCCATGTAATATCTTCTGTACCTTCTCCTGCATTGTAAGCCAGTATGGCTCTGGTTCTCATCTGCTTGCCCTCGGCGGTTTTGCTGGAGCAGGTCTGGGAGCAGGAGGACCATTCAGTCCAGAGACTGAGAGCACAGTCTTTAGGGCAGGGAACCATACAGGACACAGGTGCAGGATAGACCGCATCCGCACACATCTCCTTCTCCACCTCTGAACCTGAAGCACAACACATGGTGTCAACAACATGTTTCAAATTCATTAAGCACCATTCTTCTAGTGCCTTACATGTAAGCTAAAGTTGACCTTCATAGTTCACCTTTGCACATTAACGAGTATTTCAAAAATATATATAATAGCTGTTACTGTATTGTAGATTTTAGCATGGCTGCAATCTTGCATTGGAAAATCATTATCCAGAAATATTATTATGATATTGGCTTCATGAACATTAGCTTGATTATTTTTTACTGTGTAAGCTGTAAAACTGATTTGTTAATGCATCTGAAAACCAGGCCAAAATGTTCAAGTTGAGCTGATGAAAATATTTTCATCTGTGTATGTTGAAACTATACATGAATTTAAGCTAAATTGTTAAACAGTATTTAAATATAAATATAGAGTTCCAGGGGGTCTTGACCAATTTCCACTTCCAAATTCATAATTTATGTTATCGTAACATCTGGTGTAAGTGGATTTGACCGTAACCTCACATGTAGGTCAGAAGTTCAAGTAACCTGTCAAGCAAATGCCTGAAAATCAAGCCTATTTTTAAGGCTTTTTACATTTCTTGGCACGTTATGTGCACAACAATTAGGTACATTTCCCCCATGATTCGTAATACTGTAATGCAATTAAATCTGATAACTGTAATGCTAAAAAATAAAAAGATATTAATTATTATCTTATTATTTATTCATACATCATCAAAGTAGTATTTGTTGTATTGCCTTTAATTCAAGCATATTAAAATACTAAATATTAATTAATTATTATAATGAAATATTAAATTGATTTAAAAATATAATTACAATTTAAACCTTAATTAGATTAATACAAATATATTCAAAATGAAAAATTATTACTTCATATAATACAGTATATAATAATATTGTCACATAATACACAAAAAAAAAAAGAAAATAATAAAAAACGCCAATGAGAATCAACAAACGGAGCTACAAAAAACACATCCAGATGCATTATGGTAATGAAAATGTGGGCGTTAAATGTATTTAACTGTCATGAAAATAAACGTCACAAGGCAACATTTAGGCAACATTTTCTTTATGGAAAATATGATTCACCCAGACAAGCTTTTAATGCATTTCAAAACAATCTGTTGTCCTATTTTGAAACCGTGCCATCCTAAAAACAGTAGAAAGCAATCATACAGATGGTTCTGAGGGACAGGCAAAAACAAAACATGTGCAATTGTCAGCGTGTTCTTGTTTGGCAGCATTCATTACCACGCACAGGCTCTCTCAAGGGTTTTTACCATATCTTTTACTCTGAGCCAAAAATGATGAGTATCAGCTTGGTTTTGGCTTTAGCACAGTGACACGCTGGGGAGGGGAAAAAAAAAACTCTCTCTGCTTGAGCACTGAACCACAAACACCCAATAAATATTTCTATCAAAAGCAGGGACAGTCCAAGTTTGGCTTGTAGCAGATAGCGATACAATATTTACATCGATCTGTGTCAGAACCGTGGCCATGAAGCAATATTGTACGTGTCACTCTCTCCGGCTGTCGGAGTGAAGCAGATGCCAAGTCTGCCTGGTAAAAATAAAACAACTAGCAGATCAATTTTAATCAGTGCATGATGGAATCAATCTGCCACCGTGCGCGGCTACAGCGAGGCAGGTTATGGCGAGGCGGGGGCTTTCGATTGCTCACGCGGCAGATGCTAGAGAACATTATTGCACTCTATTATTATTTCATAGACGTCATATCACATGGCCACACAGCAGATTCTGAGTGACAGTAGTCACGTGACAGTGGGATTTCTTGAAAACAACAGATGTTTCCTTGTAGAGTCAGTGATGGTTTGTCTTTTTCAAACTCTCCAGCATTTGCCTTAAAGGGATGATTCACCCAAAACATTTTGTCATCGCTGACTCACCCTCATGCTGTTCCAGTCCTGTATGGGCTTTTTTCTTCTGTTGAACACAGTGAGAGATATGTTGGTAACCAGACAGTTGACGGTAGCCATTGACTTCCATATAGGAAAAAAGAAATACTATGGAAGGAAGTCAACGGCTATACTGTCAACTGTCTGGTTACCAATATTCTTTAAAATATCTCTCACTGTGTTCAACAGAAGAAACTCACAGAAAAACATGAGGGTGAGAAAATGATGACAGAATTTTCATTTTTGGGGGAACTATCCCTTTAATGTGGTAGAATTGCAAAACTTTCCATGAAATTCCACCAGCAATAACTGGAAGAGTCCACTGTTATTAACTTCAAACATCCATTATGGTCCTCAGATATGTTTTAGCAAAGAAACAAAGGATTTGCAAACCACCCGGTTGCTATGAGGACTTTAGAGGAAGAATTAATGGATTAGCCAAATTTTGCCAGGTTAGAAACAATGAGACTGAATATGTTGGGTTATGTCTATATCTTTGATATCCAGTTATTTCAGATAAATCTTCCTCAAAATGGTACATAAAAACAAAACCAAGCTGTAACTGGTCATTTTACATATCGGTCGGACAGTTCTGGACCACAAAACCTGCTAAAATGATTTGTTAAGACAATTTTAGATATGAAAACTGACCATTAAACATTATTAATGACCGTTTTCCCAGATCATTTGCACTGTAGCAACGAGCAACAACAATAACGCTTTCAACATTTTGAGAACATGGAGTATTTAGCAAAACTAACAAGTTGTTTTAGACTAGAGATACAGGGGTGACAGCTTGTCAGACGCCTGTCAGAACACTGTGACTCTGTGCCTATCAAAACATTGCTCTGTTTGTTTTAGCATTCTGGCACAGCAACACCAGAGTGATGGAGTGAATCCATCGGTTTACCCGAGCAATGGAGGACAGCGGGAATTCCCAGGAAACCTGTTCGAAAACAGTCATTATTTCATTTGGGGTCTCTATTGTGGTGAAGAAATTACACACTTCACCTTTAACTTCCTGCTGTCAGGTGGACAACTAGTAAGTGATATGATTGATTTCAATTTCACTAACCTTACAAAGTAGCATTTTATAATACATTTTTTAAAACGTACACATAACATAAATGGTTTCAGGCTTATATTGGACAGACATAATAACCTCCGGTTCAATGATCAGAGTCATTCAATCCAATCAAGGAGGAAGTGAATCTACAATTCAGACTCCTGAGATTGATTCAAACTGTTTCGCCAATCGGTTCAACCAATCCATTAAAAAGAAGCACACCAATCAAATCGGACGGCACACTGTGAATTTCATTACATCAGATAAAATACCAAACCAAGTGCTAGATCTTTCTCAATGCAAAAAAGTGGCTTTTGTTCTAATTATACCAAGCTGATTTTTAGTGGTCAGATTCTCTATATAAACTATCGTTCAAAAGTTTAGGTCAGTAAGACATCGCTGTCTTTTTCTGGAAAGAAATGTATAATTTTCTTGAGCAAGGATGCATACATTTAAAATTGATCAAGTAAAGACATTTCTAATGTTTTACAAATGTCTATTTCAAATAAATCCTAAAAAAGTTATCCGATACAAATGTATCCACACAAATATAAAGCAGCTCAACTTTTTTCAACATTGAAAACAATAACTGTACGTTCACACCGCCACCGACTTGAGCGTCAAAGAAGCTCTGGCCGTCCTGTCAAGGACGCTTGTCAAAAAGTACGGGGAAGCTGGTTGACGCTTTGGACGCTTTGAACGCTCTGACGTTGCAGGGAGAATAGAAGTGTCACAACATAAAATGTAATAAACAGAAAAAAACAAGCAATACATTGAAGAAACCTTTTATAATGACAGCATTTTTATAACCGTTTTGGTCACATTTGGTCGGGAAAAAAAGAATAGTTAGCTATTATTATTAATATTTGCGGTCAAATCGGTGTCACCTTGAGCAAATTAATTGCATTCCCGCTTTAAAACGAGTGTTCGTAAATATTTCAAATAAAAGTTGCGCTCATGCGGTCCATATAAGCAAACAAAGTCATGTCATAAATGATAAATGAAACCCAGCAACGGCGATTATTAGCTTCTCTTCCATTTTCTCGGAACTAATGTTTTGGTAGGAACTAAAGTTTATATCGTATGTTTCTCCGGAATCAGCCAGCGCGAAGGACGTCTATATTCCGATTGGTTGCTGGCGTTTTGCCGCTGCTTTCCGCTGAACCGCGTCACAGCTCATTACCATAAAGTTGAGCTTCTTTTAACTTTCTGATTGACGCCCAAAACGCGCAAAACGCGACGCCGATGGATTTGACACTCCTTTCAGCTGAGAAAAGCCAGCTTCCATTGAAAATGAATGACTTCCGGCCGCTTTGGAAGCTCAAGTCGGCGGCTTGAGCTCAATGTTACTTGAGCAGCAAATCAGCATATCAGAATGATTTCTGAAGGATCATGTGACGCTGAGGACTGGAGTAATGATGCTGAAAATAGGTGAGCATAAGAGGCTTCTTTTCAAAAATCTTACCTACCCCAAACCTTTGAATGGTGTATATTTCTAAATATTGTTGCAGGAAACACTGATAAGAGTACCTCCTCAACATGCTGTTGTTGAAGAGTACGACAATTTATGAGCGAGTGCAAGTATTTAGCTGGTCAAATATACAACTGTCTCTCCAGCTATCTGAGATTGTCTTTATTGAGTAGCTGAGCTGGAGGAGGACACGATCACCATTAGCATCATGTTCACATTCCTCCGCTCTCTGCAGCTTTAACCCTGTAAATAGCTCCAGCTGAGAAGGGAAATGTTCCGGACATGCCAGCTGAGAGACTACTAGATATATATGCCCTTCTTCAGGATATAGCTTGAATTCCCAGAGGCTAATTACCGGATTCAAAATCAATCCTACTTTTGACTTCCGGCACAGAAGCCATCTGAACACAAGTGGGAATCTGCTGGCGGTATAATCACCTGGCAAGCTTCATGCAAGAGATTATTTGAGCATTTTTGGAATAAGAGTGTGCTCCAGTTGCAGTTTACTTGAAGGGATAGAATGAAAATTTGCTGTTAATTTAGGCAATCCTAGATGTTTTTTTCTTCAGTAGAAATGTGAAAAAGATTTTTAGCTGAAACCGTAGTACTTGGTGATAATGCAAGTCAATGGCAAGTCAATTATTTGACAGTAAGCTCGCGCTCCAGACTCTCATAAACACGGTTAGGACTGTTTGCTGTGGCTGTGGATTACAGCTAATAATATTGTAAATAATGTTCAGTTCTACTGAAGAACAAAAGACACCTACATCTTGGATGGCCTGATGGCAAATTTTCCATTTTTTCCATTTGTTTTCACTACCCCTTTAAGCTCTATTCATATGTAACTAGTTATACTGTAGGTTTCACAGAGATATGCGATTAATAAGTGACTGTACGGAGTATGAACTGAACATGTTTCATGATGCATGCACTAATCGTTCTTAAAAGCCGAGCTGGCTCACAGAATCAAACTGAAGTTACTGAACCGAACTTTAGTTCAGGTTGATGACATAAGATGTAGCACTCATGCTCGTTGCGCAGCACCAAATGAGCCAGCAAGCATGTCCAAACAGGTTATTGAACCAAACAAAAAAACTAGATACGCAAAGAACAGACGCAAAAAGAACTAAATCTAGGAATTAAAAGGATTACCTCAGCAAAGAACCAGCTCATTTGGCTCTTTTTGAGTCGGACATGACCGAAAAGCTGACTTTCGACTCTGCCTGTATTTGATTCGTTCATTTCGAACCGGTTCTTCGGTTCAATAACCCATCTGGACATGCTTATTGGCTCATTCTGTGCTGCACAATGAGCGTGTGTGTCTTGCGTCATCACCCTGGAACTAAAGTTCGATTCAGTTCAATTCCGTGAACCACCTCGACTGGTTACCGGCTTAAAAAAATGATTTGTTCAAGAATCGAACACCACTACAGAGGTCCCAATCCCGTCGGAATCAACACAGATTCAGATATCCAACAGATTTACACAGATATCCTGTGTTAATAATTGTGACTCAAATGTGTTTAATACCTTCGCTGTTGACGCAGCGGACCTGTGGATTCTGAGTTCCCTCTCCGCAGTCCATCTCTTCTTCAGGGATACACTGCTCTAGCTTGATCAGCTGCCAGGTAAAACAGCTGGGATCATCGCACGGGACGGCCTCCACCAGGTGAGGACAGTTCCCCTCGCCACCCGTGGGGTCATTAGTGATTGTGCGTCGTCTGAACTTGAAACCTGCAAATAAACGTGATGTAAATGGTCTATTAATTGCCTCTATCCCTAGTGGCATTTAGCCACACTTTAAAATGTCATTGAATTAGCACAAAATATCAAACTAATATTAGATATTTTCCCCCAATTTATTTGAACCAACTCATCCTAAGGTGATTTTTGGTGGATGTGTGATCTTTTTTGGGTGGTTCTCATAAAACTCAAGAACATATCCAATTCACATTTCAATTCAAATGTAAAAGGAAAATAAATTATATTTTGAATGAAGTAAGTCAAGCCTCTTTTTCTACAATGACATTTTTTATTACAATTAAAGACTCCCCACATTCTCATTACCATAAAGCAATGCAAAATCAGTACTGTTCACTACAGAAATACAAAAAAGAGAGAATATATTAAATCAAAGTATTTTCATCATGATTTAATCAGTTCTACTGCCTTTAATGCTGATTTTTGATTTTTGACACGTTTGTTAAACTTAGACTTTAAAATAAAAATACAATATTAAAAACAGGCCATAAAATGGGGCATAATTTTCTCCAAATATATAAATATATACACTACCGTTCAAAAGTTTGAGGTCGGTACGATTTTAAATTGGTTTTGGGTGATCTGGACATGTTCTTTTTTGAGATTTACCTTTATTTATAGAGGCAAAGTTCAGTAAATTCCAACTTTAATAGCCATAGGTCTCTGTACTTTTTGTTTTTCAGCCAAAGTGCCGTTCATCTAGGTTACACTTTATTTCGATGTCCACTTGAGACATTCTACTAACTATAAGTAACTTTACTACTACATGTCAACTAACTCTCTTTAGAGTATTAGTAGACTGTTAGGTTAAGGTTAGGTGTTAGGGTTTGGGTTAGAAGAATACGTTGACGTAGTTGCAAGTTACTTATAGTCAGCAGAATGTCTGTTTGGGGATCGTCAAAATAAGGTCTTTGCAGATATTAAACAGACAGTCTACTAATACTCTAATGAGAGTTACTTATAGTTAGCAGAATGTCTAAAGTGGACCATTAAAATAAAGTGTTACCTTCATCTAATATGGTTTTTGTGAGATTCACAAGTTAGCTCTAGTACTGAGGTCTACCTTTTGTGGTTATACTCAAGTGTATCTGTGTGCTTCGGGTATGTACTGTTCGAATCAAATTTTTAAGACATTTTTGTTCCATAATTGTTGCAGATATGCTGCAATGCAGCATCCTGGACCAATAATATAAGATAATGGGGACATCAAAAGGAAATATTGTATTCTGGCTCTATCCAAGTCTCCCAGTAAGTCAGTATTCAGCAAAAACATAAACTGCAAAATAGCTCAGTAAAATATTGTCAGTGAATATATTATTATTTCAGCCATGTTTACCTTTCTTCACGACCCGTTCCTCGCAATTCTCAAAGGTGCAGAGCCCCCAGGCGCCCCACGGGGACAGTTCACACTCCACAGGGCACGGGATGTGACACAGTTGCGTGGTACTTGGAGACGTTCCCTTGCAGAGCCGAACGTCTACGGGTTGTGATGCTATAATGCATATAAACACACACATTAAAACACTGCAATAAGACTCTCACATGTAGACGACACATGGAGTACAATTAGGTTTATGTAACTGCAGAAAACAACAAATGGCAACATTTAACACGCTCCAAAGAATCTCCATTCCCAGTTGCATCACAGCAAAGGAAAAACAGGAGAAAACCAGAATCTCCACAGATTTTAGCACAATTTGAATGCACATTTTTGTTTATAAAATATTTTGACTAATTTGATTATATTTCCTGTTATCAACCATCCTAAAAATAAATAATGATAAAATTAAATAAATTAAATAATTCTGAAAAAAAAGAAGAAGAAAATTAATAATACAGGCAAAACAATTGTGAGATTTGGGCCTATTTGGTTTTTCATAGCGTTTTTTTCTTTCTTTCAGACCAGTGGAAAGAAAACATCCAAAATAGACTTAAGCGTTTATTTTATTGCACTTTATCTATTTGGATGGATGGACATCCAAAATAGACTTAAGCGTTTATTTTATTGCACTTTATCTATTTGGATGGATGGACATCCAAAATAGACTTAAGCGTTTATTTTATTGCACTTTATCTATTTGGATGGATGGACATCCAAAATAGACTTAAGCGTTTATTTTATTGCACTTTGTCAATTTGGATGGATGGACATCCAAAATAGACTTAAGCGTTTATTTTATTGCACTTAGTCAATTTGGATGGATGGACATCCAAAATAGACTTAAGCGTTTATTTTATTGCACTTTGTCTATTTGGATGGATGGACATCCAAAATAGACTTAAGCGTTTATTTTATTGCACTTTATCTATTTGGATGGATGGACATCCAAAATAGACTTAAGCGTTTATTTTATTGCACTTTATCTATTTGGATGGATGGACATCCAAAATAGACTTAAGCGTTTATTTTATTGCACTATCTATTTGGATGGATGGATGGATGGATGGATGGACTTGGATGGATGGATTTGGATGGATGGATGGATGGATGGAAATAGTCCTCAAATGAATGTAGACAATGAACAAACTACGTAAATCCTGTCTGGACTCAATATGCGTGAAACTATAAAATCCAAACTCAAAACATAAACAAGAGTGATACATTAATGATTTAACACAGGATTTTCCTGTCGGCTTGATGGGTGACAGGTGACATGACTGCTGCGTTTGCATCAAAGAGAGGTAAACTCTTCTCGCGGAGCTCTCTCATACTGATATGTGGTGAGTTCTGCTCTCTAGAGACTTCCAAAACAAAATGTTCACAGAAATGTGCACAGATTGTGAACTAAATAGTACAAGAAGATTGACTTCGCCACAGACCTTAAAAAAAAATCGATTGAACTGGAAACCTAGCATGGGGAATAACAGTCCTCCATTCAACTGTTCTAGTGCCGCATGTTCCCGAAATTAATGGAGAGACAGATTTCAGTGTAATGCACCCTCATCTGAGTTAGCATAACACTGCACAGGTTGTCCTTGTTTACGTGCCAGATGGTCTAGACCTTCTGTGCAAACTTTCTGTCTAATCCAAATTTGCGGTCTTGTGCCTGCTTTGACAAACCCAGGCGGACAGGCTTAGCTCCAAGCATGAGAATGATTTGGTATTCGGTCACTGTTTGAAAATAGATGAAAAACCTAAGGTGGCCTTGCTATTGCTTGCTATACACTAACATACAAAAGTTTGGGGTTGGTAAGATTAAAAAAATAAAAAAAAGTTTTAAAAGAAGTATCATATGCTCACCAAAACTGCATTTATATGCTCAATAATATTATTGAAATATCAATAAAATCAATGAAATATTATTACAATTTAAAATAACTGTGTTCTATTCAAATATATTTTAAAATGTAATTTATTCCTTTGATGCAAAGCTACATTTTCAGCATTATTACTCCAGTCTTTACTGTCACATGATCCTTGAGAAATCATTCTAATATGATGATTTGCTCCTCAAGAAATATTTATTATTATTATCAATGTTGAAAACAGTTGTGCTGCTTCCTATGTTTGATACATTTAAGAATTATTTGATGGATAGAAAGGTTAAAAACAACAACATTTATTTAAAATGGAAATCTTTTGTAACATTACAAATATCTTTATTTCCACTGTTGTCCTTGCTGAATAAAAAATCTTACTGTACCCAAATTATTGATTTGGCTTTGCCCCATGTTATAAAGCCCATGAAATCAAACGTAGAATGATCTAGTTTAAAAGGCCCAATTGCTTTTTTTGAGGAAGAGCGTACAGTAAGAACCTGTAAGGACAGTCATCGCCAATCAATCTCTGTCACTTGTCTGGTGCCCAGAGGAGAGCGTTGACTAAAACACAGTGTTGCATCAGTATCTACGCTTGTAATGAGCTCTCTATGGACACAAACACTAACAAAAATACAGAAAGTAAACAGACTACGCAAACAAAAAATGTATACATGCCTCAGGCAAAGAGATTTGATCAAACAAAGACCATTTTTTCAAATACAGAAAGTAAAGGGGGGGGGGAAGAGTAAAATAAAATAAAGAATACAAAGATTAAAAGTCCATGTACCTCATCTTTGGCATGCTTTTGATAATCACAATCAATCATTTTGACGAAGTGTTGGTTATACTTTCAAAACAACTTTGGTACACTTACATTCAGTTGAAAAATACCCAAAATATTCCTTTAAAGGTGTTAAAAATCTTACCTGAGATCTCAAAGGTGATAGACAGGAGAGGAGGGACACTAGGCGTCTGGCCATTTGGAGACTGACCTTCTACAAAACACACAAACACCAACTCTAGTGAACTACTGCTAATAAGCATTATTCAAGGGACAAATACAAATATTATCACTATGAGCTACACTCACCTAAAGGATTATTAGGAACACCATACTAATACTGTGTTTGACCCCCTTTCGCCTTCAGAACTGCCTTAATTCTACATTGCATTGATTCAACAAGGTGCTGAAAGCATTCTTTAGAAATGTTGGCCCATATTGATAGGACAGCATCTTGCAGTTGATGGAGATTTGTGGGATGCACATTCAGGGAACGAAGCTCCTGTTCCACCACATCCCAAAGACGCTCTATTGGGTTGAGATCTGGTGACTGTGGGGGCCATTTTAGTACAGTGAACTCATTGTCATGTTCAAGAAACCAATTTGTAATGATTCGAGCTTTGTGACATGGTGCATTATCCTGCTGGAAGTAGCCATCAGAGGATTGGGTACATGGTGGCCATAAAGGGATGGACATGGTCAGAAATAATGCTCAGGTAGGCCGTGGCATTTAAACGATGCCCAAATGGCACTAAGGGGCCTAAAGTGTGCCAAGAAAACATCCCCCACACCATTACACCACCACCACCAGCCTGCACAGTGGTAACAAGGCATGATGGATCCATGTTCTCATTCTGTTTACGCCAAATTCTGACTCTACCATCTGAATGTCTCAACAGAAATCGAGACTCATCAGACCAGGCAACATTTTTCCAGTCTTCAACTGTCCAATTTTGGTGAGCTCTTGCAAATTGTAGCCTCTTTTTCCTATTTGTAGTGGAGATGAGTGGTACCCGGTGGGGTCTTCTGCTGTTGTAGCCCATCCGCCTCAAGGTTGTGCGTGTTGTGGCTTCACAAATGCTTTGCTGCATACCTCGGTTGTAACGAGTGGTTATTTCAGTCAAAGTTGCTCTTCTATCAGCTTGAATCAGTCGGCCCATTCTCCTCTGACCTCTAGCATCAACAAGGCATTTTCGCCCACAGGACTGCCGCATACTGGATGTTTTTCCCTTTTCACACCATTCTTTGTAAACCCTAGAAATGGTTGTGCGTGAAAATCCCAGTAACTGAGCAGATTGTGAAATACTCAGACCGGCCCGTCTGGCACCAACAACCATGCTACGCTCAAAATTGCTTAAATCACCTTTCTTTCCCATTCTGACATTCAGTTTGGAGTTCAGGAGATTGTCTTGACCAGGACCACACCCCTAAATGCACTGAAGCAACTGCCATGTGATTGGTTGATTAGATAATTGCATTAATGAGAAATTGAACAGGTGTTCCTAATAATCCTTTAGGTGAGTGTATATACTGTGACTATAAACATAATATTACAGCTTTAAAGGGATAATGCAAGGCATAAGCTGGCATAAACTTTAACTATCCTGCGCTGTGACGTCAAATGCCGCAGACAAGGGGGAATATAAGCCCATTCAACCTTTTAAGAGCCCTCAAAAAACAAATACAATAAAATGATATACATTTTATGACAATGCACAGCCACTTTTGAAATGTCATCAAAATTATTTACGTTTTTAGCAGCATAAAGGCACGGTTACGATCAGGGGATGCATTCAGAATAAAGATTTTCTGTCATCCGGATGGACTAGGTTGTAAAATTTCCATCATGCTTTACTCTTATCTGTCAGTAAAATATTAAAAACTCTTGTTTTTCCCGTTAAATTAACACTCACACCTCTCTGTCGAGTTTCACATTTTATTTTCTCTATTTTCTTCATGAAATGCAATAGACCAGACAACTTACTTTTATATCTGTCAGAACAACAGAAAGCATTGTGAATTATCTGTCAATGTTTTTACAATTTGGTAAGTGAGAGAGAAATATTCAGTTAAAGCAAACCCCGGTTATGCCATTTACCAGCAGTGCCAAACGGTCCATGCCATTCTTCTTGGTTTGTAATGCCATAAATATGTCACATTTAGTTCCCTTATAAAACAGCTATCTTTTCATAGTAGACTCCAAGACAGATCTGTCCAATCGAATGTCAAAGCAGTTTATTCAGGCTACTAAGGCATCGCCTCCATTGACTTTCATTCAGACAGTAATGTGATAATGTGAGGTATAAGCTGGTTAGCTTTTACTTGTGCTAAGAACTCAGACAGTCAGAAGACACAAGATTCCTCCAACTCTCAAAAATCAAGCTTCTTCAATGGATTTTTGTAGCATCTAGCAAAGAATTCTATTTTAATTTTCTGCATTATATGGAACTCAAGGATTCTCTTATGGCATTATATTAAAACTTAAAGAATCTCCTAAAGTCAGTCAGTCAGTCATATTTATTTATAGAGCACATTTAAAAACAACAGCTGTTGGCCAAAGTGCTGAACAAAGTGTAGACAAGTATCCATAAAACATAAAACCACAAATAAACAATGCACAAAACAATGCGATACCACTACAGCCGCTTATGCCCATAAGCAGCAGTAAATAAGTGGGTTTTAAGCAACGATTTAAAATCAATGTATGTAGGTGCAGTCTTTATATAAGATGGCAGATTGTTCCAAAGCTGTGGAGCGGCCACAGAAAAGGCAAGATTTAATTTTAAATTTTAAAACTCCTTTTAATTTTAGACGTGTCCTCGGGACAGTCAGCTGTAGACTACTGGTTGACCTGAGATTTCTAAAAACATTATGGTGGGCTGAAAGGAGATCAGAGATGTATGGAGGACCCAGTCCATGCAATCCCTTATAAACAAACAACAGTGTTTTGAACTCAATACGATGTTTAACTGGAAGCCAATGGAGAGAGAACAATACTGGCGAAATATGTTCTCTTTTCCTTGTTCCTGTCAGCAATCTAGCAGCAGCATTTTGGACCAGTTGAAGACGTGACAGTAGGGACTGTGAGACACCCAAGTATAGCACATTCCAGTAGTCTAATCTTGATGAAATAAAAGCATGTATCACAGACTCCATGTCTCTGAGTGATAAAAATGCCTTAATTTTCGCAATATTCTTTAACTGATAAAAGCAACTTCATAACTTCATAAAAGCATCATATGGAACTTGAAATTATAAAAGCATCATATGGAACTTGAAATTATTATCTAATGGAATCAAATGGAACTTAAGAATCTCTTATGAAGATTATAAAGATTCGCTTATGGCATCACATGGAACTTACAGCGATTCTCTTATAGCATCATGGATCTTATAAAGATTCTCTAATGGAATAAAATGGAACTTATAAAGATCCAGTAATGGCATATGAAACTTACAGTATAAACATTATGTTATGGAATCAAATGGAACTTATAAAGTTTCACTTATGGCATCATATGAAACTTAGAAAGATTACCTTATGATTTCAAGTGGAACTTATAAAGATTCTAATATGGAATTAAATGGAACTTTCTGTAAAGCTGCTTTGAAACGATGTGTATTGTGAAAAGCGCTATACAAATAAATGTGAATTGAATTGAACTAAATATTCGCTTATGGCATCATATGAAACTTTTAAGGGTTCCTTTATAAAATCAAATTAAAAGAAAAGTTCTCATGTGTCACTCTTGTTTTAAGACAGTGAGGCCACCTGTGGGAAATAACGTTCTGTTCGTGCTACAAGTGCAATGTTGTATTCTTAGAAGAAAATGTAAATGAGCATCACTGTTCCAGATAGATTTGATGAAGGTTTCATCACATCAAAGAATCTTGAATCTGACAACATCCTCCCAGGGCGAGAACATCATGACTCCATCAGCTCCAGCACATTTCCCCCTTTAACTTTCTGCAGCGTCTGCGTTCATGTATCTGCTGTCAGCGGCGCAGATTACCCCCCAGTGAAGCCAGACATCTCCTGCACCACGCTGATAAGGACACAGATTTCCCAGCATACGCAGCTCCACCAGTGGCCTGTTTTAATAGCGGTTCTTTAACCAGAGCTTTTCATGCAGTCAGCGCTCGTCTGCTCTAATGTGCGGGGACATGTGCGTTACGATAAGTTTCAATGTGCTCACCATACAGTTCTGAGCATCAAAAGAGCGAGCAGGAGGGAGAGAGATAAAAAAGGTATTTTCTATGAAGATGGGTGGGCCAATAATCAAGTGATGGTGTGTGTAGAGCATGCAAAGAACTGCTGATGCAATTTATACAGCAGAGTAAGAGATTTACACACATACATGCATGTGGGTGACGGGCAGAGAAGGTAGGGAAAGAGAAAGATCATAAGGGAGAGATCCATGTACTGTATTCTAGTATTTACATTGTTCTTAGAGGTATTTTTAAAAAGCAAAATGTAAATCACAAAATATTATGTTATTATAGTAATTTTACTAATTTTTGAGGACTCTTAAAGGGAAGGAAGAAAGGAAGGGAGGGAGGAAGGAAGGAAGGAAGGAAGGGAGGGAGCGAGGGAGGGAAGAAGGAAGGAAGGAAGGAAGGAAGGGAGGAAGGAAGGGAGGGAGAAAGGAAGGGAGGGAGGGAGGGAGGGAGGGAGGGAAGAAGGAAGGAAGGAAGGAAGGAAGGAAGGGAGGAAGGGAGGAAGGAAGGGAGGGAGAAAGGAAGGGAGGGAGGGAGAAAGGTAGGGAGGGAGGGAGGGAGGGAAGAAGGAAGGAAGGAAGGAAGGAAGGGAGGAAGGAAGGAAGGGAGGGAGGGAAGGAAGGGAGGGAGGGAGGGAGGGAGGGAGGAAGGAAGGAAGGGAGGGAGCGAGGGAGGGAGGAAGGAAGGGAGGAAGGAAGGAAGGGAGGGAGGGAGGGAGGGAAGAAGGAAGGAAGGAAGGAAGGGAGGGAGCGAGGGAGGGAGGAAGGAAGGAAGGAAGGAAGGAAGGGAGGGAGCGAGGGAGGGAGGAAGGAAGGAAGGTAGGAAGGAAGGAAGGAAGGGAGGGAGGGAGGGAGGGAGGGAAGAAGGAAGGAAGGAAGGAAGGAAGGAAGGGAGCGAGGGAGGGAGGGAGGAAGGAAGGAAGGAAGGAAGGAAGGGAGGGAGCGAGGGAGGGAGGGAGGGAGCGAGGGAGGAAGGAAGGAAGGGAGCGAGGGAGGGAGGGAGGGAGCGAGGGAGGAAGGAAGGAAGGGAGAGAGCGAGGGAGGGAGGGAGGGAGGGAGGGAGGGAAGGAAGGAAGGAAGGGAGGGAGCGAGGGAGGGAGGAAGGAAGGAAGGGAGGGAGGAAGGAAGGAAGGAAGGGAGGGAGCGAGGGAGGGAGGGAGGGAGGAAGGAGGGAAGGAAGCGAGGAAGGAAGGAAGGAAGGAAGGAAGGGAGGGAGGGAAGAAGGAAGGAAGGGAGGGAGCGATGGAGGGAGGAAGGAAGGAAGGAAGGAAGGAAGGAAGGAAGGAAGGAAGGAAGGAAGGAAGGAAGGAAGGAAGGAAGGAAGGAAGGAAGGAAGGAAGGAAGGAAGGAAGGTTGAAATCATATGAAACTTCCCTTATGGAGTCAAATGGAACCTATAAAGATTCTCTAATGGATTCATAAAAACTTTGTTAAAAATTGTATCTTTGTTTAATTGATGCCATGAACACATCTTTATATCACAAAATTGAATGTTATTTTAGTAGATGTTTTGCTAGTGGGCACATTTTGGAGGACTCTTAAAAGCCTGAAGTAAATAAATTTAATTATTATTATTATAAAATAATATGATTATTATGATTATTATTAATCACAGCTCAGGATAGTCAGTCTTCACGGTTTGGGACTGAACACATTCTCGTTGTGCCATCAGCCAATCACTGATTTGTCCTGGCTCAAAAAGAAAAATTTGCATGTCTGAAAAATGCCATAGTTCTGTAATTATATATTGTCAAATAGAAGCCTGTACCTTGTTTGCCTGTGTTGTTATTGGTGTAGCTGAGCAGTTCTGCATTGGTCTGGACGCAGTACACTTCTCTGCTCTGCACACCTCCACCACACAGTCCAGTCTGATTCCCACGCCGCCGGTCCTGCTGGCTGAGCAGCGCGTCAACACGGCATTCACTCCATTCTGTGCTCCGCCACGCATACCTAAAATAACACGGAAAGGCTATTATGTCCTAAATCTGTGCTCTCCCATACTGTAGCTATAATAAATCTTCAGTATACACATACATACAGTATATACATTTGGGTTGTGTGTCACAGGCCATTTTTCATTACATGTTTCCATTACAGATTTGCACAAAACTTTTGCGATTTTTTTCTAAATATCGATAAATGTCTCGTATTCTGTCCAAACACACCGCGCCTTCTAAGTCATGTGACTGTAAATGCGCAAAAACTGTTTCCATTGCAGTTTTGCGAAATATTCCTTTTTCGAATTGCCTGAAAAACCACCTCTTGCGAGCGTAAAAACTTTTTTTGCGATAAACGGGAGTTTTTGCGAAATTGACGTGTTTCCATTGTGCGTATTTTTAATTCGCAATTTCAATTTGAGCAATTTGAAGGGTAATGGGAACGCCTTGACTGTTATGTTCTGGAGCAAGAAATATTATCTCCAAGCAAATGGTTGAATGCTTAAAAAAAAGGATCTTGGAAGAAAATGGAAGAATTTAATAAAAACTTTCAGTAGTGTTGTTAAGTAAAACAAACTATTAAAATCTTGAATCCTTGGCCCCTTACTTAAATAAGTTTGAGTTGAAGCACTAAAATAAGCAAAAAAGTAAAATAAAAATCAAGCTAAATAAAAAAAAATTAAACTAATAAAAATGACAAACGTGCATAACAAAATAACTAAAAGGTGAATTTAAATTATTAATAAACTTATTAAATTTTCACTTTTGGAATTCAAGCTGAATTAGCCACACCCCAGAGGAAGTTGAATTGGAATGACAGGAAGGGAGGATTTACTTAATAGCAATTAAAAGAAAGTCAACATAGAAAATACGTTTTCTTCCACCCCGGTCCACAAAAGTCTATGTATCACTCTTACTGTCTGTTAGAGATATAAACCTTCAAACTTCAAGCCTGCTTTTTTACAAACACTTCTAGTTATAAATTACTATCATATGCACTTAAATGACTTTATTTGTAATTCCTTCAAAGAGCAATGCTGTATCCTCTTTGCCTGCCACATAAAGTCAAATTCAGGAATTTAATTGGAATATAAAAGGCATTTTGAATGGCACACAACCCGTGAAATCTCTGTAACTGGGATCTTTTATAATCGGAGAAGGAGAAGACTTCAGAACCTCCATTCGACCTCCATCTAATCCTATTGCTGTCCTGAAGAAAAAAATTGAGATATTAAAGAGATGTCATTTGTGATTTCTCTTTCCTACTTTCATAATAGTGCGAAACAGAATTGAGAAAACTCCATTATCTTTTCGAGCTGCCTATTCACAGTACGTGGGAGACTGAGAAAGTGCCGTTTGCCCTGTGACGACGTGCCAGTGTGTGCCATCTGTGAGAGAACCAGATTAGAGCAGCGTCACCGAGCTCTTAAGACCACTTCCATTTGTCAGTGCATCTCTCTTGGCTCGGGACCACAGACCGGCCCCGTCTCCATATGCTCATGTGCTGACTCTCACATGGCAGAGCTGGGGTCAACCGTCTCCCGACAGGACCTCCTGCTCCACGCCGGCACATCTCCATGGAGAGCTGAAAGCATGAGACGTGACTGCTGTTTTTAGTGCTTGTTTCATACATGCCCGTAGGAGAGAAACATCCCGTGAGATCTCTATAATATCTCAATTGCTTCTCCTTGACAGCAGAGATTAAATTGATTGCAAATTAGCTTAAAATAATATTTTTCAGTTACACACTTCTCAGATTCGCCTACAGATACCCCTTTTCCACCAAAAAAGAACCGGTTCGGAACTGGTGCTGGTTCAAAGTTGGTTCGGAGTTGGTTCAACTAGCGAACCTTCTCAGATCCTGTTTGTTTTTCCACTGACTAGAGCGCCCAGCATGAACGACGTCGTTATGTCACTGTGTACGTCGCCATCCATCTTAGCTAGAAATGCTTGCAAGTACAACATTACTTTGGGATTATCTCCAACTCGTGAACCAAGAAGGCTTTAAAAACAATTGAAATATGTAAGTATTTTAATCTTTTTCTTTGATATGTAATCTTTTCTGATTAGTTATGTACCCCTGTCTTGTGTCTTTTTTTTTCTTTCCATTTATTTGTTCTATGACTGTTTTCTTCTTTGCTTACATAATGTTTACAATAAAAAACTAATAAAAAAAAACTAGAAACGCTTGCGCCAACTTCAAGCATAACAATTACAATGGCGGACTACATCATGTTTCTGCAAATGTTTCTCCTGGCTTTGCGATCCTATATAATGGTCAGAAAAGATGTTTAGAACACATCTAAACCCGCCCCCGCCGTAAGCATGACGTGGTAAAAGAACGGTTCTAGTCCAGCAAAGAGTTGGTGCCGCTTTAGAACCAGTTTTCCTGGCCGAGAACCGGTTCTTTGGCTGTCGAAACAAAGAACTGGTTCGCGCGCAGGCACCGGCTCCGAACCGGCTCTCAAAATGCTTTGGTGGAAAAGGGGTAAGAGAAGACTATATCCCTATAGAGAATTGTGCTCAGATTTGCCAAGATGCCAAAGTCAGAGATTTTAAAGGGGTCCTATTATGCTTTTCCACTTTTTCAACTTTAGTTAGTGTGTACTGTTGCTGTTTGAGCTTAAAAAAAGGTTACAAATCTCAAAGTCCACTCCAAAGCGAGACATTTCATTAAACAGAATCCCCTTTTCAAGAACTACAACGAACGGCTCGTTTGGACTACAACGCGTTCTTTCGGGTCTTGTGAAGTCATAATGTTCCTCATAAGTCAGTTCGCACATTTCATTTTCGGAGTGCCACGAGACTTACAAGTAATGCACTAAAACATTGTCAGGTTCATGTTAATCTGTTTCGGATATGTTTATGGTTACGTTTACCTGGTACGTCATTTTCAAACACGATACAGCATTTTAGCGACACTCACCGGACATTTAAATTCAGAACTGCCACAATATGTATATCCAACGCAATAAAACGTTGCCAGATTCACATTTATCCGTTTCAGATAAAACTTTGCAAGTATTGGAAAACGCGCAAGATGCAACGTAATATCATTTTGGAGAAATGTTGCCACAGGCATGTTTTTCCAATGAGCCTAGGCTGCAAACGTGAGATAAAAACACATTTTTCTTAAGTGGCCGAGCCATTTTAGCTTGCTTCAACAAGTCTTTGAGCTCTTTTATCATGCGTTTCACAGACTGCATCACAAGTGCAATGCTGTACCAGGTGAGCTACTGGGCAAGTTTACTATGTTAGAAAAGCCATATGGAGCTGGTTATGTGATGTGGGTGGTGATGGTGCAGTGGATTAGACACATGCCTTTGGTGTGAGAGACCCGGGTTCGAATCCACTGTGAGACACCAATGTGTCCCTGAGCAAGACACTTAACCCCTAGTTGCTCCAGAGGCGTGCGACCTCTGACATATATAGCAATTGTAAGTCGCTTTGGATAAAAGCGTCAGCTAAATGAGTAAATGTAAATGTAAATGTAAATGAAAGTCAAAATGTATTAGTTTACAAATCATGCACTACGGTAAAAGTGTTTTGAGGTCATACTGTGTAAGGAACCGAACAAATATAAGTCTTTATTTATCAATGATCTGTCCCTGTAATCATCATTTGTGTGAAAAAGAATACAAGTTGTTGATGTTTTACTGCCATGTTCATTCCAGCTGTAAACTGCAGTGAATTGTATGGTAGGTTTTTGGAGTTTTAGCAAAAATGTAGGTATGATTTTTCAATGAGCCGATGTTGTTCATTTTATTGCTCTGTACTTTTGCTGTACATCAATAATTGTCTCATACTCTGATTTCTCTGAAGGAGAAACATCTTGAAACTTCAATGACATGGAACCACATTAAATCTTTTGAGGTTTGAAATAGCAACTCCAGCAACACTGTTTCCTTCAGGTTGACACATAATGAGACATGACAAGATGACATCAATATGTTGCCGTATATCACATCATATCAACACTTCAATCACTTTCATTTTTCGCAGACACAAAACCATCTTAATGAAAACCTTTGATCCCAAGCAGTGATAAGAGAGCACACTGATGCTGGATGTCATGTCTAAATAAGAAAGTGTTACATCTGCAATTCAAAAGCACTCATTCATATTGACTGTTTGAAATAATGCATGCAGATATCACAGGCTCAACAATATGGATTTTTTCCCTGCTGACCCTGTTGAGCCAATAGTAGATTATTAAATCCCCTGCCAAAATTTGTACTGGCCCCGCGGCAAGAATGAATAACAGAATAGCATATAAATGTGTTTATATAAGTCCATCTCTGCTTATGCCATAGGTTTCTACCTATGGATAAAAAAAAGCTAGTCGACAAACTGCTTTTGCTGGAGACGGCAGGCACATGCAAAGATGGACAGCTATTATTGTAAATCCACTGAATTATGAAATGTAATTTATTTATCTGATGCAAAGCTGAATTTTCAGCATCATTACTCCAGTCTTCAGTGTCACATGATCCTTCAGAAATCATTCTAAAACATTTCTTATTATTATCAATGTTGAAAACAGTTGTGATGCTTCATATTTTTGTGGGAACCATATTTCATGGTTCTTTGATGAATAGAAAGTTCAAAAGAACAGCATGTATTTGAAATAGACATCTTTTGTAACATAATGAATGTATTTACTGTTACTTTTGATCAAGTTAATGCACCCTTGCTGAATATAAGTATTTTAAAATGATTAATGCCCCCAACTTTTGAACAGTAAATATGCATCACATATATTATACATATAATAGTAGAAAAGTTTGCATGCTGTGTCTAATTGATATGTATTGATTTCACTGTACTTTGTGTTTACATCGAAAAGACTTATTACACTAGCCTAGAAATCTAGACGCACCCTAGCGGCAGCAAAAATTATTTTGCAGCAAAGTGTGGTCTAGCAACTCTCCATAGACTTTTGAGCTGGAAAAACCAAAAACTGGTCCGGCCAATCAGATCGTGTAGAGTTGGTGGGGGCGGGCTTAACATAATGACGGCAAAGTTATGACGGTTCCGCGTGATTTCCATAGGTGATTTCCCTCTGCTTGAAAACAAAGAAGATACTGCTGGCGAACAGCGGTCTTTCGAATCGGCTTTGCCCGCGACTCTGGAGGACTTGGAGTTAAGAGAACGTCACTTAAGTCATTCCTAAAAAAGGAAGATGTGTTCAGAGTTTTGACGACCGGATACGGCAAAAGTTTAATATACCAACTAGCTGATTCACTGGTGGAAAAAACGCATGGGACTGGCAGCGTTCCAAACCGCATACTTCCCTACTATATAGTATGGGAAAAAGAGTAGGCGAGCAAAAAAGTATGTATGAATCCAAAAGAGTAGGCGAGAATTACCTGGGTGACGTACTAATTATCGCGAGATTCGGACTTAAGTGCGTTCGAATATGCCTACTTTCCTACTATATAGTAGGCGAAAACAGTACGTGAAGGAAGCAGTACGTCCGAAACATCAGTATTCATAAAAGAGTAGGCGAGAAGTTCCCGGATGGCTTACTGCTTCCGGCCCGATTTTTGAGTGCTGTCCGATGCGTACTTCTATCCCAGGAGGCCACGCGAGAGCATACGTCATTATCAAACATCACGGAGATTAGCGACGCCGGGGGTTTTCAAATGTGAGTAAACACGGTTCCTTATGTGTTAAACTACTATAGAGTAGATGTTTTAACTGTTGATGGTGTAAAGTAGTTAGACAGTATAGTATAGTTGTGATTTTGCTGTAAAAACATGTTTAGTATAGCTAGCTAACAGGGGAGCTCTAAGCACACGTAACGTCTCTAAAGTGGATTTACATAACATCTTAAACACGCTTATTTAAAATGTCTGTTTACATCTGAAAGGAAAATATTGTAAGTACTGACATATTGCAGATGAGCACATCACAACATGAAAAAGACATCTGAGTGATGTATTCGTGGCATTATTATAGGATAACGTTAATTCACTGTTGTCAACACTGTTGACATTAGACACATGTGCTGTAAATAAGGTAAATAAACAAATCTATAAAGTAACTAATCGTGTTTTTATTCAGACTGGTGTGAGCACTGAGGATGAGGAGCCCAGAGCTGAATCCTGGAAACGGTGCCATGGATGAGACGCTCCATCTCTCCATCTGCCCTTATCGCCTCAGATTGTGAAGCGCAGCAACAAGCTCCGGCACGAAGGCACGGTCACCTCTGGTGAATTCATCAGAGTAAAGCCGCAGAATGGGAACCGCTGTGTTGAGATGGCAGTAGATGTGGGGTTCAGCGCCTTTATGCTTGTAGTTTGAATAAAGATTTGTTTCATGTGTTGTTGAATTGTATATGCATTTGTTTATTGTGTGATGGTTACTTTTATTTGTTCTTTTACTCATTTATTCATGTTTCTTATTGTTGTCAGTATATAAAATATAATTATTTAATGTATGCATTAATTCATTGCTTGACTGACAATTGAGATGTACATGCATAATTCATATGACAAATCAAATTACATTTTGCTTGTTTTATTAAATTATAGTATATAAAAAAAAAGAGTAATATAATTAAGTATATAAAAAAAAGAGTAATATAATTAAGTATTGGTCAGCATTTAATATTATTTTGTTTAAGTTTTGGGGTGGGCTAACAATGCAATTCATTCTGAGGTAATATTAATTTTCAAGGAGCGATACTTACATTTTTCGAGTATAAAGTCAACAGTTTTCTCCAAAGGAGATCTTCGAGCAGCTGCCCGTCTCCTTTTGCAGACATTACAAACGCCGAGGAAAACTGTTCTAGGTTGTGCTGTCGAGTTACTGATGTTATGAAGTGTTAGTGCACCTGTCGCTCATATAATTTAAACTTATTACATAAAGATCATAGAAAGATACCATAGTTGTATCTAACAATGAACAATCATAATGACAAAACAGAAAACATAAGGATTATTGGTTTGTGTACATCATAATATGATATATACACAGGAAAAAAGAACAATAACAAGGCTAAATATCTTTAAATAGTTCTTCATAATAGGCCCTACATTAAAAAATTGTTTTGTTGTTATAAGTCTGAGGGATGAAATGAGAGGTAAATTCATCAAGAAAAGAGGAAAACTTAAAGGAGAAACTTTTTGGGTATAAAATAAAGAAATTAACATATTCAAGAGATGACGATTTTGGTGTTTCTTAAAAACAATCGTTATAAGGAACTGTGGGTCACATTAGTAGGGTTTAAAATATAACAACTTAAATCAACCCTAAATGTATTCACAAAATAAATTGGCAGCTGTTTCTTCAACAATACCACAAAATGAGCAAGTTTCATCAATATCAAGATATTTACAGATAGATGAATTAAACGTGTCATTCATCTTTTAAGTTGTTGCGCTTGTGATAACGCGTCGTAGGTCACATGATAACGTCAATATGGCAGATGATGTCCGGATCGCATTCATACTCAATGAGATTTGGCTATAAAGTACCTCCTCTTTTAGCGCTCGTTAAGTAAGTACTCATTGAAATTAAGTACCTACTCATTGAGTATGCGGTTTGGAACGCAGCCACTCACTCAGCCACAGCCGTTCGTTGCTCTGGTTGGTTGTAGCGCTATCCTATGCGTGCCGAGGGATATTGAAAGACAACCGTTTATCCCGCCCCTCGGATTGAGGTAAGCCAATTGTGAGTTCCCAGACCTAACATCTTGATGTAGGTCTGGCTTGCCATGCTATTATTACACCTCACTTTTCAATACACTATCTAGTACATCATGAGAAACATGCAACCAGGGACTTTGCAAGGCTTGAAAACATATACATGATCAACAAATGCAAAATGTAGCGAGGACTAGCATGTCCGTGGTACTTACATGGCGCAGGGCGGCACCCCGTTCCCTTCAGGTTCACAGGTCTGACTTTCCTCCAGGTCGGGGCACTCGGACCCTCCTCCTGTAGGAAGCCGGGCCAGCTGTCTGCTGCGGGAGCGCGTGCCCTGAGGAACACTGGAGTCCGAGCAGGTCTTGGAGCACAAGCCCCACTTGCTCCATTCACTGACCACACAGTCTTTAGGCATCAGGCAGGACTGGTAGGTCTCTGGAAGACTCCAGTGAGGACACTGGCTGATACAGGACAGAGGGGTAGAAAGACTGGTCAGTCAAAATGACAAGATAATCATTATTTTACAGTTAATTAAGCATATTTGTTTCATAGAAATAGAATAAATCTTTTTTATGAGAGTGATATGTGTCACGTTGGCTTGGGTTTTGTTTGTGTTCATGTCTTTCATTTTGAAATTCTCGTAGTCTTGGTTCCTGCTTGTGTCATGTGATTCCTTGCCCTCATGTGATCATGTCTTTTACTGTTCTGTGTTCTGATTGGTTGATTGTCTTGATTGTTCACAGGTGTTTCTTGTTGTTAGTCATTAGTTTTTGTGTATATATAGCCCTCATGTTGTCTCTGGTCTAGCTTTGTCCATGTAACCACTGTTGTTTCGGTTTAGTTCAGTTCTAAGTCAAGCCAAGTCTTTGTTTAGGTTGTATTCAGTTCACATTTATGTTAAATAAACTGCACTTGGGTTCTACACCCAAGTGGACTTTCATTGCAATATAAGACTAAACTATATTTATATATTTATACCATGATACCAAATTAAATTACAAAAAAAATAAAACACATATTTTTTAATTTGCGGTTTAATTTTAGATTTAATAATAAAATGTTAGAGCAAAATAACAAAATAAAATTACAAAAATCTAATATGATAATATAAATATCATTAAATATGATAAATAATTACTTTATTTTATTATCCTATTTATTGAAACATTAGAACATTAGTATAGTATTTTATTATAAAATAAAATACTATAACCTGAAAATGGTCAGCTTTCTTCTTGGTAGAATAAATGATTGTATTTTAAATCTTACATGAGTTTAATATTATGCCATGTATTGTTGAAATGTTCAAAGAAATGTCTAATGTATGGCAACTTTTGTTACAAACATTTTTTTCCTCCAAGTACAGTCCTCTGTACCTAATAAAAATAAGCAATAAAAATAATTAAAAAATAATATTAAATATAAAATTAAATAATCACAACAACACTTTATCTTTGAATACTTTAATGACATGTTTTTTGTAACTTAACTCAATTTGCAGTTGAACAACAGCTTTTGTACAGTAAGTGTTTCAGTGGCCGGTAGCTGAACGCTGAGCTGTGTAAATGCAGCAGTTTCTCATGGTCTCTTATTATCTCAGTAAGCGTTGCAGCTGACGAGCTATTACAGATAATTACTGCTTCCTTTCCAGCGTAGCTTCATTTAGCAACTGCTCATTTAGGTGCCAAACTCACCTCAGGGCAGCACGGACTCTTAAACGCACACACTTCAAAGCTGGCACTGTTTTCCACCCACTTTAAACCCAGATTAAGATGTCTCGAAATCATTTTAAAATCTGGCAACATAACGACACCATATTGCAGCACAATAACTTTTCCTGAGGTATAAAACCGATAGTAGCCACAGGTAAACTGTCTTTGGCAGAAATGGAGAGTATGCCAGTCTGTTGATGGAATAGCGATTGTGGGCTACTGTCAAAATTGTGACTAGGACTGGGCAAAAATAAATTAATTTATTAACACAACAGAATAAGATGAATCTATTTACCAGCAGAACCAGGACAGTTAAAAAAAAAACGCACAGGCTGAATGAAGCTCACTTGAAGACAACAGTTCCTTCTATATTAACATCTTAACTAATTGAAAATAGCCTTAAATAATGTAAAGTTACTGTACCAGCACACATCAAGCAGTTCGAACGAACAGTACCTGCTTATAAAAGCGAATGAACATATCCTGTATCTGAAGCTGAACTCCAAACAATCAGCCACTGATTGGAACCAGCCGATAACAAAGAATTTTCTTGAGTGTCAAATTGGTATCAAACTGTGTTGTTCTGCTGAAATGCGCATTGCTGCACTTCCCAATATTACTAACATGCATAGTTTTTAAGCACAGTGTAGCACATTTTGGTGAGCTTTTGTTTACAGCTTGTTGATAGAATGAGGACACCAACATTTCCATTTAAATGAGAATGATGTTTCTCCTTTAATGCAAGAATAACTCAATTGTGGGAATTCAGGAGAACCTCAGTGCAGCAGCAGGAGTATTATGAAGAAGTCCATCAAATCCTAAATAAAATTAGCAGGAAATTCTAAATTGAACAATGGGAAAGTATGCATAAAATTTAGGCAACACTGAACAAAGGTATAGCTAATGTACATTCTTTAAGAGTGTCTGTGTAAAGTCACACACATAAAGCACTAGTACAACAGACGAGATCTTAGATATTACATTAAGATCTGTTGGTTTACTATACTGACAAAAGCAAAGTGATGAAACAGAATAAGAGTCGTGTGATTGGTTTGTTCGTGATTATCTACTCGCTTATCACAGAGCAAGTGCTTAAGAAAAACTTCCACTTTCTTGAACTAGCTAAACAAGTATGGATATTTCAGGAGCAAAAAGAAACAAGTCAAAGATTAATATTTATAATAGTAATATTTTTTTTAAAAAGATCATATTCAGTGAAATTGACACTATAATCCGACAGAACAACATAAATAAAGTGGTTTTAGAAAAAAACCCCGAGCTTCTAACTCCACCTGGAGTGTTATTTGTTTTGCAAAAATCCACAGCTCCCGGATCATCGGGTCCAATCAGCGCAGGGGTGTGTGAGATCTGACTGTCAATCACAGATCGGGCACACGCAGTGTTGCCAGACGTACGATAATTATCGTATTTGTACGATAATTTTGACCTCTGTACGATGTACGATCAATAATGGAAAAAAATCCCATAATGTACGATAATTTCAGAATTTTGTGACACTTCAATCGGAGGTCATTGTAATCATAGTGCTTCTATACTCATTGATCTAGCTGTGGATCTACGTCATGATTGTGACTGTGAGGAGAAAGTGAAGGTAAGAGAGCACGGCAGAGAGCGAGAGACCTTGCGTGTGTGCTTCATGAAAGCTACTAGTGATGGGCGGATCGATCCTAAAGTATCGATACTTCGATACTGACGTGGTATCGAAAAGGATCGATCCTCACATAAAAATATCGATCCAAATGTGTATTTTTTCTACTAGTAATTTTTTATTAATTTTGCACGCAATTCAGTGCGAAAAATAAGCGAATGTTAGCGGGTAATTGTGTAGGATAGAACCTTGTCTCGTAGTCATCTGTATACAAGACGAAACCAATCAATCACAGAGAGCGTTCGATGCTGGTGCTTCGCTGAGCTCACAGGCCCAGTGCGTTTGGGAAACGAAGCCTTGCTTAGATGACAGAGAAACCATCGGGAGTTATTTCGCAATAAACAAACCAAAACTGTACATAACGATTTAAAATGTTGACGTCAGTAAGATCTTTTTTATGAAATTAATATTTTTATTCAACAAGGATCGATGCATTAAATTGATCAAAAGTGACAGTCAAGGGTTTTACACTGTTTAAAAAAATCTACTTCATATAAATGCTGTTCTTTCAACTTTGTTCATCAAATAATTCTGCATAAAATGTTTCATAGTTTCCGACAAAATATGAAACTGTTTTCAACATTGATAATAATAAGAAATGTTTCCTGAGCAGCAAATAAGCATATTAAAATGAATTATCATCATGACTGGAGTAATGATGCCGAAAATTCAGCCTTGATCACATGAATAAATTACAGTTTACTATGGCATAGAAAACAGATAGCCTATGTTAAATTGTTATATTGTAATATTACAGTTTTTACTAAGAGAAATAAAAATCTTACAGACCCCAAACTTTTGAACAGTAGGCTAGTACTAGTAGGCTAGTACTATAATTAGGGTAGTTTTGTAAAAGTCACTGACTAATTAAAGGGGAGTTGAGAGCACAAATCACAAAATAGGACTAGTAGTCATGAAAACGTGTTCAGATTTAGCATATTAATGATGCATTCACCTCATAAATCATGACACACTGCTCTAGCACAGGAAAGTGCATATAAGTTCAAATGCATGCTTTTAAAATGAAAAAGTATCGGTATCGGCGATACTGGCCCTGTATTTACTTGGTATCGGATCGATACAGAAATTTGCAGTATCGCCCATCACTAAAAGCTACACACCGCGTCAACAATCCAGTCAACTCCCCATCCCCCCGTCCCCATCCCCCCGTCCCCGTCCCCCCGTCAACCGTTTGGCGCGTGTACGATAATTCTCTTCAAAATATAATCATTTTGAGCTTCTGGTACGATACTTGGATATTTCCAATCTGGCAACACTGGGCACACGCCACCCCTCGTGCACGTTACAATCACATGCACACGCCTGAAGGAAGTTCGCGCAGTAACGAAGAGTGATGGCAGAAAATCAAGTAAGCTCATTTAAAGGTATAAATGACGTTAGCAATTGCAATCTACCGGTAGATTAGCCAAGACAGCCTACCTCCACATACTCCATGGTGTTGATGATGGATGCTGATGAGGCGGGCGCGTTCACTGAAAATCTGGTGCACACACACTGACGAGCATGAACTCGGTGGGGTATTCGTTGATAGTGGGGGAGGGCCATGATGAGAGTTGTAAACATTCAAAATCCACTCAATCTGCCAGACTTGCCGACTGCAGCTTTAAATAAATACTCTGCCATTCAAAAGTGCGAGGTTAATAAGATTTGTTTTAAAGAAATTGATACTTTTATTCTGATGAAAAAAGTGACATTAAAGACATTTATAATGAAAAGATTTCTATTTTCAAATAAATGCTATTCTTTTGAACTTTTTTATTCATCAATAGAATCCTGAAAATATGCATCACTGTTTTCACAAAAATATTATGCAGCACAACTGTTCTCAACATTGATGATAATAAGAAATGTTTCTTGAGCAGCAAATCAGCATATTAGAATGATTTCTGAAGGATCATGAGACACTGAAGAATGGAGTAATGATGCTGAAAGTTCAGCTTCGCATCACAGGAATAAATTCCATTTTAAAATATATTCAAATAGAAAACAGTTATTTTAAATGGTAATAATATTTCACAATATTGCTGTTTTTACTGTATGTTAATCAAATGCAGTCTTGGAGACTTAGTTCATCTAAAAAAAACGTATAATCGTACTAACCGCAAACTTTTGAAAGTGTATCTCCAGTATCCTATACCAAAAGCATTAGCCTAACGTTATGAAACTAATTTCAAGAATGACCACACCAGATCCACACAGTCTAAAAAGATAGTTTTTTTTAAACTTAGATTTAAATTGAAACAAATCTGAGGGAACTGGAAGACTATTTCACAGTTTTGTCCCAACAATAGAAAAAGCTTGACGATCCTTGATGTTGGCCATTCAGTTGTTTCTGTGAACGTAACATTACCTGGAGAAACCTCAGGCTAGAACACTCTGAATGTTTTTCTTTCAAATATCAAAGGCCAAACACTGTACGCCTGAGATACACAACCTTTAAGGCTGCACCAAAACTTTTTAAATAACTACAAAACTCTTGAACATTTAATACTCGTCTGAAAGTGCTGGCACAGACTCCTGCTGTGTCACACAATCTGCTGCTGGGGAATATACAGTTGTCATTTCTACAGTTGAAAATAGACATCAAGCGTGGGAGTGCTTTGACAGCACAGCGGAGACCCAGACGAGTCACGCAGCCGTCATCCTCTTACTGTCAGCGGCTGACGGAGAACACACACACACACACACACACACACACACCGGAATCCCTCGTTTTAGGACTCATTTAACCGCTATTCGCACTACAACAAAAGAGATCCAGCTCAAGAGAAAGTAATACGTAATGGATTCCCTTTTAACGCAGACATTAAAATGACCAGTGTTTGTTTAATATTAATGGATAGAATGAGAAAGCCTCAAGCATAATATAAGCACATACGTGTCTTATAAGAATCGACCACCCGTATTAGACACCATATAAAATTAATGTGAGGGTTTCCATGGAAAACTGAATTGTGATCAAGTAATATTTTCTTAAAATATTACTTGACAAGACTAGACTACTTGACTGTAGTCTTGACTATTGAGTGTGCACATCAATAATTATCAATTAATTATTATTTTAAATGTTTTTTGAATGAATAAAAAATTATTAATAATCAACTTTATTAATTCATTAAAAAAAAATTGTGTGCTGCACCACAACACATTTTACAACATGAACTAATAAAAATAAAATATCTAAAGGAATATTAATAAATAATAATTTAGGAATTACAAACATAGTAAAGGTGTATCTAAGTCTTTGTACACATTGCATTTTTGAATACATTAATATGAGTGTTATTATTATTAATAATAATATTAATAATCTTAATAATATAATTATTGATATGATTTATTTTAATACATTGATTAATTCATAAACATCATTAGGTTTTGGGGGAAGTCCCATCATGAGACGTTTAACAACCTGAGCTAATGAAAAGAAAATATCAAAATTTAGAAATTAAAAACATAAAAGAATCATTGTACAAATTAAATGTATTATGGCATGTATTTTTTAAATAAACTAATATTAATGTTGTCTACTTATTTCTTAATATTAATGTATTAATGTATTAATAATCATTAAGTTTTTGAAGAGTTACACCACAATATATTTACAATCTGAAAGAATCAATTGAAAATATATAAATAAAAATAAGCAGTAATTCAGAAAAAAGCATCAAAAGTCATTGTCATTCATTGTTCGAATTGCATTTGAATGTATTTTAAACCAATCAATAAATAGGACAAAAAATAATACTTAACTCTTATTTACCAATATGTCAATTTTTCAGACGAAATATTTGCTCAAAAAACAACAATAAATAAAAAAGGTTACTTGGTAAATGAATTATTTTAAGATGATACGGTATACTGACCGGATTGCACTTCAATGCTTCACAACCTCACTTTAATTCATGTCAAAATAAGTCTACTAGACTTTCTTTAATTCTGATGGGAAAGGTCACTAACCTGAGTGATACCGTACTTCTGTTTCGATGTACACAAACCACTTGCCGAGCCTGGTAGCCTACTTCGATATACCAGAGGTCATCCTCCAGTCGAGTCAGCCTGTTGCGGTTCCTTTTGTTCTTGATAAGCTCGCGCATCTCCGGGTCTCTGTTTCCTTTCCTCTCTTTGCCTTTCCTCCGCCGGGCTTGTCGTACGGTGCGAGCAGGGGTGGCAGAGGAGGTCGGTGTCAGAGGTGGTGGTGGAGGTAAAGAAGGCAGTTTGCACTCGCTCCAGCCGCCCACTCTCAGATTGAACACCGTCTCTCTGCCCTCGCAGGCCCTCGGCGCACACGTCTGGAACTCCGTCAGGTTGGGGCAAGAAAGCCCACCGAAAAGCGGCGGCGCCACTATGGAGCGGACGCGGTTCTGCAGGCCCAGCCCGCAGGTCTTGGAGCACGTGGTCCAGGGGGTGAACTCGGTCACCACACAGTCTTGAGGGCAGGGAATGAGACAGGCCTGTTCCTGCCGGGGTTTGGGCTCAAAGTACTCACAGATGGAGTCGTCGGCCGCCGAGCCGTCCGCTCGGAGCGCACAGTTCACCCCCCGCGTCTGGATGCCCTCTTCGCCCTGCAAGCAAACACCTGCGCGGCCAGTCCGCAGCGATATGGGAACGCACTGGTTCCACGCGCCCCGCCGCCAGTCGTACAGGTCCTTGTGCCAGTCGCACACGCGGAAGCAGCTCTGCTGGTTGGCTGGTCGTGAGGACTGAAGGCAGTTTGTGGGAAGAGTCGTCCAGCCTTCCACATGAGCGCACCACACCGCCCGACTCTGACTCCCTCCTGGCCCGCACTCGCTGCCCATACATCTGCCCCATGGACCTGAGGAAAACACCACATGAATTACTGCAAAGTCTAAAAGCAAATGCAACATTATGCCGCCTTATTAGATACTTTGAAGGTTATGCCATAATGCGCTGTGAAGTTGATTTGATATATTCTGCATTATTGTAAATTGATCTTATTGTCATTTCTGTGATTTGTTTGTGAAAGAAGTCTCTTATGCTCACCAAGGTATTTATTAGATCAAAAGTATATCGTAAAACTGTAATATTCTGAAATATTATTACAATCTAAATGAACTGTTTTCTATTTGAATATATTTTGAAATGTAATTTATTCCTGTGATGCTAAGCTTATTTTTCAACATCATTACCCCAGTCTTCAGTGTCAGTGTCTAATATGCTGATTTGCTGCTCAAGAAACATTTCTGATTATTGTCAATGTTGAAAACAGTTGCTTAATATTTTTGTGGAAATCATGATATATTTCTTTTTTGGATTTTGTCTATTTTTATTAATTAATTAATTTAAAGCTGCAGTCCGCAGTTTTTCCTCTTTGTCGCCATCTCTATTGGAAATCTGCAATTGCAGTTATTCGCGTAATTATCAACTTTACGTGAGTTGTGCCTCGACACCGCACAGAGCGGATGAACACAATGTTTTGAGGATCTGTGAGGCTGTCAGTCGCCGCGCCGGTGTGGATACTGGCATTCAAAATCACAGATTATTCTTTTTGGAAGTATGACCAACATAATATTTTTCACTGGAAAATGTCATCTGAACAAGTGAGTAACATCCACTTTTGTTCTGACCGACTAAGGGAAAAAAGCATTCCAGTAAATCGCGCTGATTGAATCTAACGATCGCTTATCATATCACATCAAACCGTGCAAATTATACTTTGTTCTCAAATTGTTAATGTTCAACATCAGCATTGCGTGACTACATTTCATGCCCTTCCGATATTTGTCCTTGTTTTCGCATGGGTCCGGTTGCAGTCTCTTTGTTTCTGTAGCCGCTCCGAAGTCCGAACGAAGTCTTCTTGCATTTTACACCGGGTAAATCTGTTATCACTGGTGATTGTCGTTTGAACCTTTCTGGATCCGCCATCAAATTGATAAGTTTAATTATATCAAGTGCTGTGAGAAAAGGCTATAAATCTCCACCTCCAACATCCTCACACGCAATATAGCTTATACTAGCCGAGACTCTTCTTTATGTGTGTATGTGACGTAATGACGCAAAGACATGCTCGAATCTCCCGTGGGAATCCACCAGTACCACTGGAGTTAAAAACATTATTACAAGCTTACCGCTTTGAATCGAGCTAAGGCAAGCAGAGAGTTTTGAACACTGGCTGGTTATGTACTTGCTCAAAAATTTATTTTGGATAATTTTTAACCCAAAAAAGTTACGGACTGCAGCTTTAAATACGCCTGTTTAAATACAGAAAAGTATACATTAAAATAGATGGATCTAATACAAAAATTACAATATTTATACGAGCTATAGTTTTTATGCTTTTTAGACTGTCACTTGGCTTAGAATCATGCTAACGGCAAACTCTTCTGTGTGAAGAGCTATTTGGGAGTTGGTGCCTTTATGTGCAACATTATAAATCATTGGTATCATGAGGTACCAAACTGAGTTTAGATGCTGCTGGAAAGTGGGTGGCCCACTAAGTGTTGGGACGGAGGTTTAGACACCTTGAAATTTGAATAGGTTCAGTTTTGTACCTGACTGATCCTTAAGGTGATAATCCAAGTGTTGGGCTAATTAAACTATTTAGCTGTGAAGCAATTAGAAAGTCAAAATGAGTTAATCGGTACGTGCTGCTACCCCTGACAGCAGGGCGGTAATGAACATCAAACTCTAAATGGAGAACGGGAAGAGAAGCCGCAGCGAGAGCCTTGTGGGCTCTAATTTTAGGATAATGACAAATGTTACCAAACATACTAAACAGAATGTGATCTTAAAGAATGAATGCTAACGGCGGCTGGAGCTAACATCAGGCAATGACAAGGTTATGCATCAAGGAAATATTTTGGATTTATATTTTTATCATATTCATATATTACAATTTGTTAGCAAACCAGTTTCTTTAAACACACAGCAGCTTCAAAATTCACATTTGGGGTTCAACTATTTTTTTTTATATATATATAAGATATGGTAATGTTGGACCTTAATTAATAAAATTCAAAGATATGATGTGAGAATAAGTAAGTCTATCAAAGTGAGTTTCTAAATAATCACTTTTCTACTTTTAATCACAACCGGAGCTTTGTCTATCCGGATTCCCTTTATTCTATCATGGTAACCACAGTTGAAAACAAACCCAAGTTACTGCATTTAAAGTGTCATTAAATTAATTTCCCCTGCAAAAGCTTTCAGAATCCCATTTCTTTTTTTATGACAGTTGTGTTATTTACCAGTTTTATTGTGGTAAAAATAAATGGAATGAAAGCAAATGAAGTTAAACAGTTTTGCCCCATGTCTCAAGAATCAGTGGTAAAAAAAAAAAAAAAAAACTTAAACCAAGAATTCAGCAAACACTGACAGCAAACCAGCATGACAAATAGAGATCGATAAAGACAACACGACCTGTGATTGTGCTTCAGGGGCTCAATCTCACAGCCACATTAGAAAATGAGGCTTTATTACCATTAATTTTCACTGTATTACATTAGCTGTGTCACCATAACTAAGTTTCCATCTCATATTCCCACATTCAGCACCTGCATGATAAATAGCCCCTGTAACGAGTCCCAATAATAATCCATCTGAGAGGGTTTTTGCTGTAAACGCAGCCCATCAGGCCTCATCGTGTTCAACAAGAGCAGGGAAAATGGAGCTTTTGTAAAGCACAGTATGAAAAGTAGACCTATTCAACAAGATGTTTACATTTTCCAATTATGCCCGTGTGTACTGCTCTGCGGTTACTTTCTAGCCCAAGTCAAAGTCTCTGGTTATCTGTTTTTTTTTTTTTGCCAGTTTTATCACCTGGCTCTGGCTGTCAGGTCAAATTTGTAAGTATGATTATTAAAGTAATAGCATAGCACACCTCCCCGCAATGCATTTTGACAGCATCACTGGTTTCCACTGCAAAAAATAATAAATGAAAAAAGACTGGCTTCACAAACAGTTGTTATGTTAACTAAAACTATTAAAAAGAAATAAAGCTAACATAAAATAAAATAAGAAAACTAATAATACTGATAAAAGTAGCTATAACAAAATTACTAAAAATTAAAGTTAAATTAAAATGAGAATATAAAAGTATTATTTTTAATATTACAGTAATATCAAATTAAAATCAAAAATGTAATTTTTATCATATTATTTATTTTATTCATATTATTATTATCTGAAAATATGAATAAATACTATAATAGTGTTGTATATAAATAATACTAAAACACAACAGCTTTTTTCAAAGCCTAGTGAGTTTCCTTTATAGATGGCACTGACATTATAAGCGCACTATAGGCAAAAAATGTGTTGCCTTCAAAGACACCTTGATCTGATCTTTATCTTGATTTGAGGGTAATTTCATCCCAGAATGCATTTCAACAATAACATCTAAACTTTTCAAAAAAGAGCTCCAGTTACCAGTTGGATGATGAAGAAAATGGTGCAGTTACTGTTGTCTTGTAATCTTTTGCGAGATGCGTTTCAAATCGGTCACTTTGCGGTTTCACTCCAGTTGTCACATTGCCTTAGAAGGCAGCAGTGCTAAGGTGCTAAACATCAAGGTAGCTCACTAGATATGGATGCAGAGTCCAAATGAACATCTTTTATAATTTATTGCAAATATACCAGCAAACACAGTTCATAAAGCTACAGGGGGAGATATCACAGCATACATTTCTCCATTTATGTCACAGACTTAATGGCTGCGTGATGTGCTTCCTCCAATGGTGGGAGGGAGCAGAACTGATGTGGCTTCCTAAGGCTAATCGTCTTTGGGAAAAACAAGAATAAACAATCCCTACACAATTGTTTCCCCGAAAACAACAAAAGATTTCTCTTTTATGTCTTTCACCTCCCCCACAGGTTTATCAAGGGGATTTCGAGACTGGTGGTCTGAGCGTGAAGAGGTGTGACATGAAAAGCTCTCTGGAATAAGCAAAAATTAAAGGTGCAGTAAGCGATTTACAAAAAATAGCATGCATAAAATGTTTGTTCTACCTGAAACTGTTGTCTTGTGAAACTACACCCTTCTATGTGAGAGATCTAGACTCTAGATCTAGAAGGAAAAAGGGTATTGTCTTGGCCTAAAAAAAGAACGCAGCCGTAAATCAATTTTGCTTAACATTTGCAAAATTTCTGGAATCATTTAAAACACCTTTAAGAAAAAAAAAAAAATTTAAACTGGAAAAGTTTATTGAACCTTTTTATTGAATGAGAAAAAAATATATTCAAAATACTATTATCATTATTTTATTTTTTTGAGTATCATATTTGATACATTAGGCTTTTATGGCTCTTATATAGTATGATATAGACCAATTTTCAGCCGACGTCACAGTTACGTCACGGCGCTAGCTGGTGGCAGAACAAAGGGAAAACTGGAGGCGGCAAATACAAACCAGCACAGATTCGGCTACAAAATAAGGATCTTAAATTATTCTTCTTATTATTAAATGTCATCTTGTTGTGTTGTTGGGTGCAAGAATCAATGAAAAATTTATATGCTTTATCTGCAATTTTTTATTTCTAGAAAATATTCACCTCATTAAAATTGCACCGTAATGTCACTCTTTACATTGTCGTCTTCATGGCGCTGGCTAGGCAGAACTGCGGATCGTACCACACAAGTCTTGTACATGACCATTCAGCACATAGTTATAGGCATCTAAAGATTTATATGCCCTCCGTTTCTCTATCAGGTAACGTTAGGTGTAGAAGTCAGGCCACTCAACCGGAGGTAGCGTTAACGTTAATCCTGTCAGATCCTCAATGAGTGTACGGGTCAGCCAATCTGGTTCCGTCCGTTAAAATTAACTTTTGCAAATAACAATCGTGGTCCTGGACAGTGAGTGACCTTGCACATTAAGATAAAATCGGATTTTCTCCAGTCATTGTTAAAAACAAGCTAACAAAACTTGCAGACTTTACGTTAGTGAAGCGGCCAGAGGGATCGTTCTGCCACCACCTAAGCTCCGCCCACATAAAAACGTCACCATGTTTACCAACTGAAAATTGGTCTATAGTCCATGTGACTACAGTGGTTCGAATGTAATGTTATAAAGTGACGAGAACACTTTTTGTGCGCAAAATTTCTCGGATTTCATCAAAAATATCTTCATTTGTGTTCCGAAGATGAACGATGGTCTTACGGATTTGGAACGACAGGAAGGTGATGACAGAAATTTTATTATTGTTATTGTTCATTACTATAAAGGCAATTCAATAAAATTTTATTCAATTCGAAATATTTTTTCCTTTGAATTTACAAAAAACAAATTTCTATATGTCCCATTAGCGTGCTGTAAGATTTTGGTCGTACTTCTATCTCCCCGTGCTGGAGGATCAGGCCTACAGCAGGTCAGGATTGATCAGTATCTCACACATCATTATCTCCTGTGCTCAAAGGAGACGCCAGCTGTCATCATAAAAGGTAATTCTGGCTGACAAAGTGCTGGTCCGTCAGTGTCTGACAGGTGTGTGAGAAACAGAGTGCAGACAATTCAGACTGTCAGTCAAACAAACCCACTGTCCCAGTTCATAAAGAGAAATATTCGGTTGAAATACATCACTGTTTTACCAGTAATAACATGCATCATAAGATCTAAGATAGCAGAGAAGTGGGTCGCCAACTCTATCATTGTACATCTTAATGATTCCAATCCGGGTCTGCACCCTATGCAATTTGGATTTCGATCTCTTCACTCGACTGAAATGGGTGTTTGTGTTTTTGTCGAGAAGGTGAAGTTTTATTTAGATAAAAACAGTTATGTTGCTGCTGTTTTTGTTGATTTTAAGCGTGCGTTTGATACTGTGAATCACTTTAAGCTTTTGTCTAGACTGTTAACATGTGGCTTTAGTAATCAAACAGTTAAATGGATACAGTCTTATTTATCGGATAGAAAACAATGTGTGCAAATAAAGAATTGTAAGTCACCCTATCTTCAATATACACAGGGTGTTCCTCAGGGATCAATCTTGGGACCTCTGCTATTTTCACTGTATGTGAATGGTTTGCCCAATGTATGCAAAAATGTCGACACGATTATGTATGCTGATGATACGGTAATTTTTACACATGCCAAAAGTGCTGATGATGCAGCACATCAGCTTTCATTTGCTTTAAATGATCTGCAAAAATGGCTGAATGATTCATGCTTGTGTCTTAAAGTTAAAAAGACTGTATCAATGTTTTTTAGTAAACCTAAAACAACTGTGGCCACAGTAAAAGTTTGCTTGGGCGGACAAGAATTAACTAATGTTGAGGAATTTAGGTATCTGGGAGTTCTGATAGACTCGAAATTATCTTTTAAAAAACATGTCAAAAAAGTTGTGAAAACTGTAAATGTTAATTTACGGAACTTTAAACAGATTCGTATCATTAACGGATACAGCAGCGATTACGTTCTTGCACTCTATGATACTGGCTCATATTGAGTACTGTATCACAAGTTGGTCTTATACAAGTTATGCTGCTATTGGGCTAATTGAAGTATGCTACAAAAGAGCATTGAAAATATTAGATAAGAAGTCATATCATCATTGTAATATTCTAGATAAATTTAAGTTTTTAAATTTTGCGAATTTCAAATTATTTAAATCAGCCTGTCTAATCTATAAAGTTATACATGGTCTGGCACCTCCACCATTGAGTGATTTTATTAAACAAAAGTCTATCAGTGCTGTCGGGTCTCGAGTGACTAGAGCCACTATGAGAGGTGACTGTGACTTGGCGTTTAGGCGGACCGCCTTTTCACAGAACGCTCTATCATATCAGGGGGGTGAGCTCCTGGAATAGTATTCTTAAGTCAGTGAGGGAAAGCACAAGTTTAGCATATTTAGTAATCATTAGTATATATATCAGATGTAAAATAGAGTTAGTGTTTTACAAAAATAAAGGGGATAGAATTATCAGTGTGATATGGGTTGTGTAATAGGAGTTAGTATAGCATAAGCATGGGTTGTGTAAAAGGGGTCAGTGTAATATGGGCTTGTATGTTGTTATCACTGTTATTGTCCTTGCTTCTCTGTATATAGCCTGTGCATATAGTGTGTCTGTATGTATTTATGTGTAACATCTACCTGCTTGGGGGTCTGCAGATGGAAATTAGCCTATGGCTAATCTGGCATATTTACATTTGTGAAAAATGTTCATTAGTATTGTCCCTTTTGTCTTTTTTTCTACAAATAAAATAAAATAAATAAAAAATAATAAAATAAAGATGGGTTAGATATGGTTAAAAACAACAAAATAGTTTTATTTTGGCGCTGGAAAGGCAGAGAAGAGAGACTTGCTCTTTTTTTAGCCAATCAGAAGCACTCTCTGCCAGTCACTGGGTTTGGGGGCTGGGTTTTGAAGAGTGTGAAACGGTTAAAATCACTTGAAGCACCATTAATACAATTAACGGCTCAACAATTTCAGCAATTTCGGAAACCAAGAGCTGTTAGATGCCACAAGCACGTCTGGTTGATCATCTACTGCAAAAGTGTTGACCTACTGGAGACCAAAAATCCAAATGAACTCTTTAATATCTCAACAAAGTGATGAAATTTAAACCAAATGCATGCACTTTTTTAATGACCCTGGTAATCCTTGTATGTTTCTCATAGACAGACATATAGATAGATAACTGTGATGAAGTTAATGCATAAATGATTCTGAGTTCTGAATCTCTGATCAGTCTGCTGAATAAGAACAGGGCTTCATTAACAGCCCTGTGAAGTGATGCTTTTGTTTGATGCATTAAAAAAGACAGCGTGTGTTTCATTGCAATGAACCACTATTTCAAAGATACTCATAAAATAGCATGTGATTAATGTTAAAGAGGAGCATCCTTCATCAAAATGTAAAAAACCCACTTGATTTGTATAATGCACTGCGCTTGCACTAGAGACCCTTCTGATAAAGTCTTTCAAATCACTTTACATGAATATATTCCCCAGATCAGCTGCTTTTAGCATGTCGAAATGAAAAAGATACATACGTTTATTCTTCTGTTCCAGTCAGCTTCAGAAGTGAGTCAATCAAATGCGAGAAAACTGACCCCAGGCAAAGACCATTAAATTCATAAGCAAACTGTGAACTTCTTAGGACGCTCTGAAGATAAATCCAGTCATCCGTGTGCCTTCAGCCTTTCAACATCTCTGCTTTTGCAGATTTCAGAGTTAATTTCCACCAGAATAGTCAGATAGTGATGCACCAAAGGCTAACTCACACGTGATGCAACAAGCCACGAAACCTCTCTTCCAGTCTTCCATGTTCATTTAACAAGAGGTTTTGTCCTAACTAGCCACATTTCTGTTGTCTCACATCGCGCCCGTCCATCTCATAACTGCATTAAACATAAAATACGCTCATTTTAGTTTTTTTAGGGAGGTCTGAAAAATTACTAGTGACATGAAAGTTTCTGCATCACTCAACTCTTAAAAATAAAAATTCTTTATTGGCATTGGCCATGGATCCTTTCCAATGCACAAAAGTGTCTTCATGGCAGGAAAAGCCTCTTTAGATTATTAAAATCTTCTTCACACTAAATTTTTTTCTTTTTCTTTTAAGAACTATTCACTGAAAGGTTGTTTGGGGAACAAAAAAAAAAAAGTTTTTTATCCATTGCATTGCTTTGAAAAAGTGTAGGAAGCTGTGTTCCCATTAAATTTTACAATGGGACCATTTTTTCAGCTCTAAAAATCTCTAAAAACACTCACAGAAAAAGAAAGGGGGGGGGGGGGGAAACAGAAAAAGCTCAAGGGTAAGGCTGATCATTTGCATTAAAAGTCTGTATTTTTCACACTTTCGCATCCAATATTTCCTGATCGGCACTTCAGCTGTGAAATATCAAAAGGTCAGCTCGTAACATTTATTAGTCTCTGCACTCGTAGGGTTGTAAAGTGAGTTCCCAGGAAGAGGACATCATAACAGAATTTCACTACTCTGAACAAAGTCCTTCAGGTGCAATAAACAAGGGCTTTCAAACATTTGCTACAATATAAAACAGCTATATTTTAATACACTGCAATGTATTGAATGGAAGCTTATTTCCGCCGCTGAATAAAAAATAAAAAAGGTAAATGCGACTTTTTAATCTCACAATTCTGACTTTTTTGCTCAGAATTGTGTGATATAAACTCGCAATTGAGTGTTATAAAGTCCAGAGTGAAGCTGTAAAGTGGACTAGACTAGTCAAAAGATTTGCAGTAATAAGCATTAGGGTGGCGTCCTGTCCTGAGAAACATCGCATTTCTTTCATAATTCACTTAGCTACAGCCTTGAACGGAAATGACAAACGGAGAAAGAGGATGAAGGAAGTATATCATGTCGATGTGGTAAAACGGGCAAAGAGGAGAGCAGTTCCTTCGGGCTCTGTCGAAGCTCTCTGAGGGAAATTCATTTATTCAGCATGGCTATGAATCCATACTCAGCAGGTGAAAATCTACCTCACTTTTGCTCTTTGATGAGTAGAAATGTTCAATAACAAGAGACATTAAAAAACATCAAAGCGACCCTCTGTTCTTGAGGCTGTAGATCAATATGGAGGAACGTAAGCAGAGCAATTGAAGCATGACCCATGTTGAGAACATGAATCACAGCTTGTGGAAAAATCTCACATTAAAGCAAAAACGAATATTAGAGTTTCATTCGTTTCAGGCATAAACATTTTAAATGCTGTTTTTCTTTATTTTCCCCACAGGCAGATATGAGAAGTCACAGCAGGACCACGCGCCCCTCCGTACAGCAGTAAATATTAATACGGAGCCTGTGTGCAGCGCTTTGTTGATGCCGATCTGACATGCCACCTTCATGAAAACCTCCCTTGAGGCGGCTGGGAAGAGAAAAGAGGTTTTGCAGCCACAGAAGAGCCAGACTCGACCAATGTGCCCTTTAGATAAAAGACATTAAGTCTGGGGTCTGGACCGTGAGTGGCTTTTGGGTCATAAATGGTGAGGAGATGGTCATGGGGGAGAATGTTGCATCTATATAAAAGAGAAACCTGCATCTATATAAAAGAGAAACCTGCAGATATACAAGGACAAGATGGCAGAAACGTCATCGGCCGCTGTGCATGATGGCTGTGAGTGCTGATGAAACATTCACAGGGTTCCTACACATTTTCCATGTAAAAATTCCAAACTTTTCCAGAATCAAATATCCAAACCTCTCTGTATATTTTCCAGACCCTATTTTGCATTAAAGGTTCATACAGCATTATTTTCAGCATTATGTCGTTTTTTGTTTGTTCGTTTGTTTGTTGTCATGAAAAAATAGATAACATGCGCTTGCATAATGAGAAGAAACCTGAAACGCTTTATAACCTGCATACAGTATAGTCACCTCTGACACGTCGGTCTGATGCTATAATCGTGGTTTGATCAAAAATCGCACTGTTCACCAAACAGTGAAGTACAGTCTGATTTAGATTATTGTTTGTTCCTTTATCTGTTGCTGGTTTGAGTGGCACACACACTTTCTTTTAGTGAAGTTCAAAAGAGACTCGTTCATTGTAAAGACAAACAGTTTTGCATAATGAAAATGTGCACCTTGAATTCATTCAGTCTTGTTCGACAATCACTAAATGATCACTTAACTTTGCCCTGAAAACACTCTGCTTGTACGATAAATGTATTTATTTTATATTTTTTTGGGAAAACTAACTTGGAACCCTGCATTCAGAAAGACTGAACTCTAACCTTAAAGGGGTCATATAATGCCATTTTTGTACAAGCTAGTATGATTCTTTAGGGTCTAAATTAAAAGTTTGTAATATACTTTAATTAAAAATTCTCATTAGTATTGTAAGAAAACACTTATTTTACCTGGTCAAAAACAGCTCTGTTTTCAGCACGCCGTTTCAGTGCATATGACTTTAAATGATAATGAGCTTTGCTCACCCCGCCTCTCTGTTCTGTGCATACACCGTTTCTAACAAAATAACACAATAACCATAACGCGTTGTTCAGTATAAACGTGGGATAATGAATTATATTGAGAACGTCATACATAGAAAACATGCCGTAATGTACCCTGAGTGTAAACCTTAGACGCATTCATTGTGAAGCGTGCAGCAAGCGATTTGCAAAGATTCATATAAATATTAATATAAAGTTTAATAAAACGTTACACTCACTTCAGTTGTTCTAGAGGTTCAGCAGGAACACGAAAAGCTGGTTCCGATCCTTTATTCATGAGCAGCAGCTTAGCAAATCCAGCTTTATACTGACCCTCGTTTATAAAGCAGTCTGCTGAGAAATGATTCGCGCAAACATGAGAGCATTGACGTTGCTCGTGGGGAATATTCCCTTCGAAAACAAACTCAGCCACTGCGTCTTCAGCGGTTCGGATTTAGGAACATTAAAATGACTGCTGTGTTCGTTATTACACCCAAGAACGGAACACCACAATCGCTTAGACGCCATTCTGCTCATAGACAGTGCTCCAGCACAGGGCCGTCCATAAGGGGGGATAAAGGGGAACGTTTTCTAGGGCCCAGCCGCTAGGGGGGGCCCATGCAGTCCAGCAATAATTATGTTCATCCTAAATATAAGCAAAGGTTACCATATTTTAATTTTTAACCAAAATAGCACCATTTATTGTTGAAAGTGAGAAAAAAATGCATTTTATTTAATGTTGCTTGAGTAAAATGTAGCCTGTGTCATAATGAAATACCCCTCTCCTGAAAATTGTCTGAGTAGGCTATTTGTTTGTTGTACGTAACGCAAAGTCAAAACGCCAGTGCTTCGCACCAGTTCGCGGTCAGCAGCGCAACACGATGGAGTGCGCGAATTGACACGGTAAGACCATAGACAGTAAAAGAAAAAGTAAGACCTATTGCTCACCACCTCCCCAGTGTGATTGAAGCAATCGATTGCCTAAAATCGTCCTGTAAATTATCTAATGAAGCCTTATCAGATGCGCGAGACGACTGAGAGAATATTTCATGTCAAATACAGCAGTTGTCATGTGCACTCTCTGGCTAAAACTACTCCAACATATCGAAGATAGGATGGAATTTGCTTCTGCAGAGTGGCAGCCTTAGATGTTGGACAGGTCGCGGGAATGGGGTTGTTTCATGACAATTGTACTTTTTATTTCATTTCATTGGTTGTTGCGTTAAATCGTACCCAGATACAATAGTGCTATTTTCTAATTGGCTTTTGTGTAGCTCGACTAACAACACAGGGGAGACGCTCTTGATCCAAAGTGAGAGCGGCGAGGCCAGAGACATTTTGGCCGCTGCGGCATATTAGATATATTATAAATCGTTTTTCCGCTTGAGAAATACAATGTGTGGCGGGAGTGCGTGACAAAAGACCGAAATGAGTAACTGTCATGCTCAATGCGTGACACTTGAGAGCCCTGGGTGTGTGTGTGTGTAACTATACACACACACCCCATCACTGAGTAAGTCTCTCTCAGTTAAATGTATGTGTTAATGTAGGAGAGAGAGAGAGAGAGAGAGAGAGAGCACAGGCATGATATGAGTAGCCTATTGCAAATTTGGGGAGGACCCATTCACTGGACCTTTTCAGGGATCCAGTCATTTCTGTGGGCGGGCCTGCTCCAGCATATCAACAATGACCGCCCCGGTCCGCGCAGAATATGATTGACAGCTCCCTCACGAGCGAGGGCGGGTCTGTGTTGAAACGATGCTGTCAATCAACAATCGTGGGAGGGGCTTCCGACCGTGTGACGTCACAAAATCGAACGGCTCAATTTGAGGCAGGGGAAAACATATAAGGAGATTAAAACAAAAACACTGGATGGATTTTTATCATTATATGATGGTTGTGTACAGGCACTGCCAACACACATTTCAGTACAATCAACTTGTAAAAGTGCATGTACCATTATATGACCCCTTTAAAAATGTTACTTAATATAGCTGGATTTTTTTTTTTTTTTTTTTTTTTACATTTTATATTTTAGTGCTCATTTTAAATTATGGAATTAGCGCATTTTAGCCTCACATTATAATTAAAATTATGGAAGATAAATACTGATTTAGAGATTTGCAACAGATTACATTTAACATTGTTTAAAATGATTTGTCTCGTTAGAGATTAACTTTAAAGACAGTAGGTGTGATGAAGTTCGGCTGGATTGCCCTCTAGTGTCACGAGAGGACGCTCCACTTCTGCACTGGCTTCCCTTGGACTGTTTTCGCACACACCCTGAACTGATTGCGCACACCTGTTTCCACTGATCACTCTCACACCTGCATCTAGTTCCACACGCAGCTCCACACTCATTTATACCCCACTCTCACTATCACTCATTGCTAAGTCTTGTTTCACTGTTGTGTACATCTCTGAGCGTCACCTAGTTTTCCAAGTTTGTTATCCTAGTCTAGTCTATTCCAGTCTGTGTATCTGACCCATCGCCTGTTTCCCGGATTCCGTCTCGTCTGCCGCCTGCCTCAGTCATCTCGCCTGGTTTTTGATCCTGAGTATTGCCTAGTCTCCTATGCTGTGTTTGCTGTCTGTGACCCTTGCCTGTCTGACTACCCTGTGAATAAACTCACGCTGCGTTTGGATCTAACCTTGTCTGGTTGTTCATGACAGGAGTAAACCACATGTAAAAATTCACAGAAATAAGAGTCAGTGCATATACTCAATATCCATACTGATAAATTCAAGATAATAAAATAAAAATAAATATTGCTGTTAACCAATATTGTCCTGATTTATCATCCATCCCATAAAATGTATCTTGATAATATATAATTATTTTTTTCAAAGTTACACTACGCTATCCTAGTATAATTTCCAGACTGAGACAGCTATACATAGATTCATTCCCCCAAAAAGTGTAAAGACTTGTCACATTATTGTGAACTCGACACGTTCACAAACATTATCAAGCAACCAGAACATAATTGTGACAAGACTGAGGCTTTAGTTCTATCCTGACACACCAACACTCACTTTGTTCAAGAGACCTGTTTGAAAATGTCATTATTTTTCCAATTCCATCTGGTGGTTCACCTTAAAGCTCAAGAGGAAAACAAAATCTGATTTAACACTTGACATAAAACACACAATAAAACCAACAGATCACCGGCTACCTGTTCTCCAGCACCTGTTATAAAGATTAAAACCAGCCGTTTCACCAGCTAGCCTGATTTACGCATGCCCGGTGTGCCTTTAAGGGGTTAAAGCAAGGATAAAGCAGTCAAGCATATGGAGGTCTCCTGTCTGCTCAGGTTATTCACCTCAAAGACCCCATGACAGCTGGTAGAAGCAGCTTTGCCTAAATAAGAAGAGAGAATTTCCTCAGGCGACATTACCATGGACTTCTTAAGGACAACCATGACACACCAAACACACAGAGCAGGTATATTTTTCGGGCAAATTAAATTTAGTGTAGTTACAGAGCGTATCTGAGAGACATTAAAACTCCTGAGATTCCAGCATAATGCTCAAATGCTGAGGTCTGACAACACCTAATCAAAGGTCACGCAGGACGATGGCTTATGACTCAAAGCTAATTAGAGCCGACATAAACACTATAGGTCAGAGGGGTCTACAGTACATACAGCTTACAACAGGCCCGAAACACGCTCTGCACAAACCTACATATCATACTTCACTGCATTCTGAAATGTTTTAGACCGCCAATCACAACACAATGCAACCATACATAAAAAAAAAATAAAAAAAAATTCATTACTTCAAATGAAATTAAATATAAAATAATTCCGCCTTATGAATAAAGACAGAGTTTAACCGAGTCAGGAGACAGCTGCTCATTTCCCATGTTACAATAACTTCAACATTTAAGATATTTTAAACAATTTCAGCTCAAAACTCACTTTCAGACACCAGCGAGTGTTTGAAATAACTTCCTTGCGATCTGATGGGGATTCTGATCACCATATGAGGCAGAAATATGAAAATAATCATTTATATGTGATGCTACAGGCTACTTATGCTAACTATTGCGATAATAAATATGTTTATGGAAAATACCAGAGACTACTTGAAGAACGTAGACAAATCATATATAATTATGATTGTGTATTTATTTGGTTTCATGTTTTATCCGTCTCTTCCTTATGCCTTTGTTGATACTGTCTAATGCATCTGCATATAATGTCATAAATACCATGTAATCCAGTTATTTGTTATAACTCGTAGCTCCTGTTTTCTTCTCATGAGCTCCCTCTGTTGCTCTGGCTGAAAGGATAACAGTAGTGAGACGGGATAGATCGCTCAAACCTCCTAAGATCGCATCATTTGGTGGAAATTGAAAAGAAATTCTCTAAAGAAATGTGATGTAAACATGATATATTATAAATGTGATAGCAAATGAATGGAAGCAGGTGCAACCGAATAGGTATGTGTTCTCTTTTTGGGTGAAATGGTAAATATCAGTTTGATTCAGCATGACTGATGTCCACTCCTGACACAAATGAATAAATTACTGTCACTGTAACATTTTTTATTGTAAAACATTTAAAAAATGTAAAGGCACATTATGTAACTTTTCGCCACTAGAGGTCGTTTATTCAAAACAAAGGCGTAGCTTGATGACGCCTTGATTTCGCGGAATCATGGAAGTTGTTGTCTTCACCTCTACAGCCGTTGGAGAATACGAAGGGACTCGGGCAGAAATCATATTTATAGATGACCGGTAATGTTTTAAAGATTTATTAACGTTACGAAAGCCGTTGGAGCGGAACGAGGCATTGAGCTAGATCAATATTAGGTATGGTAAAACATTGTCCTCGCCTTAAAATCAAGAAATCGAGATTTAAACAAAAAGACTAACTGTGTTGAGCTGTATACTGTAACAATGATTTGTTTTCTGTCAATTAATGTATCCAAACATTGGCTCACCTGTAATGAAACACATCATATATTAAAGAGTCTTTGATGTTTCCATGGTTTCTACAAAATACAACCAGAAATCAAGGGTAACGCGGGTATGATGTCATTGATAGGCGATGCACGGACAGTCGGACATGGTCCATGTCCAGGTTAAAACTGTTTATTTCTCTGTATTTAAACATTACAAACATTTGGGATAATGTAAGTACACAAATCAACAAAATATATAATATTGTTCTAGTGTTTTTTGGATATTTTGATCCAAAAATCTTACACAGTGTGTCATTAAGTAAACGTTCACGTCTGCCATGTTCATTTTGCGATCTAGCTAGTTTTCAGTCAGCTGGTGAAATGGTGGGGTCGTGTGACGTTGTTCTGGAGGCGTGTTAAGGGCGGGTTTTAGGATAGTGCTGCAGGGCTACTGGCCCGACAGTGGAAACGCAACTTGATTTTGGCCTCTGTGCTTGAGGTCCGAGGCTATTGGCCCCGCCCGGCATGTTGTTAGCCCTGGCTCGCACTGGCCCGACAGTGGAAAAGTGGCTAATCTTGTGTTTTGAGGACCCTATATGAGGTCCTAGCAGTTCTGTACTCTGTTATAAAGTTCTATTATAACACGACACGCTGAAGGCCGACACGCTAACATCTCTGCTGAAGAACTGTGCAACACAACTACCTTCAATAAATTCTTCTTCCCACAAAAACTCTGGTCAAGATTACTTATTTTATGTATAAGATAAAATCTAATACATTAGCAAGCCATCCAAACAACTGCTCAGCCAAATACAGCAAAATCTAACAATGCTTTTCTCAGTATAAACACATCGTTGACTTATATACACACATATACGCACACACCCTGACATTTGCAAATAATCTTGTATAATGCTGCCATTTTTATTACAGAGCAATAAAACGTACCTCAGTAATTTAAGTCTAATATATTCCTTGGCATTTGCAAATATTCTTAATCCTCCTTTTTTTCTGTAACTATACAGCACACCGCAATAAACTAGAAAAATACACAACCACTATAGTGACAGTGCCTGTAAATAGGGCACTGCTGACTAAGAATGAGACTCGCAGGGCTTGTGCTGCAGTCTTCAGGCCAGCGGGGAAATCTGCTCGGCTGCAATGCAGAACCACCGACAGGGATGTGAGAATGGATGGAAGTCGAGAAACACCCCAGGACTGGTGTGGCGTTCCCACACTGTTGGGACATAAAGCCAGAGGCGCAATGTGGGTCAAGATGGAGGGGCCGATCGCATCCGATTAGACCGAAACAATCACAGCTGCGGGCTGAACTTCTCTGATCGACTGACACTTCACATCAGCCACTGTTTGATTTTCAGTGCGGATGTAACATGACATTTCATTCAGGGGAAGATCATTCATAAACCAGCCCAGAAGAAATGTGAATCTTCATACAACAGTGACCCCCAAAAAATGTATTTTGTGAAATGGTTTTCTTGAAAAGTGTGCTTGTGCTGCCTTTCTTTAAAATAAATCCCACTTTCAACTTTAATAAGTTGAAGTTTGAAGTTAGACTTATAGGTTTTGGGGCAATTTAATATGCAGTGTTGCTGTAAAACAGCACATGGATATATTTCTGGGCTGCTTATTAATGATTTCCAAATTCTTTTTTGGGATCACAGTATATTTAAGGAATATTCTGGGTTTAATACAAGTCATGCTCAGTAGACTGCATTTGCAGCATAATGTTAATAATGTTGACTCGTCCCTTCTTTGCTTTAAAAAAAATCTGGATTCTTATAATATTGAGTGTGTTATATGTGTTCTTTTATCAATTTCCAGGGCTTGTTTTGTTTCGTTTCAACATCAACGAACATTCTTTTGAGGATTTCCTTCTCAAACTCCGCCTCCACTTTACTATACACACTTCATTTACGGAGCTACTTCAGGGTTCGTTTGAGGATCGCTTTGAACTTGAAACGGAAGTATAAGCCTGTATGTGTTACACTATGTTTGTTTCCCTTGTAAAAGAGATGAATTTTGTAGTGTTAGTCTCTCTAACTCCAAAATCGGTCTGTTTTCAGTTGATGCGTGAACAAAACTTCACTAAACATTATTTGTAGCGCCTGAAATCCAATACCATTTAATGTGAAACAATGTCTCTGCTTTCAAATTCTGTTGATTGTATTCAAACAATAAATGTTTTTGGTGCTCAGTTCAAGCGACACGGGAACATATCTTCCTATTTACTAGTTATAGCACGAACTAAGCATGAATAAGAAGGTATATGTTGAAAGATACAGTACAATTGACTGAAATCAAATCTCATGTAATCGCTCAATCAGTGTTTCAAACGCGGAAAAACATCAATAAAACAGCTAGTAAACAATGTCACTTAATGTCACATCAGGAAAGCTATTCAATGACCATAACTCGTTAGTTAACTAGAAAAATACCTCTAGAGAGGAGCATTTTGATAATTATATGCATGAGATTACATATTCATTATGGCTATTACGCCATTGTTTAAATATTTATATATTTCACCAAAAAATTGGAGTGGAAATTCTACGATAAGTACGATTAAAAAGTTGACATAAAAATGTCCTTGTGTAATTTAAATGTTTGTACAACTCAGTATTATTTGAGTGTTGATTATTAAATAAATTTGATTAATTAGTTGATTATTAAATAAACTTTTTTTTTTTAAGAACGGATAAACTAACAGGTCCCATGCAAGTCAAAAATGTAATCTAATCTGCATTTCAACCTGACAAATTACATCAAAGAAATGAATTTAATGTTGTGGGTTAGATAAAGTAGAAATAGACCACAAACCACTTTTTTTTCAGTGTTTGTTAGTGCGCCACTCTAGTATTTTTACTGTCCCCCTCTGGCGCCATTGATAATAGGCTTACCATAGTAAATCAGTGTAAGACAAAAACATGTTTTAGAAGGATTGATGACATATTGACTCATATTGACTTAATTTTTGTATGGTAACATCATACGACACACATAGACAAAACACTCCATATTAGACTCTGAAAAGTCTAAATAGCTTTGCAGAAATGTATCTGTGTGAAAGATTTTACTTTTATCACTTCAAATAGTCTAAATTATAAGGGAAATGACAGTAATTTAAGGATTAGTCGCTCATTGGCCGTGTCTGTGAGATAAGGCAACATTTCCCAAGCTTTCCCACTCAAACAGAGACAATCGCACCGGCAGTAATAGAGGCTCACAGGGATTACTGAAGACACTTTGTGCCTTTGAGCAACATATATAAAGGTCATGCATTTCAGTCTGTGACTTTACATTTACATCTACACAATATTAAAAAACAAAATCCCACATCACGTCAGATTGGCCCACTAACTGTGTGGATACGATTATATCAGTGAATGCCATATGGTGCATCATTCACATACTAAGAAAACTGTTTATAAACTCATACTGAGATACTGTAGACCACGTCTTCTTGCATTGGCGCAATCATTAGTCACACTTGCTTTGAAGAAAAACGTTCTTTGAATGCCTTTTCTTTCTATTCTAATTCGAATATTATGTTAATCATGGATTACTAGCATTGTGCTTAATTTATTCTGTCAATTATTTAAAAATATATATTTATGAAACTATATGCAGTATGGAAAAATAAGTGTATAAAACACTATATGCTACATTGCTGGCCTCCCTACATTGTATTTATATGCGAGACAACTTGCATGCAGTTATTTGGCATTTTAATCCAATTTTATGAAAAATGGCTGCCATGATAGTACTCATACTTCTTCTGCAGTATACAGTGCACGGTTCACAACTTTCTGTATGCATCGACTCAATGATCTACTACTTTTCTTATCAAAAAAAAAAAGTAGTGCACAACAGAGCACATTATGTAAAATCCCATGATGCAATGCAATAAACTTAACCTTCCATTTGCAGTTTTTGATTCATCATTTGATTGACCGAAATAAGGTATTTTTACACAAAAAATGCAAAAATCAACAATGATGCACACTATTAGTGCGTTCTCGCCGTGTCGTGAGATTTCAACTTGTAAAAAGCATTCACGTCCTTGTAGAGCGCGTGATTACAACTTGCAAAGCTGTGAATTTTCGGAGAGCTCCTACTTGTACCCTGTGACTGCTGCAGATTCATTTATGCGTTGATGGTGTTGCCAAAGAAATGCACAATTCCCCGTCCGAGGACATGAACGTGTTGTCATCTCGAAAGCAACTGTTTGAATTGTTTGTTGTTGGATAATGTGTTCTGTGTCACATACTATTGGCAATGCAATCCACTGTATATAGCAATGCATTGTGGGAATCCAGTGTACTCAGTTACCTTTTGGTATTAATAGTAGGTCATATTCCCTGCAAACAGATAAATTGCATACTGCGAGTATATAAATTACATATTGCAAGAATAGTATGAGAACTATGCGTCATATCTCACATTGTGGGAAGAAATAAACCACCATCCGGCACAGAGTTTGTTATTCTGAACTGCATCAGTAACAGGAGACACAGAGGACCATGGTGCAATAAATTCATGTCAAACACTGAAAATGAACACAATGGGTGAATAATTCATAATTGAGAGCTGCCGAAACAGATACATACATAAAGAGGACAGAAGGTTTAAAGACAACATATAATGTGGTTTAACTAATGTAATATGTTGAATTCATAAATAAAATAGAACATTCAAAAGAAATAAAGTAATTGATTGTTGAATTTATCCATCAAAAAAATGACAATGGGCATTAAATACCAGATTTAAGATTATTTTTTGTTTCTTTTCAAATAAAGTGCACTAATAAATCAGGTATAATAAGACAGGAAACATGCACTCATAAAGTAAATAAACTCAATTATATCTGGTTTAAAACAGATTCTACCATACTGCTCTTATACTATAGAAAATTTCACGGTGCATACTATGCAAATTTTCTACATGCACAGAATACCTGCATTATCTACTACATTAGCAAAGATACGAGTCACATACTGTATCCCACAATGCAATGCGCTCTACATAACTTTACATTCCCTGCATGACAATTGCAACTGAAAGTAACGTCATTTTTTAACATCCTCTTATCGACTCATTATTTGATAGTTTAAAAAAGAAACATTTTGAAAGTCAATACTACGGGTCAGTTATTTCATGTTGACTTTAAGCTTGTTTGAAACAGATTTATCAACCCTCACATCTAGATCAACTAGATTAAAATCACTTAAGCTCAGTCGTGATGAAAGTGAACATTGATTTGTTACGCTCGCTCACGCTCAACAAGAAATAATAACTGAAAACACCTAAAATGTCATGTTCTGATCAGTTTCTTGCAGGAGTGAAATGTTAAATGCTCCTGCTCATTTGAATCCAGAACGTGTTATGTGTCAAATGAAACTGCGAACTTCGAAAGCAGCGCATCTGGTGAATGAGCTAAATTGAGACGAGCGTCAAGCTAAAAAAAAAAAAACACGCGCACGTTTCTTTTATCTTTGGGGAGCTCAGTAGAAATTAGATTGAAGTGCATGGCAGGCCTGTGATAAGCAGAGCAGATAAAAATAGACTCTCTGGGGAGCGTCTGGTGTTAAGGCAGCGAGGTGGAGATCTGGTGTGTTTTTAGCCCTGTCCTCACCTCCTCTCTTCTAATAAGACTGAAGGGCTGATCAGAAACACTGACAGACGCTCGCAGGGTCATTTCAGTCCACGCACAAACCTATTCATTTGTCTCCAATGTATCCGCCTTATTTTTCAATGCAGAAGTAAGCTATTTTCTGTCAATGTGCAAGACTTCTGATTCAGTAGCCGCTTTAGAGAAATAACTATAATAAAGTGTAGTAAAATTATTTGCGGTACAAACCAGTGTGGTTAGAATCACGACAATACTTTAAAATAACATGGTGAGAAACACCAGTTCGCAATATCAAGCAGCATAACAAGCTTTTATGTACTTCTAAAAATAACTTGAAGCGGGTGACACCAGAAGACAGACACGTTCAATTTACAAATGGCTGCACCCGCTCGGTGGACATGATTTCACCAAGTACAACATGTTTCTGGAACAACATTCCAATCAGTCAATCAGATCTGAGGAACATGTTTACAGTTTATGTCAACAACCAGGGTTAGGTGCTTCTACATCAGTGTTATTCAGATATCATTTCCCTCGAAGTTATGGGTAGAGATAGGGTTAGGACTAAATTTTCAGACAGGGATGTTGTTCCATGAGGTGAACCGAACGTGATTTCACCAAGTACCACATGTTCCTGGATCAACTTTCCAATCAACCAATCAGATTTGAGGGACAAGTTTACAGTTTATGTCAAGTTTAGGCTTAGAACCAGGGTGAAGTACTTAAACATCAGTGCTATTCACCTTTCATTACCCTCTGATTTTAGGGACAAGTTATGCGTACTAGGGTTAGGTTTAGGGGTAGGGATTGGGTAAGGACTACATTTTGGGACAGGAATGTTGATCCAGGACCATGTCTTACTTGGCAAAATCATGGTGACCGCACCGGCTCTTATGTGAAAAATAAGGTTGATACAGCTGGAAATGCACATTTATGATCACCTGACCACCTAACGCCAATTCTGAAAAAAGAAAAAAAAGAACAAAAAAACATTCAACGACAGTATGATTTATAAGCTGTTTTCCTCGTGGGAACCAAAATGTCCCCACAAGGTCAAATATTTCTGGTAGTACCATTCTTGTGGGGACATTTTGTGTATAATATATATACAGTATGTGTGTATGTGTGTGTGGGTGTGTGTGTGTGTACAAGTATATATTATCATGTATAACAAAGTCAACATGACACTTACCCTAACTGGGAAATATATATACATATATATTTCCAATGACCGTTGTAACCCAGTAAGGACAAAGTCAAAGGGTATTTGAACATACTCCAAAAATACAATATATCCAGGAAAAGAAAGAGACTGGAACTCTAAAACAGACTGTTCACGGTAGACTGACGCAGCGCTTCAAATCAAGCACAACTTGAGTCATTGCAGCTGAAACACACTAATGGACACGTCAGCCTTTCAAGTGCTGCGAGGGAACAGCTTAAAAGAGAGAACAGACATGTTGTGGGAGATCTCAGGTTCATAAAACACACGCCTTCCAATGTGTTCGTTAACATCAAATGATTTTAAACCAGCCAGATATCAACATAAGCATGATTTACATTTGATACGGGCCAGTATAGGGATGTTTCTTGAGCCCAGGAGTTTCACACTATCATAAACAAAGCGCTTTGTTTTTCCTCTTCGCCTCACTAAAATGAATCTTGCATTAGATAATGAGATTATTACATCAGAGGGGGGCTCATAATCACTTGTGTATCGTCATTATATTTTGGCTGCACCGTCAAACTCCTCCTCCTGACTTCCTTTGATTCAACGAGCTTCAGTCATTAGATTGCATTAGAGTTTGTCCCATTCATCATCTTGTCTCGTCTCGGATCATGTTCAACGTGGGTGTGACAAATTGAAGGAATATTCGAGATTATGTACAACAAAGTCAACATGAAACGCCGTTCGCTACTCATATTACTAATCTAATGAAGTGAAAAAGATGCAAGAGGCAACGTAGGATTTTCAACACGATCTCATGAAAATGCGTATCTGTAGCACGATTTGTATTTATCGTGCAATTTATATGCAAAAAAAATGTTTTCCGTGCATATGATACGCACTGTAAATCCCTTGGGTAGGATTAGTGGTGCCGTATTACACGCCATAAAGTGCGTATCATATGTAGGCGAAAACTGCGTATCATATGCATGTAAAAACATTTTTTTGCGTATAAATTGCACAATAAATACAATTCATGCTATAGATACGCACTTTCATGTTATCAGGCTGGATTTTTCGTTGGGGTGGGGTGTTCTGGATTTAGTCTGTCTCCTTTTTCTTCATGTAATCCCAGACGGACTCGATGACGGTGAGATCAGATCTCCGTGTGGATCATACCGGCTGTTGTCAGACTCCTTGTGCAAACAAAAATCTCACTGGATTATTACAATTATTACAATGTTTGGAAATGTAAACTAATACTTCCTACTGACACACTACTACAGCAAAATATATAAATAACTGGCTAAAATTGTTTACAAAAACCTGAAGGAAGGACTTGAGACATTTTATTTGGAGCAGAAAACAGACACCTAATAATCATTCAAAACACCCTAGCATCCGCATACCAACCCACTAAAAACCACTCAAAACACTGAATAGCAACACTCTGGCAATTACCCACAACACCACTCACATTTTCTTCAGAAAGCTTTAAAGTCAAACGTCCTGAGCTCCAGAGAGACACGTGTGCAGCTCGCCTGGAGCCCGGAGTGAAGCACGGCCCTCCTCTGAGATGGCTCTGATCACAGCAGGCGGGGGGGGCACAATGAAGACTGCCGTTTTCTATTAGCAGGAGGGCAAGATGAATGATCACACTTCTCTTTTTCCCCCTGACCTGTGATTGCTCTTCTCTCTGAGCCTGGGCAACCATGTATGATGAAAATAAAGACAAGAGTTTGAGCAGATAACAGGCCAGTTTGTTGCATATGGAATCACTGGTTTGATAAATTATTTTTGCCCTGAAGCGAGCAGAAGATAATTACACTGAAAAGAAAAATACTACAAGCTAAAACATTTTTTCGTGATGTGGCACAATGCACACGCAGCTCTTCTGCAAGAAAACCGAGGCAACAATCCCTCGCTTTCATAGTGCTTTCTTTTTTTGCTCACATTTTTAGCATTGGGAAGTCCAATTCATTTTAGTGAACCAGTTTGTTCAGACAGTTCATGTAAATGTAGCTGCTCAAAAAAAAAAAAAAAATAGTGATTCATTTTTAAATTACTCTAATTTAACTACTTTCCACCAATGCTTTCCACCAATTTATCAGTGGTGGAGGAAGTACTGAATCTCAGTACTTAAGTAAAAGTACAATTAACCAGAGACATATTTACCTTAGTGAAAGTAGAAGTACCACAATGACAACCCTACTTAAGTAAAAAGTAAAAAGTACCTGATTTTAAATGTACTTTAAGTATTAAAAGTAAAAGTACTTGCATAACAATTTATTCTCTTAATGTCTATATTCTAATGATTAATAAAACAGTAAATCCTAACTCATTCAACCTAATAATCCTATAATGATGTTCAATAATGATGGAAAAGCCGTTATTTTTTAAGTTTTTGTCACTATTTCTGAACAAGCTTGCAATTAGGCAATATACACATCAAGCTTAATTTGACGGGGGTTGGCTGTAAACGCGATTCATTTATGGCGTAATTCTGAACCTCTTGGCTTGCCAGATACTAATCCTAACCTAGCACGATAAACACACTGCGTGCTATAGAGACGCATTTAGTGTGACCGGGTTGATATGGCAACCAAACTTCACTGGTGAGACAAACGTGCGACGAACGGACGGTCAGGATGACGTTTTGGCAGGGGAAAAACTGATCAGAAAATGTAACGAAAATGTAACAGAACGTTGTAGAAATGTAGTGGAGTAGAAAGTATAATAATTGCTGCAAAATGTAACAAAGTAAAAGTAAAAAGTATGCACTATTGATTCTACTTAAGTAAAGTAAAGATATGTGAAAAATGTACTTAAGTAAAGTAACGAAGTATTTGTACTTCGTTACATTCCACCACTGCAATTTATCATTTATTTGTGATGATGATTCTTTGATAGAAAGTTCTAATGGCGCAGGCTCATAAGTCCTTAAATCTGCTTGCAATTACATCATTCTCTATAAGGTACAGCTGATTGGTTCCTGCTGTATTGGTAGCCAATGAGCTTGCTGCTCAACATTCAAATTCTTGCCTATTGTTTGCTGTAGCAGTTTGCAAAGTGCTTTTAGAAACTCTCCACCTTCCCCAGCTCCACCTGCATAGATCTGCTACAGAGGTGATTCATATACAGTATGCTTGTATAGCAGCAGCAACAGCGTAGCAGATCAAACACATTAACGTTGCCATACTTATTGGCGTGCCAAACTCTCAGAGATTTGTCATGACAGAACAGCATTTGAAATAGAAATGTATTGTAACATTAAAAGTGACTTTACTGTAATTTTTTATCAATTTATGCCGCGTTCCAGGCAACCTGTAACCCGTGTTTTTTCAACCTTATACCCGTGAAAGTGCACTGGAACGGCAGTCAAACCCGTGACTTCCCACCCGTGAACTCAGATGTACTCCCAGTTACGAGCTCTGAAGTCACATAGCCCGCGAAACAATACAAAACAACAATGGCAGCCCCTACGGATGCAGTGTTTCTGCAGGCGGTACACGGTGAGAATACACTTTAGGACAATATAACGCAGTCAAATTAATAATAATAATGATAATAATACACACACGATTATGTATTACAATGTTATGTGTCTGAAACAATAAGTATGTATATTGCGCTCAGGTAGTTTGGCAAGACTGGCCTGGAACGCTACAAAGTCGTGGTTTGAAGTCGTGATTTACGTGCACAAAAACCTGCCTGGAACGCAGCATTAATGCATCCAATTTAAATTTCTCACCAAAACTTTTGAACGACAGTCTATGTATTTTATGACAGTCTATGTCTATGTATTTTTACTACGACACATTGTTATATAATCAACTAGTTCATACAACCAAAAAAGTCTCACATGGACACAGTAACAGTTCTCAGTTCATAACAGAAATACTGATTTAAGGTTCGGTCTGTTGCTCATGAACCACTCCGAATTAGTCTTTTTGACAGATTCATTAAAGATTTGACTCAGTCATTTGTTCATGAATCAGACTACACTGGTTTTCAGACACGGACAATTCCTTTTTTATAAATGATACAGGTTCAAAATAAGTATCGATTCTCAGTTCCCAACACGCCTTAAAATAGATCAACGGGATTGTGACACTTCCCACAGATTAAATTCAATCTAGGAAAAACAACAAACGCGCCTTTGTATTTGGTTGCTTTGTGAGTATTTGCAGCACGTGTTGTCAAACTGATGAAGATGTTTTCTCAATTTGCTGGTGTTTTTTCTATTTGCGTGTGTTTTCTTCAGTCACAGCGTGTTGAGCTCTCTCGGCCACCATACACTTGTGCCTAAATCCCTACAATTATCTCAATATCTGTCTGATTTTTGTCTAAATACCAAATTGAAAATCTTATTAAGTCTCCTGGACTTTGAAAGAACAAGCAATAACATTTTCCTCTGAGATATAATGCTATCCATAGGAAGGAAAAGCAGAAATGAAACTAATACCTCAATTGGTTATCAAAGACAGAAATCGAAGACTTTTGCATACGAAGTCAAAGATTACAATATGATATTGCTCATCAAATTCTTCAAAGATTAAATTATCCGTGCTAATATCCACAATCATTTTATCTTTATACTCTCATCCCAATTGTGTTTATTTTTACTTCTTCTGGAATTTTAGGAGAAACATCTCAGATAAAGATACTTCAATGAAACAAGACTGAAAACGCCATCCAGGCTCCTGTGCGATCAAAGCAATAACATTTTCAATAAAAGCATGGCGTGTAATTACCAGCCTAAAACAATGAAAGTGAAACATGTCTTCCCATTTTAAGCCTGAAGATCCTGAAGATGATTATGGAGTATTAACCATTGCAGGACAGTTTATCTGCAGCAGGAGATGGAGCTCATCCGTTCTGTCACTGGAATTGCTCAGACACAGTTTGTGGAGTTTATCTTTAAAGCGAGACGGACTGGTGGATACGGCCTCGGCTCTGACGGGTCAGCAGACTCAAATCCTAAGAGCTTGTGTTCAAAGACCACCCCAGCAGGAAGCGCATCAAAAGAACTCAACCACCGCCCCTATTCCAAAGAGCATGTTTCTCCAGATCAGACACTGACGGACCCTTTGGTCAAAATGAGGCGAATTGGAAAAACATGAAGCTTTTTATTCTTTTGGTCTGATGTGGGTTCAGTGATGATCAAGTAATGTGAAATTTTTTTTGTGCTCATACAATTAGTCATTAAACCAACAGAAGAACTGAAAAATTAATTAATTCAAGAAAGACGTTTACATTACAGAAATGCATTTAGGCCATTTAATAATGGTACATATTTGATTATAAATTATATAGTCCTTTAAGACATTCCTTGTGTATTTCCCTCTTATATATAATGCAATTTTTTTCAAAATTCTGTAACTTTTACAGAGGCTTTCAAACATGAAATCCAAAATGAATCAAAAACAAAAGTAGTCTAAAAAAATGTAAATGAAAAGTTTGGGATCAGATTTTTATGATTTATATGATCAACATTACAGCAAAAACAGTAATACTACTGTGAATTTTTTTTTAAATGTCATCAAAGAATCCTGACAAAAAATCCAAAAAATCAGAGGAATAAATTACTAGAAAGTTCAAAAGAACATCATTTATATATATATAAAAAAAATCTTTTGTAACATTATAAATGTCTTTGCTGCCACATTTGATAAACGTTAATGCATCCTTGCTGAACAAATCCATTAATTTCTTCTTTTTTTTTAAAACAAGTTACTTATTTGAACAGTAGTGCATCTAATTTGTCAAAATGAGGTACTAGAGACTGGTATTGTACCAGAACCAAAATGTTAGAATTTACAATTATCAGCCAATAAACTCTCCAAATATGTGTGGTATTCCCATAAAACTTTACAGACAAACTTTTCAGCACGTGATAGTGGTCTGACAGCAAGCTGAATGGACGGATAGAAAAAATCCTGTCTTGTCACTCCACATGGTATCTACTGGCCAATCTGTGATCGTGTAAATACCAGCTGCCTAGGTTCTCTGAGCCATGGCAATACACACCCACACACTCCACGGCAGTCATGGCAAATTCTAAGCTTTAATGATATTAATCTTTCAAAAACTGTCACTAGCCAAAGCAAGATTCCATCTGTAGCTTTTTTCCCCCAAAAGTTACACTTTCCACAAGATAGCACATGGCGAGTGATGCCGTGCAAGACTCAGGGTTTATCAGGATAGCAAGAGATCGTCTTGACCTACATACAGTACAAGCATACACACTCTCTCACACTCAGGCACATGGCTCCACTACTGCAAATTCTCCACGCATTAAAAAAAACCCACACACCTAGAGCCATGTGGTTTCATGCATGAGCTACAGTAGCATGTTGTCAGGGAAAAACGGAGCGGCCTGGAGCAAACGGAAAAGCAGCCAGATTGTTTTCAGCATAACAATATGCTTCCTCAATGTAAGGAAACTGTTACAGGCTCAGTTTAACAAGAGATTGTGTCAGGATACAATACAATGGTAGAAATATGACGGACAGGTAGACTTGTTTCTGACACATCACGCCCTGTATTTTCACATTACATGCATGATAATATAAATTAACATAGCTGTGCAAACTTTGGGAAATCTACTGTAACCTTAAAGGGATTCTCCACTTTTTTTGGAAGTAGGCTCATTTTACAACTCCCCCAGAGTTAAACTGTTGAGTTTTACCGTTTTTGAATCCATTCAGCCGATCTCCGGTTCTGGCGGTACCACTTTTAGCATAGCTTAGCATACATCATTGAAGTGGACAAGACCATTAGCATTTCTAAAAAAAAAAAAGACCAAAGAGTTGCGATATTTTTCCTATTTAAAACTTGACTCTTCTGTAGTTACATCGTGCACTAAGACCGACGGAAAATGTAAAGTTGCGATTTTCTAGGCTGATATGGCTAGGAACTATACTCTCATTCCTGCGTAATAATCAAGAAACTTTAGTGCCGTACCATGAGAGCAGCAGGCGTAATGATATGACGCAGCGCCTGAAAATAGGCCACCTTCCGTCAACACAACGGAACTATTTTCAGGCGCTGCGTCATATCATGCTAAAAGTGGTACCGCCAGAACCGGAGATCGGCTGAATGGATTCAAAAACGGTAAAACTCAACAGTTTAACTCTGGGGGAGTTGTAAAATGAGCCTATTTCCAAAAAAAGTGGAGTATCCCTTTACTAACAAAGTTTCCACAGCTATACTTATATTATGAGACAATAAACTTCATTTATATTATGAGACAATAAAATAAACAGCGCCAGAGTCATAGAGAGAAAGAGTTGCGACACTCCCATAGACCGCCATAGGAACTTTGGAATGCGGAATTAACGCGTGTCGTGGAGCGGCCAATAGTTCCAAACACTGATAGTTTCTCCATTGAACCCCATTCATTTTCAGTGCTTCCGAAGTACGCTCGCTGGTAAATTAATGAAATTACTGCATTTTTTTTACTTTTACACCTATTGGCCGACCTCTCGTGAATCTAGTCTGTAGTTATATTTTATGTAGCCAGTTTTAGTAAATGTTTATTGGAAGATAATAGGTTAATTGCAGCGATAGCTTACGTGACCAACACTTCACTAACGTTAGCTAACTTACGGTAACTGATGTATATAATATATTAGTGTTGTCACGATACTAGAATTTCTAACTTCGATACGATACCTTGAAAAATATCGATATTCGATACCATTTTCGATACCACGGAGAAAAAACTGCCACAATATTAAGGGGGTATTTTTTTTATTTAAAGCTAAATATAACAAGTCTAGAACATGACAATGAGGTATATTTTACATGAACACAAACGTCCTGAGTTCTATTTGTTTATATTTTTTAATTGGACCAGAGCTAACATGATGTATTTTTATTACCTACTGTTATCAAAGATTAAAATATACTGTAACAAAAAAGCACTTAACAGTATCAAATTGGAGGATAGAGAGTCAGTAATGTATAATAATAAGATTAAACATCCAATTTTCAGTTAAAGGCATGTCATTATTGAATTTAGAGATGCCATTGTCTAGCTGTTTAGTTTAATTAATATCTGTGTAATCAAATTGATGATAATCGCTAATGAAGGAAAATTGCAGAATTAAATAATAATTTTTTAATAAAGTTAAATAGGCACCAGTTAATTTACATTTGACCACAGTTACAATATTTACTTGTCTAAGATTCCTCATTCAGATTATGTTAACTTTAAGAATTAAAACGAGACAACACAGACTCTTATCAACAACAATACTAGGCCATCTTGGTTAATGTTTCAGAAAAGTTCAAATGGGAAGAGTTACAGTGTTTCCTTGAGGATTTTTTTTTTAGCATTGGGGGCAGGTCTGTCCAAACAACAAACACCCCTGATGCTGAGCATATGCTGCTAAATAGTAGCCTACCCCTGAAGCCAGTTCCTTAAGTCTGTTTTCACCTATACAATAATTTTAAAAAATGAGTGATGTGAGGGATTATTGATAGTCAAACAATCTGTTGGGTGCCCGCAGCCCGCTCGCGTGTCCGCGCTATTCTCCTACATGCCCGCTCGCGGTGTGTAACTCGTGTCCGCGCTATTCTCCTACATGCCCGCTCGCGGTGTGTAACTCGTGTCCGCGCTATTCTCCTACATGCCCGCTCGCGGTGTGTAACTCGTGTCCGCGCTATTCTCCGACATGCCCGCTCGCGGTGTGTAACTCGTGTCCGCGCTATTCTCCTACATGCCCGCTCGCGGTGTGTAACTCGTGTCCGCGCTATTCTCCGACATGCCCGCTCGCGGTGTGTAGCGCGTGTCCACGCTATTCTCCGACTCCGACATGCCCGCTCGCGGTGTGTTTTTTACGCGTGTCCGCGCTATTCCCCGACATGCCCGCTCGTGGTGTTCTTTATCAATCAACCAAAGCCGGTCGCGGGTGCGCGGCCCTCGCCATCTTTCCATTCACTTCACTTTTGCTATTTAACCAGAGCGAATGAGACGAGTGCGTCACGTGTGGTGTTTGTCAACGCGCCTTTTGAGAGAAGTGAAAGTGACTGCTCGGCTAGTATCGATACTTCGGGAAATTAGTATTGGTACCGTTCAGATATTTCAGTATCGATATTTATCGAAATATCGATATTTTTTACAACACTATAATATATAATATAGTTTTAATAATATTTTATATGTATGTATATATATATATATATATATAGCCTATATATAATATTATATATACATACACACACACACAATTCATTTATTTAAATGGGTTAGGGTTATCCATATATGTGCTTATATGTATTTAGGAACATAGTTAATTCACTCATTAACTATCTCTCCGGTTTAATTTTATGAAGAATATTTTTCGGTTGAATATTTACCGAACATTGCTGTATTTATTCGTTGCTTTCTAAGTTATGGGAGCAGTCTGTTTCCCTCCTAAATCATTCATTTGTACATGCACAGCGTAATTATTTATATTTTATGTTGGTTGGAGTTCTGAACGGACTGCAGACCTCTTTGCGTGATCACGAAGATAGGCTAATGGCTGAATCGGAATTTATAAGCAAGATCACGAGAATCAATAGCCTAATACAGCCCAGTTGTGCTAAAATAAATATCATGAGACGTCCATCATCAGACGAATGACATGGAAAAGTTAAGTTAGAGCCGCCAAAGCCAGTGCTACTACCCATGCGAACATGAACACTAAGCGTTTCCCTCCAAAAATATAGCCTAAAACTTATCTAAGTTGTCACCCTGCCTCTCCAAATGCAAAACTGACATTAACAAAATGCAATAACAGCTGAAAAAGTACTTGGGTGTGTGTTTTATTTTATATTTACCGTTTAATAATGCAATCGCTGCTGTCTGTCCATAGAAGAACATGACAGCCCGCGTATGTTTGGGGCTTACATGAACCACGTGACAGCCATCGCGGCGACATCAAAGCGTGACGCAACTCTTTCTCTCGAACAGCGCATACAAAACTTTGGGTTCAGTAAGATTTCTCTTTTTTTAATGAATACTTTTATTCAGCAAGGATGCAATAAATTGATCAAAAGTGACAGTAAAAAAAAATGACTGTTTTAATTGTATTTTTGATCAAATAAATGTAGCCTTGGTGAGCAGAAGAAACTTTTTGCAAAAACATTCAAAAATCTTGCCAAGCACCAACTTTTGAAAGTTGTTTGCAAAGCAACATAATATAAAATTCAGAACTGATGTTTTAAAGTATTAGTCTTTATGAGTTTCAAAATGTGAAATATCTTTTGGTTTACCTCCATTAATTTCTAAATAAAAAAGGAAAATTATCAAATTTGATTAAACAGCTTTCATTTTCACTTTCACGCTTGCATTATATTTAATTCATACACTTCATTAGTTCATGCATTCTATGGAAATCAAACCCATATGAACTTGTTGCTATAGCACCACATTCTCTGCTGTGGAGTGATTTGTATATCACTATAAAGTGCTATAGAAATAAAACAACCCTGTTGTGATATGTTACAGTGATATAAAATGACTCACACAAGATTGGAGTCATACCGCCCACCCCTATTAACAATGTGTTTCCTCCACATAAGGAAACACACTCAGTTTAACAGAAGCTGGTGTCAGGATACACTGTGGAAACACACTCAAAGGAAGCAGAAGCAGGGAACCAGAAGAAAGAAGCTCAAAACGACGCTGTGGTTAATATACGAGCGTCGTCACGGCGTGGTTGCTATGGCTGCAGTTGTCAGCATGGCACAGGGGGCTCATGTCATGACTGACAGCTGTGACAGCGATGTAATCCAATCCCCTCACAGTGTTCATCGGAGCTCCACTGCACAGAGATCTCGACGTGAACTGAGTGGGAGAGGAGCGCGTGGGCACCACAGTGGAACGACGCCAGTTGCATGGAATATTACTCTGTCTCTGACAGAGGAGAAATTCACACTCGAGTCCTGTGTCATCTTCAAGGCGATTAGACAGAGAGGGAATAATCCGGTGGGAAGGTGTGACGGGGCAACGTATCGAGCTCACCAATATAGGACGAAAAAAATCATTTTAAAAACGTTACAAACAAGAAGAATACGATAGATTTTGAGAATTTTATGCTTAAAGTTAAACCTTGTTTGCTTTCTTGATACAAGTTTCAGGTCTTATTGAATTTGTGACTTAAAGGGATAGTTCACCAAAAAAAGAAAATTCTGTCAGAATCATTTGATATCTTTACCACCTTTCACCTGTCCAAAATACCCGAGAGCTCAAGCTATATTCAAAATTCCACAAAAAACAAGTTATTGTATGACTTAAGTAGACATTTTATTGTAATTTTTGTAAATTGCACTGCACACCTTGTGAAACAACATTTTGTTCTACTGTATATGGCTGCAATAAACTTTAATCGAATCTAACAGGGTTTCCAAAACTAATTATTAATTAAATCAAAATGTCCAATTAAAATAAATAAAATCAAATCAAAATAAAAACCGAACATAAAAAAGAATTCTTTTTTTTTTTTTGCATGTCATGTGACCATTAACTGATATGTAAAAATAAATAGTTTTATATATAAGATATATAAAAATAATTAGAACATAAGTAAATATTTTTTGTCAAAGGGGTTCGGCTCACAAAAAGTTTGGGAACCCCTGACATTGAATACTGCACACAACTTTTAAGGTTCTTTAATTTTGTTTTGTAGTCCTTGTTGAAGCGTTACATACTGAATAGTTATTAACTGTCACTGTATGAAAAAGAGCTGCATGAATATACTCTTTTTATGTTCCAAGGAAAAAAAATAACAGCATATGGGTTTGGAATGACATAATGAGTGAGTAAAAAATGACAGAATTTTCATTCTTGGAAGCATGAATATGAAGCATATGCTCACCCATATGGGTCACATAGATAATATCCCACAACCCACTGCACTCGAAAATATCAATAGCTCATCAGCACAAAGTCACGGTGCTTGTGGAACTGTAAGCAGGGAGGGCAGGTATCGAGTAATGAAGTTGAGTAATTAGAGAAGATGAAAGGCATTATTATTGGCATCGTGTCAGTAAATGAAGTGAACTGTAAAGGGAGGTGCGAGAGAGATATGGAGCCTTTATGAAAGATCTGAAGGCGTCAGTGCCTGGGTGTAAATGTGGAGGTGCTGCCACAGCGAGAACTGGCACTACAAACAACACCCACATCAGAGAGGAGAGAAGGATGGAGAGAGAAGAGACTGTAAAGTTTTACACAATGGTACACAATTGTAAATGGCGGGGGGTCCAAATGAAAAATCACAAATGAGATCTGTTTAAAATTCATACACAGCCAATAGATTAAATGGAGATGTTTGTTTAAAAGGATAGTTCACCCAAAAATGAAAATTCTGTCATCATTTACTCATCCTCAATACAAAAGGAGATATTTTTAATGAAATCTGAGCATTTCTGTCCCTCCATTGACCACTTTGACTCTTCAAAAAGTTCATGAAGAGATTGTAAAATGAGATTGGTTTAGTTTAGATTTGTAAAATGAGAGCGGTTTAGTCCAAATTTTCTGAAGAGAATCGATCGCTTTATATGATGAACAGATCGAATATAGGCTTTTATTCACATTTAAAAAAAATAAGAAGTATAAATGGGTGGTTTAATATTGTACACCAAAACTAGAAAAGCAGAGGGGTAAAAGGAGAGGGCCTGACCACCTGTCTGTTCTTTCACATCCAAGAGCCTGTCAAATATGATTATCTGTAGCGAGAGTCAAACTTGCACATTCAGGTTCAGGTTGAAAGTTCTGCTGAGTGTGTTAACTGAAGGAATCTAGGCACAATGCCGGGAGCAGGTTATATGAAATCACATCAAACCAGTACAAGAAGCTCCTGAAACATTATAACCCGATAATCAAAACCCTGTACCTAACCATAACCATTAGCTAACCCAGAGGACAATGACAGGTTGATAAGACAAGCAAAGACATACACTAACATTCAAAAGTTTGGGTTTGGTAGGATTTCTTTTAATGTTTTGATTCACAGTACTCATAAAATAGTAGGCAGAATGTACCCAGATGACCTACTTCTTCAGGCGAGATCCTGAAGTGTGCATTCGATGGACACTTTACTATCCCATGAGGCCACGGGAGAGGATTTATGAATGACAGTGATGCGACGCAACTGATGCTGGTAGTGACAACATGGCGAATGTAGTACACCCGGATTACATCATACTACATAGCACTTTTTCTTTTTATGCTCACAAAGCAAATACTTATTCAAAATAAGTTTGAAAATCTAGTCAACAATAAGTACAACTATATTTGTACATTTTCTTAAGAAAATATAAGGGATTTCTGCCTGTGCAAACATAACAACAATGACAGGTTGTTTCTATGCAATTTGAAGTATCGTTAATGCCTTTAGCACATTTGAAGTTTAATACTGTACACCTATAGTTAAAGTTATAACTACAGATGCAATCTATAGTTAGGGCTAAGTATGAGCAATATTAATAGGGATAGTGATGCTTGCCTTAGCAAAGAGTATATAAGTAACTACATAGTTAAAATATTTCAAATAATTCTTCATTGTACGCTCATTGTATTTTATGAGTATCCAACACCAGAGAAACCAAACTTCAGAAAAACTCACAGTATTCCTTCCTTCGCCCAATAATCCAAAGGGACAATGGCTATTGCCCAACTAAATGTCACTGCACTCACAAACAGAGTCCATTTCATTGAATTCTCTGAAAAGCGGAGTGTTGCTTCACAAAGATGAAAGAAGATCTCTTGAATGTGCATTGTTGAGGTGCTCAGGGTGAACACCGCCGGTCTCTTTCATTCTGCTCTAGAGAGTTCAGAAAGACATCCACAGCAGGGATGTGAAGTTGGCTGACCTCTTTCAATTGGTATTGTCAGAAAGTATTAAGTATTTTCATCCCCTTGCTGAAGAGGCGACTGAAAAGATTTGAGGTCATTCTGTTCTGCCTTATATATACAAAGTACAGTATATGTACACTGAATAAAATTATATATTTTTTGCCCCCATTTTTCATGAGCTGAACTCAAAGATCTCAGACTTTTTCTATGTACACAAAAGGCCTATTTCTCTCAAATATTGTTCACAAATCTGTCTAAATCTGTGTTAGTGAATAGTGAGCACTTCTCCATCCATCCTTCTCATAATCCATCCAGTGGCATATCAAGATGCTGATTAGACAGTATGATTATTGCACAGGTGTGCCTTAAGCCTGGAACACACCAAGCCGACGCCGACGAACTAGCGCCGATGAAAGCCGACTGTGTTGTCGCCTCTCGTCGGGGTAAAAAGCTGCACTTGAACACACCGAGAGAACTACAGCCGACTGTCAGCTAGAATGCGCGTTCTGCGCCTGCGTGTAAATGAGACAACTGTCTATTTCTGCAGATATATTCTCTATATTCGTCATTCAAAAAGGGGAAACCGACGCTGTCGGCTGCAGATACACAAACCATAAACAAAGCAGTTAGTGCTTACCGTTTTAAATATCGATCCTGCTAAACACTTTCTTTATTCCACTCCGCTCGTGTTAATATTGAAATATTCGCCAAGGAACACCCAGGTAAGATGACGTAACATAAGAACAGCCTTCTATCTGTAGAGTGTTGACTTCTTTGCTCGCTGTTTTGCTATTATTCTCGTGCATGACTCTTTCACTAAGCTGAACAGCCAATCAGAGTTCCCTCTTTCACCGACGGCCCGACGCCGATTCAACATGTCGAATCGGCCGAAACAGAGCCGACGAGGACCAATTTCAGCCGACGGCACGGAACCGTGCGGAGCACACCGAGGAAACTCAGTCGGCCGACGCACAAAAACTGCTCGACGGCCGACCGTCGGCTTGGTGTGTTCCAGGCTTTAGGCTGGCTACAGCAACTTCGCACAGCTATTGAAGAGGAGTGGACCAACATTCCACAGGCCACAATCAACAACCTGATCAACTCTATGCAAAGGAGATGTGTTGCACTGCGTGAGGCAAATGGTGGTCACACCAGATACTGACTGCCCAGTCTGCTGTGATTGGTCTACTCTGCTCTGATTGGTCAGATGGCCCAGTCTCCTGTGATTGGTCTACTCTGCTCTGATTGGTCAGATGGCCCAGTCTGCTGTGATTGGTCTACTCTGCTCTGATTGGTCAGATGGCCCAGTCTGTTGTGATTGGTCTACTCTGCTCTGATTGGTCAGGTGGTCCAGTCTGTTGTGATTGGTCTACTCTGCTCTGATTGGTCAGGTGGTCCAGTCTGTTGTAATTGGTCTACTCTGCTCTGATTATTCAGATGGCCCAGTCTGTTGTGATTGGTCTACTCTTTTCTGATTGGTCAGATGTCCCAGTCTGTTGTCATTGGTCTACTCTTTTCTGATTGGTCAGATGGCCCAGTCTGTTGTGATTGGTCTACTGCTTACAGCCCGTTTCAAAATGAAACTCCAATACCATATCTGAACTTCAGCTCCGTAGTCTTCCTCACCATTTGATACACTGTGATGAGAACAGTAACGATGGTGTCTGTCTTAACGTAACAATTCAAGCCGGAGTACTCATCCTTTGGAAGTGCATGCAAAGCGGATTTGCTTTTGCAGTGCAGAAAACAGCGTCTTATCAACATGTCGAGAACACAAACCAAACTCCTCAGCTACAACTACAGTGTTTGACAGCAGGTCAAAGTAGACAAAGTAAGACTGGAATTACTGTTGACCCATTTCAGGCAGTTCAGAATGGCTTTCTTTTGGGAGGCAATAACTCAATTTATTGTGCACTTTGATATTTGAAACTTTTTTTGCAGACCAGGTCTGCAAAAAAAAGTTTCAAATATCAAAGTGCACGATAAATTGCACTTTCTCAAACAGCTACACACTACATAAAAGGTATTATCCGAAAAAGCATAATAGGGTACTTTAAGATGCCGGCTGTAGGCAGCTTACTAGATATTTGAAACACAGACATAGAACAATCAGATCTACTCTATAAAGCTTTATGCAAAACAAATCTCAGTTTTAGTCTTTCTTACTTACAATTCTTCCCAAACCATTTTTTCCAAAAGAATCCTTATGCTTCAATGCTTTGTAAAGTAATATGGTCTGGCACTAAGACATTGTGGAACATGGTGTAAAGGACTAATCCTCTTATGCCACACTAAATAAACTTTATGGATCTAGAATAATCTTTAATCCACACAACACAGCCATATTAGAGATGCCTTGGTCTTAGCGTAAGCCCTGCCATTTAGATTAAACAAACACCATTTTCCCAGCAGGACTGAGACCACACACACGCACGTCCATAAAGGGCGACCTATTTCATAAAAAGCAGATTTTTTTAAATAAACTATTATGCTGTTACACATTTACTGACCCTTTGAGGCAAAAAGAGCTTGATTATGTAACAACTGTATGCCTTCACTGTAAGGTGACAAATACTGGCAAGGTGTAGTTCTTCCTTTGCCGAAATAGAGGGATTAAAAAGCAATATTCCTAGAAAGACTGGATCTTATAACAGTCTGTTCTCGCGCTATCAGGGTCGATGTGTGGGTTTTACAAATGCCGTTTTTTAATACTGGAATTTAGGCTGAATGATATATAAAATATTCACAATAGGTTAACGTTTTTTTTAACAAGTAATATAAAATGAAGTAACATTTTAACACGCTCTAATATTGCTTGCTTATTTCTAATATTTGCTTTAAAAAAGTGCTTTTTTCCAAAAGAAATATAATACATTTTTGAATTAATGAAAATATTTAAACACTCAAAAACAACATGAAAACAAATAGTGTTGATTTAGTAGAAATACTGTCATATTGTTATCTTTTTTTTTTTTTACCACATTCTACTTTTTGCAATAAATATTTAGAATTGTCTGTCTACAATGGTGTTTTAATTTAAATGATAGTGCTTTTGACTGCGAGAAAAGCCCCTTTTAACTCAAATTGTAAGTATTTGCTATAAAATGTATTATGTATCATATCTTTAAAAGGATTAAAAATATTGAAATTTCATTTTCATGGATTTTTTTTTTTTTTTTGCTATATCACCAAGTGCTACATGGAACATAATATATTATGGAGAGTTGAATATCACCCAAAAATACCCTAAAATTAGCCTGGGCTCCACTCCTAAGAGTTAATTTCTCCATTTAAGCAGTGTACAGTGGCTATTCGAATGTACAGAACACATCATCACATGGACATAAAGAGCTTACAGTTTTGTGAGACTTCCACAAATATTACAGAATCTAACACATTATTCCCTATGGGAAATTATGAGCAATTGGTGAAGAAAGTAAAATGTGACAGCGAGTGGAAATGATATAGTAATAAACATAATGAAACCGCTTTAGTTTGATACCCACTGTAAATCAGCAGCACTTAAGAACATGCATCCAGGGTCATATTTCATCCCAAAGGAATATGTCCTATAATTCAGTGGTTAAAGTGTGCAGAGAATAGGATGCGCTCCATTTAGTGAATATGAGCACGATCAAACTGCTTCTGGGGAGTTCACACTCTTAATGCGCAGTGCAATTAGGACTGCAGATTTCTTAAATTAGAGCCAAATTTAGACGCTTCAAAATAAGCAGAAATAAAAAAATCAATCACACAAGGGAAATGTATTTTCCAAACTGTTCAAATGCCATTAAACATTCTGTGAGAGACTAAAATATTCAGAGAAAACCAGCGCGTCCTAAATTTGAAGCCCTTTACCAGGGGTCTGGAGTATTTTTTAACCAATTAAAGTAGGAGAGTTTGCTTGCCTGTAGGTCCATATGAAAATCAGGGTCACTCGGGGTGACATTAAAATGCATTTCCTGAAATGAGTTCGAAATATCACCCAGCACATTTCCTTATCGGCCTCCAGAATGAAGGTGACAATTAAGTGACCTACATTTCTTTTCCATTTAATACACACTCCACTTTTAATAACGCCTCTTATTTTGAGACGAGGAATCTTCAAACCGCTGCAAAATCTCTTAAAACAGCAGTTATTTGGAATATAAGTGGACTTTGATCTCATGCTCTTCGTCTTTACTCGATAAACTACAATGCATTTGGAAACACACTAAGTCTATGTGGACATACCTGGCTTAAAGCATGTACAAAGAGCCAGTGTGTGTGTGTGTGTGGCTTAGTAAACCTTACATTATGGGGACAAAATGTCCACACAAAGATGGCAATATCTGAAATCCTTGTGGGCAAATTTTTGGTCCCCATGAAGAAAATGGCTTATAAATCATACTAAGTGATGTTTTTTTTTTTTGAAAATGTAAAATATAAAAATGCAGAAAGATATCTGTGATGTATGGGTAAGTGTAAGGGGATAGAATATACAGTTTGTACTGTATAAAAATCATTATGTCTTTGGAAAGTCCCCATAAAACATGAAAAATCAATGTGTATGTGTGTGCGTGTATGTGCGTGTGTGTGTGTGTGTGTGTGTGTATATATATGTGTGTGTGTGTGTGTGTCTGTGTGTGTATGTGTGTGGAGTAAAGATCTTAACAGAATGCAACCTGCATGCTCCTGCTTCATTAACAAGCCTTATTATAGAATCAACATGGTGAAGTGTGAGAAGCTCTGACAGCACAACTTTGTTCTCGAGGGATTGTGTGATCAGGAGACAAGAGAAGAATCCAGCGTAATCTGGGTAATCTCTGCTCTAAGAGTGGATAAACCCTGCTGAGGCATGAGCCACACACAAGAGTAACTATTAACCATTCCTATTGGTTGTGAGTATAGCCAATCGATTAGCCTACAACCATGTCAGAACTAACCATGAACCAATACAAGCAAAAAAATAATATAATATTAAACATTAATTATGTTCTGATTGGCTTTATTTGGTGAAACTTGTCGCATCGTAACTAGTTAGGAAACAGTGTTACATGTTGTACACAATACAAAATAAATTGTTGTAGAAAAAAATTTCATTTAATTTTTACAAATAATTTCAAAACATCTGCAAGAAACATTAAATTAAATGTATAATTTTGAAGTAGAAATAATTAAATAGTATTTTCTTTTAAAACGTACTCCAATAATCTTCCTTGACAACTGACAACTAAAATAATTAATTTACAGTGTACTCAATTAAATCCAAAAAAGCTTTGCAGAGTCCCACAAGCTTCTATGAAAAAACATGAATTGGTGCTTTAAAAATCCAGAAACAAATACGCTGATATGAAGAACCTGAAAGAAAAGGTCAACCACTTAATCTCTAAAGATCATGAAAAACGACACAAGAACCTTGTCCTGCTGAAAAGACCACAATAGTTGGTTAGCAGATATTTGTATTGATGTCCATCACCAGAACAATCCACTAGACCAGAAGCAAACCCAAATAAACCCGCTTGGGCCAGCCTGGAAGAAGTCTTTTCAGCTTGACAAGAAAAAGTATTACCAGCTAAATGAAAACACCAGCATATAACACCTCCTTTATGTAAGAGCGTAATAGCGTATCAATCATTTAATAATAACTTGGCTTAGGTGTTTCTTCTGACTCATAGAACACGTGTATTATGCTCATGGATTCATTATGAAACCAGAAGAACGTTGCTGCTTTTAAGCAGAATCCACTGTATGTGGTCTCTAAGTTTGGCCACCTAATGCGTGTCCTAATGTGCACTTTGGATCTCATGAAATCACATGAGAAAACATGGCTAGCGCTGTGAGCAATGCCTTCAGCAAGCAAAGGGAACTGCTGCTTTTCTAACAGAAAGGGTACACACTCTGAAGATCTTCTTCAGCAGTATCAAGGTAAAGGGATAGTTCACCCAAAAAGGAAAATACTCTATTTTTTACACTCAGGCTGATTCAAACTAGCCTAGTTAAAACCAGACCATTCTCAGTTGTAACTGAGTTATGGTCTGGCAAAGCGTCATAGACAAATCATTTCCAGAGGGGCGTCACCAACGGACGTCGCGGATAGACCTAAACCCAATCAGAGCGATGAAGGAGATGACGTATGCAGAGCGGCGGAGAAACATCTCCGAGTGTTGTTCTTTGCTCGGTTTTTAACTACCATATTTTCCGCACTATAAGGCGCACTTAAAAGCCTTTTATTTTCTCAAAAAACGACAGTGCGCCTTATAACGCGGAGCGCCTTATATATGGATGGTGAACGCGGAGACAGCGCCGGGCGACTTACGCCACAATCTGCCAATGGATCGTGGATGCCTGGGCTGATATATCAGTCTCAACTGTGATCCGAGCTTTCACGAAGGCAGGAAGAATCTCTTTATTCAGCCAGCTCAAACACCCGTATTTACTTCCTGTTTTCGGCCGAAGTCCACAGTAGTTGATTGTCGAGTTCGCGCGCGCGCGATCAAACCTCCTCCGTGTGTTCAACATCTGATTCGGATGAACTATCGGATAGTTACTATCCGAACTATCCATTTGAGCTGATATTCTCAGAACACCACACAGCACCGTCATCAGCTGACAGTCTGAGTTTCCACTGTTGCTCAGTTACCAATGATCGCGCGCGCAGCGCGCGCACTCGACAATCGACTACTGTGGACTTCGACCAAAAACAGGAAGAAAATACGGGTATGTGAGCTGGCTGAATAAACATCATTTTTATTCATATCTTTCACATTTACTGCAGTCAGATTCACCGTGTTCACTCACATGGCTGTGCACTTGTAATGACACATTAAGGTTGTTAAGAGGCTAAAAGCAGGTTTAAAACTTGTCCCGTTTAAGTCAACAGGGTGCAAATTTTAAAAAGAGGATAACACGGTGTAGGCAACACCGGTTTTTGTCATTGTTATCTGTACTGACAGCACTCCAAATTTACAAAAAATTAGCTCAATGTTAAAATTGACCGGAGTTTTCCTTTAACGTTTGAACAACGTTACCATGGGAGTGAACGGAGTTGTCAGTAAGCTTAATAAAGTTTGACTTTTTTGTTGACATTTGTTGACATCTAGTGGATGCATTCTCAAACCCAGTCAAACGTTTGACTGCAGTATCTTATGCGCCTTATAATCCGGTGCGCCCTATATATGAAAAATGTTCTAAAATAGGTCATTTATTGAAGGTGCGCCTTATAATCCGGTGCGCCATATAGTACGGAAAATACGGTAAACGGAAACGTTCAAATCGCTTAAAACAGACGCGATAGCTGATTCGAACGAGTGATGTTCGACGGCGGCATCCATCTTTGTAATGTAGGCTACAAAATCTGCTTCAAAATCCCAGCGCTGTCGTCATCGTGTAAAGCCCGCCGCAACGTTTCTGATTGGTGCCGCGATTTCGACGGATTGGAAATGGGCTTGAATGAGCTCTTTGCCAGACTAACTTTCAGAGCAAATCTAAATTTGCCGTAAGTCGTCTGGGTTTTCCCAGGCTAGATTCAAACTGTATAGCCTACTTTTATATTTTGAGAAGTCTCCGTGTTTTTGTCGATAGATGTCGATGTAGATTTGTCGAAGTTAATGTGCAATGTTGTTTGGTTACCAACATTCTTTTAAAATATCTTCTTTTGTGTTCTGGAGAAGAAAGTAAATGCATACAGTTTTGCAATTACAGATTTTCATGTTTGGCGGGAGTATATACACGTGTATATATAGGCTATATGGCTATAGTAAAAAATATGCTTTGGTATATGGAACAAAGAAAAGAAAAGCTGATGATATGAAAAAGTCGGTTTACCAAAGTCTAGTATGGTATAAAAGATAGTTCAGACTCTGAATTCTGATTAGATGAGCCGCCTTGATGTCAACTTCTATGCTAGCACAGTTTTATAAAAACAATAAGCCAGTTCTCCACTTTACTTCGTGCCTAAAATCTCTCTTTGCTTGTGGAAAAATCAAAGTAATCGACGGCCTCTCATGATTTACTGCTTTAGTAACCATCTTTGCGGAACACACCGACATCCTGAATTTAAAAAATAATCCCTCTACAAATCGAATGATGCATTATCCCTCTTCATTTCTGATGCTACTCACTATTTAACCAAGAATAGCCTACAAGTCAAGGTTGCCGTAACCCAAACAATTTACGCCAGTAAATACCCTCATTAATTAAGAATCCTTCCTGAGGAATATTCGCCTGTTTTGAGACACATGAGAGCCGCAGCTGAGATCTGGAGCGGTGGGGGTCAGCGTAATACTGCATATATCGATAAAATAAGAAAAGACTTCTTCTAATTGGAGGCTGAGGCATGTGGAGATAAGGACAAAATTGCTCCGGTCTTCTCAAGGGATATTTGAACATCAAACCCGCGTTCAGACAGCAAACAGGGAGGGAAATGTACAGACACCAGCGTGCCATTTAATCCAGCTTGCTTATTCGAAATAAAAGCACCGAGTATGCCAGCGGTATCGATTGCAGCAAGAAAAACAGCCATTAAGAATCACTTAAAGAAAAGCGTGTATGTTTTAACCATCATTTCGAGGCACGCTGCTGTACTCCCTTCTAGAGCACTTGTGTTTCCAGGCCTGTTATATGAACATCTCCATCATGGGGGATATCAGCCCTAGACGGCAGATTTATTGCTCTTCTGTGAAGCCAATAAACAGCAGAGATGTGAGCCAATTCCCCACAGGTTGAAGCCCGAGCTCTTATACGGTCAGATTCATTGTGCATACAGTACATCATACGTCAAAACTAAATTTCCCTCCCCTTGAGCGTTCTAGAAAGCGCAATAACATTATCACACCCGAGCGCTCTCACCGTCAAACGGCACAGATATGCTACTATCATGGATCTGCCCATCCAAGATAAACTCTCGACAATGATCTGTAATTACTGTGACCTACAGGAGAGAGATATGTAGGTTAAGTTTGCCTGCCGCTCCGCTTCTCTGCATGCATGTACTAGGGATGTTTTCACAGTATAAATCCCAACAGCTCGTTTAACCTCCTTGCGTGGTTACATCCTCTTTAAAAATTCACCAACATAGTGACAACTGCATATTGACTCGGGACGTCGCTCTGGCCAATAGGAAAATCCAAACTGCCCATTTAGACTTTTGCTGATCACATACCAGTTTGCAAATGAAGATTTGATTTGAATGCTTTGTACAAACTGTAATGAAAGTGTTTGAACTTTTGATCAGATCCCTGATTCTCATTACAAAATTAATGTATATATTTTTATTTGAAATAAAACTGTCCCAATAGAATGATTTTCATTATATTATTTTTTTCCATTACAGTAATGATATTGTTCTTGCATTACAGTACTGGGAATTAGGGGGTGAGATGTGTTTTAATATCATGAAATATCACAATGTAAAAATATTATGGAAATATTGAAATTATTAATTATAAATTATTTCCTTTATGTAAAACAAAAACATAATTATTAAATATAATTTAAAACAAAAAATCATATATAATATTTAATATATTTATAATTACTCATAATATATAATTAAATATATAATATTATACTGTATTTTAGACATTTTTTTACTATAGCAGCCTTTGTGAACAGAAGAGGTGGCGGCGAAACAGGGCCAAATTCACAATCAAAAGTCAAATAACTTCCATTACTTTGTACCTCGGAGCTGCTTCCATTATACTGTCAGATTTCATTATAATAATGATATGGCTCTTATCCAGCACAAGAAATCGAACAATCAGCCTGGGAAAATGGAGACAGCCTACTGTGCGGAAACGGGGACACATACTCTACAGTGCAGACTTTGAGAATCAGAAATTAGGATGATGAGAAATAATTCAAACACTCTTCGCAGAGCTGTTTTGAAGTGAGAGTGAAGACCTCTACTTGTCCTCATTCATCACACCAGATAATAAAACTAATTACAATGCAACTTTGTACATACAGAGGACATCTGGAACCTTCATATCCCACTGACATCCATCAAGGTACTTATGGAAATAGCCGTATACCTGTCTCCCAGAAGTACAGCGACTTCCCGTCTCCTGTCGTTTGGGAGCAAACGCTCCAGATTCCACAGAGCAGTAAAAATAACCTCCATAAACACAGGAACGCTGTCCTTGCACCCCTAACCCCAAGTCCCATGGCTCCCCCTGAGTCGGGTAAAATCCACTCGGTCGGGAGGAAAAGAAACCCCAATGAGAGCAGAGAAAGAACTTCAGTCGCACAGACTGAAAGAGTTTGCGTGCCTCTTCAGTTAGCGTTCCCCGAAGGAAAGGTGCATGTGGCGGTTTTCCTCGTCTTCTGCTCCTTTGGTTGGCTGGAGGGAAAAGGGGAACGCTTTGGCTGAACAATAGAGAACGGCAGCCACAGTTACCGGCACTGCTGCTGTCCTCTGCCTACTGCAGCTGACTGACGCCGCATCTCCTCCCTCTCTCTCTCTCTCTCTCTCTCTCTCTCTCTCTCTCTCTCTCTCTCTCACTCCCCCCCCCCCCCCCCTCTCTCTCTCTCTCTCTCCTGAGCTTAGGGCACAAGGACGCTCCTTCGCCATGCTCCTGTGACGCTAAAGAAGACAAGATAAGAGGGGAGTGCTGTCGCTAAGGGAGGGAGGGAGATTTATGAACTCCATATTGCACATTTTTTGTGTCTGCGTATTAAGGACCTGGAGTTGAATGAAGCGAGATGATAAATACGGTATCAATGAAAGATTCTTTGATGTTTCGAGACGCCCAAAATGTTAAAAGGACCACTGAAAGCTACTAATGCATGCAGAAGAAAGTGTCAAGTTGCACTAAATGCTCTGGCTGAAAGCATGATATCAAAATGAACACAATTTACTCTTGTTTTGTGAATAATGTGCATGCTACTTTGAAGAAAATAAAAAGGTTGTTTGCAATCTATTTTCAAAATGCAATACTTCAGATATACTCTGATATCCTGCCTCTTCAAATATGTTCCTTTGGAGCATACTGCTGTAGGGTTTTTATATGATTTTAAACAATATCAGACAATAGCATACAGTATGAGCAAATTATTTTAAATACTCAATCCGTTCTCAGCATATCGACAGACTACGGATTGTGAAGTCATTCCGCGGGCAGAGATCACTAAATCTTAATGACTGTCTTGTTAATCCACTTTCCTAAGCTCAATAGCTCAGGTTGTGATCTTGAATGGTAGATACTGGCATGAGAGCAGACTAAATATAAGTGTGTTCGGCTCAGGAGTCAAGACACTTTCACACTAGAGTTTCTGGTGTGGACCTAAATCCAACTGAAACCAGAATTCACTTTGTATGGTTGTTAAAGCGATTACCCGAACTTGGGTGTGAACCAGAGAAGTGCATTAGCGTCTGCTTGGAAAAAGCATGTAACAAATTTGACTACATCAAAACTTACTGATACATCCAGACACTATTTTTGGATGCTTTATACTTGATATAGATCAATCTTTGCTGCTGTACACAAACAAGTGAAGAGCAAAAAATAACAATCACTCCGAGTCCTAGGTGCAAAAATATCAATAAATGCCCCCCAAAAATTGATGGGTCCCTAAAATAAAGTACATATTTTGCCTTTACAGCAAAAAAGAAGTCCTAGAAGCTTCCAGTTTATGTCCAATTTAACCCACTAAACAACTATTGAAAAAAAGCAATTGTAAATCTTAAATCATGTTTTTCATTTTGTCGATTTAAGAAAAAAAAAAGAGTTAAATGTTTAACAAAGAGAGTCATGATATCAACATGACAGCACTATTTAGAATAAAACAGCATTGCTAAAGAAAAAGTTCACCCAATGTCATTCTAAAGTCATACAATAAAAAAGACATTATTGCTCATGAGACATATGATATTGCTCATAAGAACACATTATGTCTGATGTCACTTACATCTGACCTATAGACAACATATTTGATGTACAAGTATGACCGAAGGGTCATTTTGGGGTGAACTATTCCTTCAAACATATCAAGCAGAAGAGCTATTTTTTATGCTAAAATTTTGATTTAAAAGATTATCTTTATCTTAATTGCAACATAGCAAAAACCATTTAATCAGAAACTAATATATAATCCATAGTGAAATGCATGCAGACAAACCAAAAAAAAATCTGCTCATTTATTTAAAAATGTGTCTAGGAGTCAGTAGTAGTTCAGTGCTTGGTTGTTTTATGAATGACAGTTGAACCCTGCAGGAGATTCTCTCTCTTCCACTCCAGTGGTCAGACGGGCCATGAGTGAAAAACCACTCAAGCAGAACCTGAGCGGTCAGTGCTAATGTTCACTCAACACTGCTGTGAACCTCCCTGAGCAGAGGCACAGCCCGTGCCAACATGGACATGGACTACAACACTAATCACTTATTTGGGGAGTTTAGCTGTTGGTTGTATTTAAAGGAGATTGTGGTCTGTTTGTCATTTGCTATGTTTCCATACACTTATTTTTATGCAGATTTGGGGATTAACACATACAAAAAGCTGGATGGGAATGTTGTGCATAAAATCTTAAAGGGATAGTTCACCCAAAAATGAAAATTCTGTCCTCACTTACTCACCCTGAAGTTGTTCCAAACCTGTACGAGTTTCTTTCTTCGGCTGAACACAAAAGATGATATTTTAAGGAATGTTGGTAACCAGACAGTTCATGGTAGCCGTTGATTTCCATAATATTTTTTTTCCCTACTATGGAAGTCAATGGGTCCTGTCAACTGTTTGATTACTAACATTCTTTAAAATATCATCTTTTGTGTTCAGCAGAAGAAGGAAACTCATACAGGTTTGGAACAACTTCAGGGTAAGTAAGTGAGGACAGAATCTTCATTTTTGGGTGAACTATCCCTTTAAAGTGCACATAAACTTTGTATAATTATTTTTAACATGTGCATACACTATGATGGAAATATTTAAATGCATTTCTGTATGCGCAACATGACTTTGCCTCAACAGATCGTGTGATTGGACAAATGGACTAATTACCAGACCAATTTCATTGCACACCATCTAAAATACTTTTAGTCATTCTGAAATGCCTGAGCTGAAGCCTGTCATCAAAATGATTTGGTATAATTACCTCCCAGAACTTTCTCACACGATTGCATTCCCGAACATCCGCCTCTGAACGCAAGATAACATCACAGCGTTTCTTATTGCGTTTCCTCTGTGCGCACTGAGGTGCAAATTATTTATTACGTAGGGAAAAAATGTCACAGGCTTCCCCGGTTGCAGCAACTTTTTACTATTTTATTCCTGATACTTTGAACCAGTTTCTCAGGAAGTAAAGATTTTGTTCTCTTAAACACATAAGATGCAAGTGGCACTTTATTTGCAGATGTTATGCTATATTCCAATTTTTCACACAAGTGTAGTTCACAAATTGGAAACAGTGACAGGAGATATTATATTTGAGTATCCAGAAGTATGCCAATAAATGCAAATTTGCACACATATAATATGCTACAATAACCTCAGTGCATACTTATTTCTTGTTTTTATTTAAATGGTAAAAAACAATTGGACTTTCTTGCCTTCACGTTGCTTCAATCTACTTAAACTTAAGCGCAATTAGGGTTGTGCCGATAGACGATATCATCGTCCATCGTGATGGCTGACAGGCTTATTGCTTAAGTGAAAAATTAGAATGTTAGCCCCGCCCCTCCCGATATCATCGTCCATCGCGATGTTTCACTGTACACATCGTCTGATGCCAAATTGGTAGACATCGCACAACCCTAAGCGCAATACAATGTCTTTTGACAGGAACAATGTACAATGTCTCCTGGAACACAACTAATGCCGAAATCTGCAAGTATAATTTCACCGAGCTGTGGGTGCATGACGTTACATGAACACAGCGCCACCCCAAAAGATTAATCAACACAATTGAAAATAGACATTTGTGTTGACGTTTAAGCAAAACAAAAAGTGCATCAATTAGTCAAACTTCCTACAATACAAGATTATAAAACTCCTTCTGCTATAACAGATGTGTAAAAACAATAAATGGTTTGCTGTATGGTTGAAAGTAGGAATATCCAACATTTGCCTTTGAATGCAGCATTAGAATTAGGACTGTATTTGCATATTGTGAACAAATCTCTCTTTTAGAAGTATTTTCTTTCAATGAATCTCCATGATTCAGGTTCTAATCCAGAGTCCTTGCAGCAGTTAAGCATCATTGCTTAAAGGGAACATAAATAAAGTCATGAATTTAATCTTATCAAACATGATGCATCACAACTGAGCTGAAGTCAAAGGTCACGTATGAAGAGATGATTGTACTGAAAACATGCATGAAGTCATCTTCACCATGAAGTCACGTTTTTTTGTGGCTTTAAGGTTTAAGTAAAAAAAATAGTGAAAAAAAAAAAAAAAACTAAAGTGATAAATGGCTTTTCCCTGAATTTATTGCCAAGTCTAAATCCGCATAGGCTGAAAAGTATAGAACATTGCCAGAGGAGGATGGCAGTGTGTCTGGCCGCAGTGACAGGCCTGCGATAGATTAGACTGCTGTCCGTGAGTCACACGGCAAATGCGTTGACAGCGGTGGCAAAGTCTTGCAGGACTGGCAGTCCTTAAGTCGCCATAGTGATGCCTGAAGCCAGTGACTCATGTTTACAGAGGAAGATGAAGGAAGAGTCCAAAATAGACAGCCAATGCTAATGTTTCAAATGACTGAACAATCAGAACACTCATCCTGCCGCCCAGCACACACAACTTGATTACCATAGAGTATAGGTGGGTAGAGTATCCAAAAACTGTACTCGAGTAAAAGTACAAGTACTTATAGAAATATTTACTCAAAGTAAAAGTATTAATCTTAATAGTTACTTGAGTAAGAGTAAAAAGTATCCAATGAAAAAACTACTCAAGTAGCTAGTTACTACTTCGGATCATATATAGGCCTATATATGGCTGCGTTTACACTTGGCATTAACAAGCGATCACCGTGATCCGATCAAGCAGATCGGAACATTAGCCAATCAGGACATGGTGCGTTTATATTTGTTTACATTAAGCAGCCTCTGTATCTGGATAACCGATCGGATTTCTGTTTCCCGCATAATATTTAAATCAGGTCTGTGGCACGACACCAGATTAATAGTAAAGATGATACAACTTAAACAACATCCCAATTGCTTTCACTCACTCACTTTACTTTCATATGCAATCTCCATTAATTAGATCAAATTATATTTTTTGAAAGAAGGAATACTTCCAGAGTTGATCTTACAAAAATAACTGGTTTGATCATGTTAAACAAGTCACATCAACGATCATCTGGGTTTAAGGTTGCGTGCAATGACTATATTGACAGAAATGGGAGATTGATAAACATGCTGAAACAATAAAAAATTCAGATTCCGATTATTCCTCTGGCAAGTGCAGCTCTTCATTAAGATCTCACGACTGACTGTGAGTGTACAGGCGATCGCCTCGTTCAGATAATGTTGCACAATTAAAATGAAAAATGACACACATAAATAAAATGTTTTAAAGATTGACATTTATTGTTCAAATAAGTTTAATTTCGTGTCTAAACTGCGTCTGGCCATTACTTTCTGACAGTCACGTGGGGAGACTGGGCGGAGATTTAAATTACGTTTACCTGTGAATGCAGGCACGATGGCTGGATTGCGTTTACATTACACTGAGATCCGAACACAATGCGTCCTCGACTACCTCCGAACCGGGACACGCTGATCGGATAACATTCCGATCAGATGTGCGTTTACACTTGTCTTTTCAATGTGTATGTGGACAACATCCAGATACAGGTCGCATGTTAATGCCAAGTGTAAACACAGCCTATGTGTGTGTATATATATACACTCACCTAGAGGATTATAAGGAACACCTGTTCAATTTCTCAATGCAATTATCTAATCAACCAATCACATGGCAGTTGCTTCAATGCATTTAGGCAGGGCTCAACATAAAAAAAAATCCCCACTGGCCCCCGGGGCCAGTAGATCAGAGTTTTGGTGGCCCCTTCTATATTTTTACTGGCCCTGAAAGAAATATAAGGAAAAGCACTTTTCCATTAAACTGTAGGCATATTTATTGTAGGATTAATCAATACAGCAAAGGGAGTACAGGAATTAAGAGAGAGCCCCTGTATGCAAAAATAACCAAATGTCAGCCTGCAGTAGATTATTTGTCAATACCTGCTCTCTCCTCATCTCCATCACTCTTTCTTTTTTTTTCTCAGTCTCCTCATCTTACTTATGCTTATTAAAGCTAAAGTTATTCATTCAAGAGCTGATTTTCTTTTTTGCCTTTTGTTGTTTAATTCTCAGTAATGGCGCAATCCTCAGCATGTTTATTAGACTGGTTCCCCTTTAAGAACGAGTGCAGATCTAATAGTCTACTGATGCACCATATTTTCTCCCAAATATTTCCATAACTACGTCCATTTTAGACATACACTGTTTAAAGGAACACTCCGACTTTTTGGGACTTTAGCCTATTCACCGTATCCCCCAGAGTTAGATAAGTCCATACATACCTTTTTCATCTCCGTGCGTGCTATAAGTCTGTTTGACGCACCCACCGCTAGCCTAGCTTAGCACAAAGACTGGATGTAAATGGTTGCAGCTAGCATACTAATCCAAATAAGTGACAAAATAACGCAAACATTTTCCTATTTACATGTTGTGATTTGTATAGTCACAGAGTGTACAAAAAACTACGTCACGTGAGACACAGACATATTTTAACAGTATAAATACTGGGAACTATATTCTCTGAAGGCGAAGCACTGCTACTTGGGCGGAGTGATAACCGCAGCACCTGAGACGTACGGTACCCAAACTCAGAACGAACTCTCTGCTCCTCACCACGTCTCAGGTGCTGCGGTTATTACTCCGCCCAAGTAGCAGTGCTTCGCCTTCAGAGAATATAGTTCCCAGTATTTATACTGTTAAAATATGTCTGTGTCTCACGTGACGTAGTTTTTTGTACACTCTGTGACTATACAAATCACAACATGTAAATAGGAAAATGTTTGCGTTATTTTGTCACTTATTTGGATTAGTATGCTAGCTGCAACCATTTACATCCAGTCTTTGTGCTAAGCTAGGCTAGCGGTGGGTGCGTCAAACAGACTTATAGCACGCACGGAGATGAAAAAGGTATGTATGGACTTATCTAACTCTGGGGGATAAGGTGAATAGGCTAAAGTCCCAAAAAGTCGGAGTGTTCCTTTAAGTGAATCTCCAAGGCGGTCATTTTGACATATTTGTGTGTATATTTGATCATTTAGACGCGCACATGAAGCCCAATGTGTAATTGCTTGTCTCGTTACGGTATGTTTCGGAGCGTGCGCCGCATTTGGAACAGCATCTCTTGCGCAGATTTTTGTGCTTTTAATAGCTCTTTTTATTATTAAACGCGTCCCGCAATTTAGCAACAGTAGAGACTGCATTTTACAACAATCGCCGATCGTGCTGATTCTGTCTTAAAGTTTTAGTTTTAAGGTGAAATGGCAGCGTACTGCTGCGATGGGAAGGAAGTTGCGCTAGACAGAATGCGGCTATAGTTTTTAATGGTTTTACCTCAAATATTCTATAATCTTTGGAAGCCGAAATCTAAAATAAAATCAGAGTAATATCACAGATCTAAAGTGTGCTACGTTTGAATGTTTAGTTCTGTCCTCTGCTCTGTGGTCACTCATTAAGCTGGGCTGTCGTGCTGTGCGCACTGTGGCACCGCGTGAGAGATCTCTCTCTATGGTTTAATATTAATATATCCAGAAATGGCTGGTGACTCAGCGAGATGGTAAAAAACAACCAATAACGTCTGATCACCCCGTCTACGTGTATTTCTCCAGTAGCTACCGACAGCAGAGCCAATAACGTCCGAGCTTATCGATACAGCGGTCTTTCAAAATTCAGCCCCGGGCTCGTTTAATACCGGGTTTCGGTACCCATCCCTACCAGTGTAGGCCCTACTGTATTTTCCATGACACTGGGAATGTCCTCTTTCTCGTATCAGCCTCGTAGTTCTTTGACATTTTAACACGTTAAAATAACCTGAAGTAACACTAATGGTGTGTTCACACCGAACGCAAATTTAATTATTTGCGCGAGTAGATTTCATACAAAGTCAATGCAAAGACGCGAATAGACGCATCATTCGCGCCGGGCGTTGCGAATGATGCGAATTGGGCGACGCGTTTGCCGCGAATGTCTTCCGCGCAAGTTGAAAAATTTAAACTCGAGCGAATGTTCAAGCGTCTAACTAGACGCGATAGACGCGTATTTGACGCTCTATTCGCGTTCGGTGTGAACACACCATTACACTCTTCGCGCCACTGTGTATGACGTTTGCTGTTTGTTTTGCTGATGGCCAGTCACTGGCCCGCGCGGGCCAGTGACTGGCCAATCAACTTGCCCGACATACTCTTTTACTGGCCCCGGGCCATCGGGCCATTGCTTATGTCGAGCCCTGATTTAGGGGTGTGTTCCTGGTCAAGACTGGGAAAGAAAGGTGATTTAAGCAATTTTTAGCGTGGCATGGTTGTTGGTGCGAGACGGCCCGGTCTGAGTATTTCACAATCTGCTCAGTTACTGGGATTTTCACGCACAACCATTTCTAGGGTTTACAAAGAATGGTGTGAAAAGGGAAAAACATCCAGTATGCGGCAGTCCTGTGGGCGAAAATGCCTTGTTGATGCTAGAGGTCAGAGGAGAAAGGGGCCGACTGATTCAAGCTGATAGAAGAGCAACTTTGACTGAAATAACTACTCGTTACAACCGAGGTATGCAGCAAAGCATTTGTGAAGCCACAACACGCACAACCTTGAGGCGGATGGGCTACAACAGCAGAAGATGAAACCGCTTCAGACAATTCAGTGCGTGAAGGAAACTGACAAATCATTCAAACTGATTTGCGAACCAATTTAGACAGATCTGCCAGCTTGTTTGATAAAGTCTTTGAACAGAATCGACTCAAACGAGTGATTCATTTGTGAATTGAGCATTGCTCATTAATCATGCCCCAGAAAAAAGATACAGCACGCTTATACGCATTTAACAAGGCTATTGCATTACTACTTCAATGTGCATGCCCCCTAAAACGTGGCACTTTTCGTGTAGGCTACTGTCTGAAATGTAGGCTACTGTCGTTTTGTTCTGTGTCATTTAAAAGCAGCACATGTGAGTAACGACAAGTGTACGCATCATGTAGCCTATGACGAGGCTTTCAAAGCAGATTCAGGAAATTGGAGGTGATTCATCTCACTTTCCATATAAGTGCCGTGTCGAGTCACGGAGCAGAACACCGCACAAGAAAATCTCAGAGGAGACAGAGGAGACTGGAATGTATGAATGAATACTTCTGGCATTTCAGTCAGCGCTCACCGGTTTTGACGTGTCGCATTAAGAGTGACGCAAAAGACCGTTTGAAATCTGATTTCAGCAGGCTTCAAAAATCTGATTGGAATCGCATATCAAACCACCTGCTGTCCAGACTTTCAAAAAACCCACCTGGATATAATCTGGAATTTCTGGATATGCAAAAAATCAGATTTTTGCTGGCAGTCTGATCGTAGCCTTCGTCAAACCGCTTGATCAGTGCATGGAAAAGAACCGAATCAAAAACGAGATTCATGCACGAATTGAGCATCGCTACTTCTGATTCATTCAGGACACATCACACGAGATGATTCCAGAAATAAGTGAAAAATCAGATCAGAAAATGGTAATCTTCTTTGCCAGACAGATTTATCAAGGTTTAAGGTTTTACTGAAATTGGCCACATTTTTTTTTTTGATGCAATTCTTGACACATGGGCATATTGCACATTATCCTGAAAAAAAAATGTCAAGGTAATGGAAATTTAGTCACACTACTGGAAAAAAATAAATAAATACAGTCACACTACTCGACCGAACGAATAAATGACATTCTATTTAAATAAATAAAGGTTCTGTGGTCCCACAACTGAAGGAAGGAAGGAACCTAAATTTTCAGGATCAATAATCTTTACATTAATTCAGAAGTGCCAATGTGGATAGGTTATGAAAAAGAGCTATGCTAAACTTTAAACAACTACTTTTAGACCAGTGTTCAAGTGGGTTTTGTGTGTGTGTGTGTGTGTGTGTTGTGGGTAGGGTCTGTGCTGGATTATGAGCTTAAATCATCCAGTTACCTCTCTCTGTTGACCTACTCTGAGCTCAAAGAGGGGAAAACCAATTAGTCTGATGAGATTCTTCAAATGCATTTCTGCTCTTCAAAAGAGATGTGATGTGATTCTTATCCACATAAACTCATAATTATTTTCTTAACTGATGAGCAAATACGGAAAAAAAATACAGACCATCACCACAAACTCCTACAGTCATCTACACATCTACAACCCAAACAGCTTCATGAATCCAGCTTAAGTGCTTGCATGAACATGCTTAACTTGATCTTTACACAAATCCACCAATGCTATCAATGCAGTAATTCCAGTGAAAGCTCAACAGAGCACAATGGCAATGTGCCCTTGTTCAGACAACTGTTGATCAAACACAGACACAAACATTGCTTTGCATGGCACAAAATGTGAAATGTATCTTTCCCATTCAGCAACACAACTACAAGTTTCTCATAACTGAAGTCAAGCTACCCTTTTTAAAAAGTAGATAGCTGTGCAAGCTACTAACAAAAAGTCCATTTTAGATTTTGCCCTCAATGCATATGCTAATTTATAATTTAATAAGAGCTGTAATTTTCTGGCACAAAATGCCTTTTTAAAGAATCAATTTCAATCAGGTTGACACTTTAATAATTCAATTTTAAAAGTAAAAAAAAAAACTTTTACACAAAAAAATAATGAGAACAAAAAACAACATGCATCATTAAGTCAAAGAATGTGGTAATAAACAGCTTTAGTTTAGTGAGAAGAGCTTGTTACTGGAAAAGCTGTACATTATTGAGCAAATAGCTGTGTTACTGTCATGCTACTGGAAACTCAAAGTTAGTGTCACTAAATCACAAATTTGGTTACTCCTTAAAACTGACCCTATGATTGAATCAAACATTGGACTTCAAACTTAAAGGAGCTGTATGTAAGAAATTTATTTGAATTAATCATAAAATGACCCTGATATGTCACTAGACATTGAGAAATCATGTTCATTTCAAATACTTATATCACTGACAACAGTAGTCCGCCCAGGATATTGTCATTTAAAAAGTGAAGTTGCAGCCCTCAACTGATGTTGATGTTGTCATGTTGTGTTTTGGTCTGATGCTCCACCCTCCACCTATCGACCATTCACGAAGTCAGTAGTGTTGCGCCATCCGGGTTGCCAGCTCTGCTCTAGTTACCACAGCTGCAGCTACACACGTGTCGGATAAAAAAATGCAGCCGATCTGGCAACCTCGAGTCAGGGGGGAGGGGGAGGGTATACACCGCTCTACAGTAATTTGAAAGTGATTGCAGTACCGGTTTTGGCCACAATCTTACATACAGCTCCTTTAAGTTCACTATAAATTAAGTTCTGGTTGACAATGAAGATCTTGCATCTGTGGGTTTTAGACATTTACCATTAGGACAAAAAACCAAGCCACGCCTCCTTCCAAACACATGAACGCGTACAGCAGGGAGCGAACAAAAGCGTCAGAGACGAGAGATGGTGTTAAACTATAGGCTTGTTTGAGATGCGCCTTGCCTCGCCTGAAATGTATGCGAGAGTAGGCGGCTGCAGTGAGGGGAGGAGTGAAAAAAGCGCAGGCAAGCCGGACAGATCTCGCTTCTCGCAGTGGATCAGACACCTGTGAGATCACAGGTGGATATCGCGGGATTCACGGGATTCACGCTCGTGCATGGTGTTGCTAATAAACTGGATGTAATTTAAGTTTTGTTGCTTTTATATGAAAATATAATGAACAAGACACCCAAAGTACTTATTTAATTCCATTTTAAATAGGCCTACGTGTTTATCAATAATTTTTTCTTTAATACAGACATGTGTTTTTATTAAAAAAAAAAAAAATTACATCACATAGATCGCACTGTCAGAGAGTTTGGGAATATCCACACATAATTTATACACATAAAACATGATGTCAGAGTTTTAAAATCAAACATTTTAAAAGAGAACAATACATCACGGTTGTTTAAACCAATGAGCATTAAGCTGTGCCGTCAGCAAGTCGTTTCCCATCATGCTTTTGATCAGCGCAGTCGGTGGAGAGCAACTGCGCGCGACTGCAGAATCCGACACGTGCGCCTTGCGGTCGCGAGACTTTTTTGACTCACGTCAGCATGACATCAGAGCAAGGCGGACCGCACTCGGACACATTTCTAACCGGCATGCATCTCGCGCTGATCACCGGTGATCGGTTCTGCGCAGATTTTGCTCATCTCAAACAAGCCTAGTATCATGTCACAAAGCACATATCATTACAATAATAATGAACATAAACAACTTAATGAGCACTGACCTGTAGCACCTGACTGACTGCAGCAGTTTCATTTCACCATTGACTAGTGTTGCCATTGAAACGCATAAATTCGAGCCACGAACCGCTCTGAGTATAACGTCACGGGTTTCCATCTCTTCCAAATTACGGTAGTTATGGCGTGAACGCAGCATAAGCTTGTTGTTTTGGTTCAGGAGCTGTCAAAGGCGGCTGCTGTTTCGGTTGCGTCTGTCTAACTCATAGCATGAAACTCAAAAAAGACATGTGACATCTGCACAAGCAGGTGTGCAGCAGAGGTATGGAAATACATACGTTGGCTGTTTCCCAATTCAAAGGCTGCATCCTTCGAAGGACTCGGACTTCAGAGGCCACGCCTATATTATGTCTGCCATGCCCATTTTAGTAAGATATGTCATCATTTGAACTGCTTTAAAGTTTTTTATTGTTATTTTTACATTTGTATCATCAGATACAGACTAAGTTGAAACCCAAAACATAAGTTTAAAAGTGTAATTGAGTAGAATGGAGTAGCAACCTGTTTAAAATATATATATATATATTTATACAGACATAACCATACACACGCAATGTAAATCTGACCAGATAGAATCCAGCCACTTAATCAGCCATTTCAGAAAAAGTACATAAATATTGAGATGAGATGTTATGAATATTGACTATATCAAAAGGCTGGAAAATAGCAAGAGGATTGTTTAGTTATATCCTCCAGACTTGATATTTACTAATTAGCAAGTTGTTTAATTAAATATAATGGTGATAATTATCAGGAAGTTACTAAGAAGTTTAAAAAAAAGGTTGGTTATCAAGCAGTTCAGCTGTATGTAAAATAAATAATATGCAAATTCAGTGAAAAACATCTTGTCGTGTCTATAAGGGTGCAGAGAGGCTTGAGTTCACTGAGAGTATCAGAGTAAATGTGGGTCGACAGTATTAAAGCGAAACGAGAAAGAAATTGAACTCTGCAGTCCTTGGGATTAATCTGTCAAATTAAGTGTCAAAGATCCAGCTGCCCATTCTTGTTTTAACTACATTTAACACAGCGTTTCAAAGACGGTCAATTCTGGTTTGTCGAACAACAAAAGTGATTGTCGAGATACACGATCTGTGATCAGAAGAGCCTGCGTTTCTTTCTGACTCATGTATTTAAATGACAAAGAAAGGAAGAAAAATGAATACTTATATGACTCATTTTGTCCTTGATGTTCATTTGTTGCGTAAAAGACAGATTTACACTGTCTATCTGGGGACGTGATGAAATTACAGACAACGCTCTCTTGCTCTGACCTCTGCTGTAACTCCCTCATTAGGAGATCTCACTAGCAGTGGGACACGCCATTCCTTCCTCGCCATCATTGCCATGGTAACAAACACTGATGGCTCACGACAGGCAGTCAAGTGTCATTCATCAAAAGCTTGCTGTCACTCATGGCTCTTCAAACAAGGATACAATATCAAATGCTTAATGTCCGCAGAAGGCACTGTTCATGAATACACTTTATTAGAGGCATTAGAGAAACAATGCCAATGTTTTTGTTGTGAGAATCATTGGATGTGGAAATCATACAACAATGTCATAATTAATTAATTAAACTAAATTTTTTATATTTTTATGTATGCATGTATGTATATACTGTGTATATATGTATGTGTGTGTGTGTGTGTGTGTGTGTGTATATACAGTATATATATATATATATATTCATGGTCAAATGTTTGGAAACAACTATTTTTATAGTTTTTGAATGAAGTCTCTTATGCTCATCAGGCCTGCATTTATTTGATCAAAAATACAGAAAAAAAACAGTAATACTGTGAAGTATTATAACAATTTAAAATAATAGTTTTCTATTTTAGTATACTTCAAATTATAATTTATTTCTGTTATGCAAAGCTGGATTTTCAGCATCAGTCTTCAGTATCACATGATCCTAATCCCAATGGCCCTTGCTGATTTATTATCAATGTTGGAAACAGTTGCTGCTTAATATTTTGTGGAACCTGTGATACTTTTTCAGGATTAAAATCTTTTCTAACAATATAAATGTTTACCATTACTTTATCATTCTATTATTTAACATCCTTTTTCGATAAAAGTATTATTAATCTTTTTTTTTTTTAAAGAAAGAAAGAAAAAACAAACATTTGAACAGTAGTGTATATTGTTACAAAAGATATATATTTGAAATAAATGCTGTTCTTTTTATTCATCAAATAATCCTGAAAAAGTATCAGGTTATAAAATATTTTTAAGCACAACTGTTTCCAACATTGATAATAATGTATAAGAATGATTTCTGAAGGATCATGTGACACTGAAGAAGACTAATGATGCTGAAAATTCAGCTTTATATATTATTTTATTATTATTGCATTTATTGCTTTAACATAATGAAAACCATAACAGTTTTAAACTGTATTTAGACATGCCCAAAACTATGGTAAATTTGCTGCAAAAATGACATATCATAAAAAATGTAATACAAAATAAATGACTCAATATTCAATTTGCCCTTCTGAGTTTGAAATTCAACACTGAATGCTAAATTAAACAAGTGGTCCTTTCACTGACCGTTTGTTGAGAAAGATTTTTCAGGCCCAATTTTGTACACTATTCATAGAAAGTGCCAGACACAATCTACAATCATTTTTTTTTATTATTGTTAAGGGCAAGTTCAAAGATTGTGAACAACATGATGCCATATTTTGATCAATACCAAAAAAAATTAAAAATAAAAAGCTGCATGTACATTCAAGCTATTTGTAATTGAAATTTCCACAGTCATACTGAGTACTTCCTACACTCTCAGACTGTCAGTGGGGTGTAGCTACTCTTTCAAAAGGTACAGCTTTATATCTTATTTGCCCCTGAAGGGTGCATATATCTTTAAGGTAGATTTTAGTACATTTATACCTAAATTGTACATAATACCTTTTGAAAGGGTACCGCCCTATTGACTGCTTTTGTACCTTTTTTGTAAGTGGGGTGAGACTCTGCACACCAATGCTTTAGTCTCAATTAAAATGTATAAAAGCAGTTTGAGTTCTGATTGGTCCTAAAGTGTGAGCTCATACTGGCCACTACATGCAGTCAGTCTACTGGACCACCAACACTGGGGATGCCGTGGTCTCGTAGCGTTTCTGCCTCCAACAATCTGACCTACTGCTCTACAAGCCTGCCAGCTCAATGTCCCTTGTCACCATCAAGCCACAGAGCAATCTGATAAATTAAATGGTTATTTTGGAGATCAGAGTGGGTAGACCATAATTCAATCAGATTTTCTCTCATGCTTTGGCTACTGCCATCGGGAAAAAAGGCATAATACAGTTCATAAATGACAAATAATTTGTGTTTGAGGCAGTATTAGCATAATAGCAGCTTGCACATCTGGCCCAGAAGTTCTACACAAAAAGATGTTCTTTCATTAATTTACAAATGATACAAACCACACAATTTGTTTCTATACAGCAAAAAAGCATCGTCACCTCCAAAAAGGTCAAAAGAATACACCAAACAAATCAACATGACATTGGAAAGAGATATAGGTGAATAAATAATAACAGACGCATGACAGGTGAGTATTCTTTTAACAGGGGGTTTCAGAAAGAAAAGCCCATATGAGACAGTTCAAGACACGCACTATATTAATATTAATTACTAATCCAGTAGCTCAAGCTTTCAAAGCTGTGGTTCAAAATTAAAACGAGCTTCATATAAGATATACAATATCACTTTGGTACAATGCTGCCATCTGTTGGTTTTCAATGTAGAACTCAACAAGCGGTTTTGTGTGTGTGTGTGTGTGTGTGTGTGTGTGTGTGTGTGGTGTGTGTGTGTGTGTGTGTGTGTAGGTTGGTTCCATGTACCTTTGACTTGAAGGGGGTGGATTGGAATCCACTGCTGCTTCAATGTATATGTGAGTGATTATAATCAAGGTATTAATCAATATTTTTCCTTCTAAATATCAAATGAGTTGAATGACTTCTCTGGAGATTTGACTTTGTTATAGAAGTTACCAGTGTGATTACTGAAATGTTCTTTGTGTGTTTGTATTTGATATATGAATGCAGTAACAGTGCTTGCTTTAATTAAACCGGCTTCTAGAAATGAAATTGGGACTTGTTTTGTGTTTGAGAAAGGTCTTCAACGTGTTTAAACATATAGGGGTCATTGAAGCCAATAGTTTAAGGCACCATTTCTTTGTTAAAGCCTTACTTTCCAGTTAGACTAAAGTGTAGCTCTCCTTGAGAGAAAGAACGCATTATCTTGATGTTTTGAGAGGACTCTCCTGTCCTGTTTATAGTTAGAGCCTGGCCAAATCCAACCATGGTAAAGCTGTGTGTCGGTGTGTGTGTGTGTTAGTCTTTTTGGGTACAGGTTAAGGAACCACTGTCATTATTGGAGATTGACTGAGTTGTTGTTCTGGACATGCTGGCGCCCAGAAACCCAAATCTGCGACCTGGAAGGTCATGACGTGCCTAACTTCAGGGTCCGAGTGTCAGCTGCATAATGTATCCGTCTATCTGTATGTGTGTGGGAAATTACTGTTTATCTTTTCTTAGCCAATGTGAATCATTAACCTGTAAGCAATGACGTATAGCTTAGACCTGGGAAATGGTATAACTGCTGTGATCTTTGTCACTGTAAGCGGGGCGGCCGACAGACTCCTGTGAGTCTTGAAGCTGACTTCTGCTGATTAAACTGCAAACTATTCTTCAGTAAATATTTACCTATTTGATTGAACCTCACGACTCCTGGTCTTCTTTCATCATATCTGGTCCTGGGTCTTTAAACTTTAAATCCCCTTACAGACAGTATGGTGGAAGCCTTTATGACTAAGGTCATTAAATACCGACCACACCTAAATACCATCTTAGAGATAGGTTATTGGAGCCGATTACTTGTTTTCATATTTGGCAGCTGACACACACATAGGCTGGTTGTAAGAGGGCTTACAACAACTTGGGAATGCCAAAAAGAGGGCTTTTGATGATCAGCACCATGGTACCAACAAAGCCTGGTTGGATTGGTTTGGTTTTGTCAACTCGAAACTAATCCTGTAACCCTGCCATCATGGTACAGACCCCAGCTCTGGACAAACAATGACACTCAAATCCAATGTTACTCACGAATGGAAACAAGGCAACCTCGGGGTCCGTTTTCTGGCCTTCCCTCTTAGGTCTAAAGCTTTATAGTGTAGCTGACGCTGGTACAGTTGTGTAGCTGACGTTGGTAGTAGGGGTGGAACGGTACACAGAAGTCACGGTTCGGTTCATACCTCGGTTCAGACGTCACGGTTCGGTACGATTTCGGTACAAGGGAGTGAAAAGCAAAGCAAAAATGCAGAAGGCATTTTTATAAATGTCTTAAGCCTTGTATTTTTTTTAAATAAGTTTTATTAATAAAGGCATAGAACCAGTTTATTTGTAGTGCACTGACAGTAGTTTTATATAATTAGTTTATTAATTAAATTATTAAAAAGACGAAAAGACCTTGAGATATGTTTGGTAATTGTACCTGAATGAATTTAAAATTAATTTGCTATTTCAGATCAAGATATTTGTTTTCCTTCATTTTAATTAACTAACTTTATTCTCATCTGAATTATAAATAATTGATTTCCGTGTAAAATAATACTACCATAAAAACTTTTGTTAACAGGTGTAGGTTACAGTTTGACAAGAGTTTAGAGTGTGACAAAAGCACAATGTTGTGTTTTATTGCGAGTGTACACAAATATAAGTAAACAATTTGCAGTTTTAATGATGTCCTGTATGAAAAAAATGACGGAGTATGTTTTTACGTTTCCACTGTTCGATCGCCCGTGCCTCTCTCACACACACGCACACACACACACACACACACACACACACACACACACACACACACACACACACACACACACACACACACACACACTGTTCATCGCGCGATTCGCGCCCGCGCCTCTCTCTCTCTCTCGCACGCGCGCGCACACACACACTGTTCATCGCGCGATTCGCGCCCGCGCCTCTCTCTCTCGCGCGCGCGAACACACACACACACACCGCGCCTCTCTCTCGCACGCGCGCGCGCACACACACACACACACACACTGTTCGATCGCGCCTCTCTCTCTCTCGCACACACACACACTGTTCATCGCGCCTCTCTCTCTCTCTCTCTCTCTCTCTCTCTCTCTCTCTCTCTCTCTCTCTCTCGCGCGCACACAGACACACACACACTCCTGCATTGCAATCTTGATCGCAGCCTGTTCATTGCTGCGTTCACAGTCACACCAAAAGCGAATAGAGCGAAATTCATCGCTATTTAAGAGGTTTTTTTTATTTGTACCGTGTATTCTGCGTGCAAATTCGTGCACCGAACCGTGACGCCCGTACCGTTTCGGTTCAATACGAATACATGTACCGTTCCACCCCTAGTTGGTAGTGTAGCTGACGCTGGTAGTGTTAGCTGTGATTATGACATACTGGTGATTTCAGGGGTTAATATTTATTTTTTGACTTTATATTTCTGTGGGTGTGCCAATTTCATAAGTTTGTTGGGATTGCATTTCATTATTACTCAGTCTATCTAAGCTGAGTGTCATGTGACTCTTGCTGATTTATTTCACCTGGATGTGTTAGCGTCAACTGAATGGTGAGACGTAAATTCAGATACACATGTTAGTGCTCCTGACCATTCTACTGGTGTTTTTTTTGTGTGTCTTTAGTGGTGTTGTAAAATTTTTCTTTTTTTTCTTTTTGTGTCTACTTTTCATGGTGTCTCAGATCAAGAAATAAAAAATGGACATCAGTACTTCGGAAGCGTGGACTGTTTAATAACCAGCGAGTAGTTACATCTAGTATCAATGCAGGTCCTAAAGCTCTTGCCTGATCATAACCCTTGTTTTTCCAGTGATATTCCTCTGACCTTTTCTCTTTTTTAATGTCTCTCAGCCATCTATCTTTCAACAGTCTTTCTTCAAATCTCCCTCTTGCTCACTCTTCCAGTAGTATGTTCCTGCACAACCGGAGGCTGCAGTTTCAGGACCCCAGTTCCAGGACCCTAGTTTTTTTTGTGTGACAGCGCCACCTACCGAACTGGATGATATAGCGGCGGCTGCGGTTTCAGGACCGCAGTTCTAGGATCCAGGGGCCGGTTTCACAAAGCTATTTTAGACCGGTCTATAGTGTTAGGCAAGTCTAAAATTTGCTCATAGACTAGTCTAATGCAAGTTAGACTGTTTCACAAAAATAAAGACTGACTTAATTTAGACCGAAAAAATTAGACACCTTACCCCCATGCTAACTTAGGTCTAAGACTCTATGTTACTTTGGCAACCAGCAGTTACAATCATTTACATTACAAAAAGCCAAAAGAAAAGAGAAAATGGCTCATAATTTGTGGTTTGCTGACGACGTTATGGAGAGAGCTATGAGAAGGGAAAGGGTTTTTAGGGACCGCAGTAACCTCCTTAAAATGTATAATAATGAGGACTTCGTCGGTCGGTTTCGTTTGCCCAAGGAAGCTTGAGTCTGACAGATGAATTAGCTGAAGTACTGAGCCCTGCCACTTCAAGAAGCCACAGCATCCCAGCAGTGCTACAGGTTTGCACTGCGTTGAGATTTTATGCAACAGGAACTTTTCTGAATGCTGTTGGTGACACAGTGGGTCTCAGCAAAGCTTCTGTGTCACGGGTATACAGGGTATCAAGGGCACTTTCAAATAAGCTCCCTCAGTTTCATAACCAACTGGCTGAGCTGAACAAAGTCAAAAGAAGGTTCTTCAGCATAGCAAGGTTTCCCAATGTTGTTGGAGCAATTGATGGGACACATGTCAGAAGCCAGGCTCCAACAGCTCATGAACATTTGTTGGTGAATAGAAAAGGATATCACAGCCTAAACATTCAGGCTGTTTGTGATTCTGATCTCCGGTTCCTCAACTGTGTGGCCCGCTGGCCTGGATCAATTCATGACTCTCAACTCGTCAAAATTCTCAACTTTTCCTTGCATTTGAGCAAGGCATTATCGATAGGGTCCTGTTGGGGGACTCTGGCTATCCTCTAAAACCTTGGCTCCTAACTCCCTTCCTGAATCCTACTACACCTGCACTGAGAAACTACAACACAGCACACTGTTCAACTCGTAACACTGTAGAGTGGTGTTGTTGTTTTCCTTTCCAAATCATCATTTCCTGTAGGATGATGTCATTAAGGAACTGTCTTTATTTAGATGGATTTTACAAAAGACTAACAGGATGGAAAGGGCTATTAGGGCACCGTGGGTTTTCCCCACTGTATACAATGATGACCAATTATAATAATACACCCAGGAAAATATGTTTTGTTTGAAACAGGAAGGAAAAGGATTAAGAGGAAAACCAGAAGAAACACCTGGAATATGGAGTTTTAATGTAAAATATGTTTAAATTTTTATCCAATATAGGCTGCTCAGTATTATGATATCAACATGAAAACGTAGAGCATAGAAGGAATGATAATATATATGATAATATAATAATACCCAGAGAGACATACACAATTCCCAATAAACCTATTTATATGTCCATCTATGCAAAATAGCTGGTATAAATTAGTCAGTCATGATTCCCCTCTGATGTTCTTAGTCTATGAAAGTAAAATAATGCCAAATGTATTTGAAACAAAAAACTGATTTTTTTTTTCAAAATGTTTTTTTCTTTCAAAAACATTTGCCATTATTTTACTTCCATATTAGTCCTAATGTACCAGGAACAAAACAGATTCAAGAGGATCTTTGAGGACTGTCTGTTCTTGCTTAACACTGTCTTGTTCTGACTTGACTTGCATGGTGTTTCTCTTTTAAGAGGATGTCATGTTTAGTTCAACCATGAAAACCTATTATAATCTGTTTAATGGTAAATGACACATCTCCTCTGGACACATTGTGAAAATAGAAAAAGAAAATAAACATACAATAGACCCATATACTCACAGAACACAGTCTCAGCTTTTCATTGTCTGTTAACCAGCAACACTGTTTTCCCCCTTATCTGACTGGTTATGTCGCCTTCAGGTGTCCTTCCCCGTGTTGAAATATGTGGGTGTGGTTATAGAAGGAAGGTAATTAGCAAGAACTGTTTCTGTTTTATTTGAGGACATTCAGCGCCATCAGCATAACCTGCTGACACAGGTAAGAAAATGCAATGACCTGTGAATCAAACTCTTGTTGTGTTGTGTTATAATGAAGGGATGACAGCTGCAGGTTTTATTACAATGATATTTATTACAATTGATGACATGGTTGATGTTACAGTTTCTTCTGGTTTATAGTTATCAAGGTACCACATCTTTTGCCCGTGTAATTACTGTAATGTATTTGTGATCATTAGATAAACGTAACACTGAGGGTGTGGGTGGAAACATGCTGAAACTATTTTGTTTTCAGGGGTGGGGGGAGGGGGTAGGAGGTAAGGCCACCAAATATTCGGCCATAAAAGAAAAGATTACTTGATTTTATCCTGTGTTTGAATGATTTCTGTTGCAATCCTGATCCAGTTTGACAGCATTTTTCCAGTTGCATGTACAGGCTCATTACAAGCAGGTTTTGCCCAAAGGCATTCCAGCGAAACTCCCTGTGGTAATGGATGTGTGCTAATGAGTCTTTTAGCTGTAAAAGTTTTTCAGTAAAGGTTTGCATTCATCTTTCTTGATAATTAAAATATCAGGTAGTCTGAAGAATGTATAACTTTATGGCTTTACAATGGAGACTTATCCAGGTGATTTTATTAGTTGACTAATTTCCTGTAAACATACCAGATAACCCATATTACATTTTATGTGCTGCTGCTGGTAATGTCTATTTCAAGACAGTCCTGTTTTCAATACATTTCACATGCATATAAAAACAAACAATGTCACAAAAATGATAGATAGATAGATAGATAGATAGACAGACAGACAGACAGACAGACAGACAGACAGACAGACAGACAGACAGACAGACAGATAGATAGATAGATAGATAGATAGATAGATAGATAGATAGATAGATAGATTTTTTTTTTTGGCATCAATGGTTCCTTACAGCGAAAAGTTCTTTACATCTAACACTCAGAAATTCTTTTTTTTTTTTTTTTTTTTTTACTGTTTACTGAAAGGTTCTTTGGGGAACCCAAAATGGTTATTTTATGGCATCGCTGTTTTTTAAATATTTTTTTTGTAGATAAACAGAGCTCATGTGAAATATTTTATATATAAGAAGACACTGAAAACATTTGAGCTTGGAGGGTTTATAGTTTTTCATATTGCTGTATTAACAGCATCACCAGATGGCGTACTCCACACAAACACTCGCTGGAGGCTGCTATGGGAAAATATACAAGGAGAAGTTTGGAGACGCATGGGCTGCTTTGAAGAGAGTTCCTCTTAGCCTCATCAGCAGACAACAGCTGGAGAGAGAATGCAAAGTCTATCAGTATGTTAATATATATTTTATATATCTTCATTTTTAAATACTGAGCTTAAAAATATAATAACACACTTTTTTAACAGTAATGCTCGGCATACAAACGTGGTGAAGCTTCTCGGTGATCCTTGGCTGAAAGACTCCAAGTGGAACATTCCTTTGGAGTTCATCTCTGGGGAAGATCTTGAGACGACCATCTTCAAAGTTCAGCTTTCTAAAATACAGGTAAAGATGTGTGACACAGCTCGGAATATTCTTGTCATCCTTTTACTCATCCTTATATATATATATGGATTTGTACTACGGTCTTTGCACATTATTTCATGAGGATGAAATGAGTGACATGAGGACTGATGACTAAACTTGCATCTTAATAAAATGACTTGGGTTTAGTTTATGTATTAGTGGAGAGTTATGTATTAATGGAGAGCCTTTGTGTGTCTTCTTCAGCTGACGCCAGCAGTGAGAGCCACAATCATCACTGGTATGAGTGAGGGTTTGCTTTATCTGCACAGTAAAGACATCGTCCACCAAGACCTCAAACCTGACAACATCATGGTGAGCCAGACACAAATGTTCATCAGTGGGCCAAGAAAATGAGTTTATATTTGTTATTGCTCAGAGGTTACTTAAAAAAAAAACACACACACCAAAAAACAGTGTGGTTCTCAACTAGGTTTCATTTAAGTAAAAATAAAGGTTCTGTCATCTGACATCTTTGGTTCCATGAAGATCCTTCAACGTCCATGGAAACTTTCGATTGCACAAAAGTTTATTTATAGTGGAAAAAGATTTTTAGATTAATAAAATATTCTTTACACTTTAAGAAGAATAAAGTTCTTCTATTGCATCAATGTAAAAACGACTTTTAGGAATCTTTTTTTTATAAGAGTATCCACTTTGTCTTGGATGTTACTCCAAAAGCTCCATTGGAGAATTCAGTGACAAATCTTTCAGTTCATATTGCCATTGAAAGTCTCTGCATTTAATCTCCCAAACATTGTTCAGGGTTCTCAAGTTTTATCAAAAAAGCCAAAAGCTTCTGGCCAGGTTGCAAAGTAGTTGTAGAGTTTTTGACTGCGTCAATAATAATGTATATTATGGGCTATATATTAAATGTTCTAGCCTAAAAAATGTTAGACAAGCTTTCTTCCAACTTACCATTCTCCATCACGCGCGATGTTGTTGGTTACCTACACTCTAAACAAAAATGGTGCTAAATAGCACTAAAAGTGGTTCATTGGCTTGTAATCATAGGGGAACCACTTTAAGTGCCATATAGCACTTATCTTTGTCAAATGGTGCTATGTAGAACCTTGAGAGGTGCCATAGAGCACCTTAACCACCCCATAGAACCGCTGAATAACCAAATTGGGCTTAACAGGTTCTTTAAATGGTAGTGGTGCTATATAGCACCATGACCACCGCAAAGAACCCCTGAAGAACCGCTGAAGAACCATTTTTTTTTAGAGTGTAGTAACGAAAGTACGGTGGCCGAGAATGTTCCGTCAACTTCCGTGTGTTCGCGCATCTATATTGCCTACCTAGTAACGAACGCAATCTGGCCGAGATACGTGCTGGCGGCAGGAAACTTCACTTTGTGTGCCTGCGCCTCGTATACAATGTTATATATAAAGCTTGCAGGACAACTTGGTTGGCATTGCCTTTTCAGCGTGAGAAATACATGGTGTGAGCGTGTGAACTGGTTGAATTGCGTGTGTCTCAAGGCCAATGCGTGAGACTTGAAAACCATGATTGTGGGGTAGACAGAATAATTGAATTGGTCTAAATTGATTGGTTTCTTTCCTAGAACATAAGCAAAGAAACAAACTTCTCCCATCCCATTTCAGGTGGAGTATCAAACCCATCGGGCCGTGATCATTGATTTGGGACTGGCTAAATTCTCTAGAAACGGACTCAGCTCTGCTGTTAACTTGGGCAATGAAGCGTACTCACCTCCAGAGGTCCTGCAGATGGGTGGAGTTCGGGACAAGCGATCGGATGTTTGGGCCATGGGTAAACTCATAGCTGAACTCTGTGCCAGGGTCAGGTTACCCACCCAATCTGTGTCTGCCATCAAAATTCGTGAAACTCTCAAAGACCAGCCATACTGTAGTGCAGTGTCCAAGATGGTGGAAGTCAATCCCGCTAACAGAGCTTCTATGGCTGGAGTCATCGCAGACATCAGGAGAGCTGGTTCAGTTCAACAGGCAGACATCAGACAAAGAGACATCACAAGAGACATCACAAGAGAGATCCAAAGAGAGATCCCAAGAGAGATCCCAAGAGACATCCACAGAGACATCCAAAGAGAGATCCCAAGAGAGATCCCAAAAGACATTACAGTTACACATGTAAATGAAATGAGGGCAAATCAAAAGTGGTATCCAGCAGCAGCTCCTGTTCCTAAGATGGATGAAAGAAAATCTCCTTTGTTATATTATCGACGGGATCCACCTCCACAGAGAGAGATGGGAAAGGCATTAGTTCCAGGTAAAGGTCAGGCCTTAAACCATCAGCTGTCCCTGATGTCATTTCCTTGCCCTCTCCCAGAAACTGGAAAAGTGACTCAGGAACGCTACATTGAAGAGAAAGGAGCTCTAGAATATAAAGAGATCGTCACGAGGGGAGGGAAAATCATTAAATATGAGAAAGTGCAAATAACCAAAGATTCTTAAAGGTCCTGTTCTTCGCGATTCCATTTTTCAAACTCTAATTAGTGTGTAATGTTGCTGTTAGAGCATAAATAATACCTGTAAAATTATAAAGCTCAAAGTTCAATGCCTAGCGAGATATTTTATTTAACAAAAGTCCCCTTTCAAAGCATACAGCGAACGGCTGGTTTGGACTACATCCCTCTACTTCCCTTTTTTAATGACGTAACTAGAACAGTTTTTTGACTAATCTCCGCCCACAGGAATACACAAAAACATACTTGAACATACTTTTATTTTACATGGGAGATGTGTTTTTGTTTTTTAAAGAAATCACAGGCTGGTGACTATCAGATTTTTATTTTAGGTGTTTGTCATTGTTATGATCTTGTTTACGTTCATTCAGCAATATTTGTTTGCCATTGATGTAAAGTACAAACCAGTGAAATATCAAAAACCCAACGTGTTTTTTGTACTTTTTCTATCACACATTTTATTGAAGATGCTGAACTTATATACAATAAACAATGAATTATCTGGGTTTGTTCTTTTATTAAATACCTTTGGATTGGATCTTTTGACTAATCTTCGTCTTTGGACTCCTTAATATATTTGTTTAATTATTTGTCCTGTATCATCTTTATGAAGAGTGTGTTCATGCAGTTTGTATTCTCCTGTGATTTTGTGGGACTTTTGTGGGACTTTGCGAGTTTTGACTAGAACACACCAGAATCCTGATACATGGAGTCTTTAAATGAAGTTCCTAAACGTAAATTAGGGAGGAGCGAGCCCATCCAATCTTTCAATCAACAAACAGAGTATATAAGCAGCCGCTTACCTCTCCCTAGTATCAGCTGTTCCAGTATCCCTCCACCTCCCCAAACTCCACCTTCATCTTAGGTACCTTGCCCTTTAATTAACAGGTCCTACATTTAGCCACTGGGGGGTATATCAGAGCTCGAGTTGAAGCTGCTTCATCGAGCCCCTCTCCAGCGGACAGCAAGCCAAATAAGTTTAACCTAATATCTTAAAGATTTTATGGGCAAACGAACTCGTTAATGGAAAATATTTACAGTTAGTGTCTTAAAGATGACACATTTTACAGAACCACTAATGCTCATTACAACATTTACTAACACTGATTTTAAGCTTGTGAGAGTGGATAATGAAAGTAAAAATTACATGAGCAGCTTGTTGAATCTTAAGACATCTCGAAAAGAAAAGCAAAAGAGAAACACATTTTTTTACACTTTTCCTGTAACTAGTGCTTGAAGTTTAACAAGATGCCCTGATAACCAGTTGCGTTAAAAATGAAACACAATAAGACATGCACCTTAAAAATGTAATGCATGTTTATTCAAAAGAATCAGATGACTTTGTAACTGTGGGTGGCATTAACAGATAAGAAACAATGGGTAAAGCTGCACACACATACTTGAAATGATTTAATGCAAACACTGTCTCATGATGTGATGTGATTTCCAAGCAAAACACATTTCACACGGAAGGACTTAATATCTCTCTGACATCTATTTTTACTCAGTTACTGTACACTTTAGAGTTGATAGAGACATGTATTGAGTATAAACAGTAGCCTACAGTATCATAACCTCCCAATGCATGATAGATCAACAAATGCACACAGGACTCCAGAAATAGCCAACAGAATCATACATCTATACACGCAACAAAACAATAGTTAACACTATGTGAGCCTATAATTGTTCATTGATGCAGCAAACTCTTTTCTATTGCAGGTTAGGTATTTGGCGTTTCTAATGGTTTCAAACCCAGAAGAAAATAGACAGAATTAATAACGTTACATGAATTTAAAATATTGAGTTCTGTCATTGTCTTGCCTGATTTGCACCTCATGTATATTAAAATACAAGTCTGTTATGTTCTCACTGTGATCTTCATCTTATTTTTTTGTCTTAATTTTATATATTTTTTAATTGAATGAAACTTTTAAAATAATTCGTTTTTACATAATTTTCCATAAAATATAATTATATTAACTAATTTTATTATGATTATGGTTAGTACAATATATTATATGCCAACATCATTTATGACAAAAGATGTGCACGTGCCGTCGTTAAAATGCCTAAAACCTATTTGGTCTCACTACAGCCTTTAAAAAAGGAGTGGACATCTGATCCAGTTTTAGCTTTTTCAACTTAATTTAGTCAAACTGATCGAATTTTCAGTTTGTGCAATTTGCACGTTGCAGTGCTGCTCTCCATAAATCTAGAAACTTTAACAAAAATAAATACTTGCACAGAAATATGTCAAAATACCTTCAGCACCTCAGGGGATAAATTTCAGCAAATCTGAATAGAAACAATATTGTGTAAAATTCCACTCATATAGGCTGATAATGATGTCTAACCGGATAATTTGCGTTTGAAGTTGATGAGTCATGTATCAATGTATAATAATCCAACATACAGCTCAAGCCCATGCAAAGATGCAAGAAATTCACACCACACAAATCATTTTTTTTAGCTCATAAGAATCCACTAATACACAAAAGTTATGTAGTGTGTATAATGCACAATTATAGCATTATTTCTTAACAAGAATGACATTCTTCTTTGAGCGGTTTAACGTGTCTGACAGCAAATGCTGGGTAATTGACACTTACTTTTAGATACATTTTTTGGTAACACTTTACAATAAGGTTCATCAGTTAACATCAGGTAATTAACTAACATGTACTAACAATGAGAAATACATTTGTTACAGTATCTACAATATTTGTTAATGTTAGTTATTAAAAATACAGCTGTTCATTGTTAGGGTGATATGTTCATGTTAGTTCACAGATTAACTGTTAACAAATACAACATTTGTTGTATTTTAATAATGTATTAGTAAATGTTGAAATGAATATGTTGAAACTAAGATAAATAAATGCCGAAGAAGTATTGTTCATTCTTAGTTCATGTTAACTAATGTAGTTAACTAATGAACCTTATTGTAAAGTGTTACCAATTTCTTTTCCAGACGTACTTTTTCTGGACATTCAGTACAGCCAGTATTTGGTTTATGCTGAAAAATCATAACCAATTGAAAAAAAAACCCACACACACTCTTTCTTTAAAAATGATGTGAGCTTTAGTACTTGCAGAAATACTTTCAGTTTCACATTACTGCTGACAGATAGTGGGAGGAGCTGTTGTTTCTACATAAGCTGATCTTTCACAGGCTTGAAGAGGTGCTTGAAAACTGGACAAAGACTGTGAGTAAATATACAATTATTATTAGTCTTGTTATAAATAGATGTAAAGTTCTTAATATGGCTAAATAATACAAACAAATGGGCTTCATTAAAATATATTTTATAAATTGGTATAGTTTATATATATTTTTTACTTATAGGAATCATTAATAAATTCAAACAAGAATCTTAAAGGTTCTCTAAGCGATCCTAGGTGACGTCACTTCTTGTTGACGTTCGAACTATTGTCAAACAAAACGGAGGCTAGCTAGACCCTCCCTCCTCCTCATCCGCACACTAACCCCCCAAACCACACCCCCAAACCCTTCTTGTCGGTCAAAATCAATCAACAGTTTGTTATGTTTTGGGGAGCGGGTCGCTGCAGTTTGTTTTTGTTGCTGTTTGTGGAGCCTGGGCTGTCTACAGAGATCGCGTTTCTTTACAGTGTGTTCAGGGGACAGGCAGCCAGCGGTTAGTGAGGAGATGTTTGCTGTATGTGACAAAAAAATGTTTGCCCTAAAAAACGCGTGACATCGCTTAGAGCACCTTTAAAATTATGATTATCTGATTAAATTATTACTGATAGATGAATATACTGTATGCTCTGATTAAACTATTACTGATTATTACTTACTGAATTATTTTGCCTATATATATCCCTATATATATCCCTAAGTCTGCAGTATAAATAAGTCACAAATAAGTATAAATAAGAGTAGATTTCATTTTTGTTAATGTAATATTTTTGGAGAATAGCTCAAATGAATAAGTCAGATAGTAGGTAATAATAATACTACAAAGAAAATAAAACTTAATGTATATCTATATCTATATATATATCTATATATATATCTATATATTTACATTTTACATTTACATTTATTCATTTAGCTGACGCTTTTATCCAAAGCGACTTACAATTGCTATATTTCAGAGGTAGCACGCCTCTGGAGCAACTAGGGGTTAAGTGTCTTGCTCAGGAACACATTGGTGTCTCACAGTGGATTCAAACCTGGGTCTCTCACACCAAAGGCATGTGTCTTATCCACTGCGCCATCACCACCCCATAGATATATATATATCAGAATTGAATTTAATAATGATTTTAGAATTATTTTAGATTTCAATTTCAAAAAGCTTATATTAACGGTTATCTCTGCTTACAGCATAATTTCAGACATCTCTGAAAAATGAACCATCATCAAAACCCTCCATGCTGGACATGTGGGTACGTATAAGAGTCAATGAAGTCAAATACGTAAAGGAATTTTGCATTATTCACACCTGCATTTTTAATTTTTTTAATATATTTGAACATTTATCAATGTTTATGATAAATCACCCATTTTCTACACTTATAGACATGATTGTTATTCTTATCGACAAAGACAAGTGATACCTGCTCAGGTAATGACACATTTCAAAACATTTCTTTATGAACACTGTGTAAGTGTTTTGGATTGCACTGTTATTGCAATCCAAGATAAAGCTTGAAGTCGTTTTTTTGTACACTGGGTGAAGTGTGGGACATACAAACTTTATCCAGTCATATGGAAAGAGGAAGTTAGGTGCAGTAATGCACTATTAAGGCTGAATCCGATTATGCATAATTTGCTATAGTGTTATGGGGTAACAGTTTAGGACCCAAGGACCAGATGTTTGAAAGAAAACCCCTAAAAGGAATATTTTTTTTCATTCTTCACTTAGGCATCGTTTCCAGCACAAAACAACGACACAAGGTCCATGCCCTTGCCAAGAAATGGTGTGTTTACTCACACCAAAATACAGGATGGTGTTCAAACACATTCTATGGAAATTCGAAGGGATGGCAGAACTGTAGCCCGCGAGGAAATCATCTTTTATTCAGCACAATAAAAGTTGGAAAGAACAAGCTGGAACATTGGAAATAGAAAGATATTAAGTTCTAAATGCAAATTTAGACACCTACTTCTCTCTAGTATAAAATAGCTGATTTTCACCTAGCCTACTTTGTTCAAATTCAGTAGAAGATTAAGTTGCAAGTAAATGTATTAAAACTCTACACATGTGTATATTGTCAGCTGGAATATAGCAATCTTCAGTAATTTTGTGAAAAACACAAGGAAACCAGACACATATTTGTATGTTTGTTTATGTTAATCAATCAATCAATCAATCAATCAATCAATCAATCAATCAATCAATCAATCAATCAATCAATCAATCAATCAATCAATCAAGAGGTTTGATTACATCATGTTAAATACATTTAACTTGATGTTAAATCACTTTAAATCACTGTCTGCTAAATGCCTTAAATGTAAATGTAATTTACCAAACTTAAAATAAATAAATATATATTGATCCTATATTTTAAAATATAAATTGTGTATTAATACATTTGCATAAATCATATATTTTCATGCTTAAAGCAACTAAACTTAAAGTGATAAATGACTGTTGTGATGTGCATGTAAATAAACAATATTTGGTTCATTTACAGTGTGATATTGCAAATTTTAATGATTCCATCTTTGCTCATGCATGCATACTAATCTCTATTAAGAGCCATCCCATTTTATTTAGCCAGAATGCACCTTGTTCGTTTTGTATGACCGTCTCTTAACTTATTTACACTGTACAGACTTTGTGTAGTACTGTGTACAATGAATGACTAATGGGTACCATGATATAATCTCACTCAATATAAGCAAGAGTCAATAATTAGATTATTGCAGTGATATTCTGGCATGTTTGGCAACAATTATTTTAACCCAAACTGAAGCTTTTTATTTCCTAAACAACCATGTCGTAAGACATTTCCTATGACAGGCCTATTCCAGGATGTCAAGATTCATTGGGCTCAAGTTGTGAAAGTGATTTTTAGGAAGCAGAATAAAGGATATTTTTCAATCAAATTGGACACCAAAGAGATCTGAACTCAAAAACACAGGAAAAGTTTTGGGATGTGCTGGAGTTTAGAATATATATATATATATATTTATAAGGGGGTGAGCCAAAGAGCCGAAGGGGGTGGATTGGATTCACTGCTGCTTCAATGTGTATGTAATGATATAATCAAGGTATTAATCAATATTTTTCCTTCTAAATATCAAATGAGTTGAATGACTTCTCTGGAGATTTTACTTTGTTATAGAAGTTACCAGTGTGATTACTGAAATGTTCTTTCTATCCACACTCATGCATAACATGTTTTCAAAACCCATTTCCCCTCAAACACCTTAACCGTGATCAACTAACGTAAATCTCAGATAAAAAAATAAAAAAAAAGAATTTGCTCAAGTTGGGTTTTTTATGGGGTTTTTTTTGTCGTGTCTTATATGGGGGGTGGGGGTATTGGGCCAAAAAAAAAGAGGAAATGTTCTTTTCATGTATTCTTTAATGTCAGTATTTGATATATGAATGCAGTAACAGTGCTTGCTTATTTAACCCGGCTTCCAGAAATGAAAAGGTACTTGTTTTGTCTTCGAGAAAGGTCTTCAATGTGTTAAAATAAATAGGGGTCATTGAAGTCTATAGTTTAAGGGACCATTCTCAGTTAAAGCCTTACTTTCCATTTAGACTAAAGTTTCATCCTTGAGAGAAAGAACTTGTTCTCTTGATGTTTTGAGACGAGTCTCCTGTTTATAGTTAGAGCCTGGCCAAATCCAACCATAAAGTAAAGCTGTGTGTCGGTGTGTGTGTGTGTGTTAGTCTTCTTGGTTACAGGTTAAGGTTCCTTAACCTGTAACCAAGAAGACTAACACACACACACATTGACTTCGCTTTCACATTGACACCCCGCTTACACTGTCATTATTGGCTGAGTTGTTGTTCTGGACATGCTGGCGCCCAGAAACCCAAATCTGCGACCTGGAAGGTCATGACGTGCCTAACTTCAGGGTCCGAGTGTCAGCTGCATAATGTATCCGTCTATCTGTATGTTTGTGGAAAATTGCTATGTTTATCTATTTCTTAGCCAATGCGAATCTTTAATCTGTAAGCAATGACGTATAGCTTAGACCTGGGAAATGGTATAACTGCTGTGATCTTTGTCACTGTAAGCGGGGCGGCCGACAGACTCCTGTGAGTCTTGAAGCTGACTTCTGCTGATGAAACTGCAAACTATTCTTCAGTAAAACTTTTCTTTAATTTATTATAATTCTGACTCCGGGTCTTATTTCAAACATCTGGTCCTTGGGTCCTAAACTGTTACCCTAACGGTGTATTAGAGGATTATTGTGAGCTAAAATAATTTTTTATTTGTGTGTGAATTTCTTGCATCTTTGCATGGGCTTGAGCTGTGTGTTGGATTATTATTGTTCTGAAGACTGTAATATGCACTGATTACTGTTACGGTTCTAAATCACCTTAGAGGACTATTTTCACAAATAATGTCCAGTAACTAAGAGAGGATTAAAGAAGCCAGAGTCATGGTTCAAATTCACTCAATGTATTAATTGGTCACTTGAAAGAATCAATTATTTTCTCACAATATCAACAAAATGTTAATATATCACAATAAAACAGCGTAGGCCTATGTAAAATAACCAAACAATAAAACCAATGTGTCTTGATTCAAAATAATATGAAAGCACTGAAATTATATTGATAAAGGGACTCAGTCTTAAGAAGTCCCAAGTATTTCAGAGGAAGTTCACTCGATGGCAGAAGGGTACAGATGTCCTCAGACGTCGATCATCCGATGCGGTGCAATCCCAGTGAAAGTCGAACAGGCAGTTACATATCAGCAAGGATAGGGTTAACGTGATGGACTTCCAACCGTGAGACCCGTAGCTTCGCCCGCTGCAAGGCTCAGGGTGTGATAGGTTTGTGTGACAGGGTTCAGCTGGATAATCGTGGATAACTTGTATGTCGGTGTGTAAATGTGTGGTTAATCTGCAATGACGCACACGATGCTATTCGACAGATCATACCAACGACCTCTGTAAATGATCACACAACTTCGACCGCCCATCACATCTGAGATGCAAACTGGTCACCACCTAAGTGCTATATTGTCGATTGATAGCTTTATAATCTTAATCCACCTCACATCGTTGACTCACGATATAACATACTACATTTCTTCTTTCTTTTTCTATTGCCTCATATCTAATCTCGCCTCACTTCACCGAACTCGCGAGACTTCTAAATAAACTCCGCCTACTCAGCAGACACAACACTTAAACAGAACACTATACAACTACAACTACGAGTTAAATTCAACATGACCATGGCCTTTTGCACAATTATACATTATGATACATGACTCATCAACTTCAAACGCAAATTATCCGGTTAGACATCATTATCAGCCTACGTATATGAGTGGTATTTTACACAATATTGTTTCTATTCAGATTTGCTGAAATTTATCCCCCGAGGTGCTGAAGGTATTTTGACATATATTTCTGTGCAAGTATTTATTTTTGCAGCACTGCAACGTGCAAATTGCAAAAACGGAAAATTTGATCAGTTTGACTAAATTAAGTCGAAAAAGCTCAAACTGGATCAGATGCCCACTCCCTTTTTTTAAGGCTGTAGTGAGACCTGTGCTGAGATTGGCTTTAGGCATTTTAACGATGGCATGTGCACATCTTTTGTCATAAAGTGGAAAAGTGACTCAGGAACGCTACATTGAGGAGAAAGGAGCTCTAGAATATAAAGAGATCATCACGAGGGGAGGGAGAATCATTAAATTTGAGAAAGTGCAAATAACCAAAGATTCTTAAGAATAACACTTGTGTTCTGAAAACAAGTTGTTGAACAAACTTTCATTTTACATGTGTGATGTGTTTTTTTTTAAAAGAAATCACAGGCTGGTGACTATCAGATTTTTATTTTAGGTGTTTGTCATTGTTAAGATCCTGTTTACGTTCATTCAGCAATATTTGTTTGCCATTGATGTAAAGTACAAACCAGTGAAATATCAAAAGCACCAACATGTTTTTTGTACTTTTTCTATGATTAATAATTTGTAGTATATACGTAGGCCTATCACATTTTATTGAAGATGCTGAACTTGGCAATGTTAAAATAAACAATGAAGAATACACTACTGAAAACGACCAATACTGACAAGACTTTGAAAAGTTGTGAGAACGCATGTGTTCTATTAAAGGTGCAGTGTGTAGATTTTAGCGGCATCTAGCGGTTCGGTTGCGAGTTGCACTAATGGCTCAGCCCACTGCTCACCCCTCCCTTTCGAAGAAACTACGGTTGCTAAAACGGGACAAACATATCGTCGACTGAGACAGCAGAGAACAGCCAGAGTAAGCCAAGTTTCTGTACCACAGTCCATTATAAACCACATCATGGATAAAGTTTACAAAGCCATAGTCAGGTGAGGATCAAGGGTCTTAATATATAATATAATAATAGTAATCAGCTGATTGTCTCACGAACGTAACCAGCACATTCTCCCCACATAGCAAACCCATAATACAGCGAGGGAGAAGAACCACATGAAACTATCCAACTACATATTTTTTTCTAACAGGGTAGTAAAAGTTTAGCTGGCTAATATGAGCTGTTATGCTGTAGGGCTGTGGCTGAGCTGGTTAAAGCGTAAAGCATTGTTTATATACTCGACGCGTCCGCATGAGCACAAAGGTGCGCGCAGCAAAAATGACGTGATTGTAACAGCGCGCGCGCCTCTGCATCCCTTAGACACCATTTACTACACAAAAATTAAGAAATAATAATGCATAAAAATATTGTTCTCTTACGAGAGTATCTCTCGTACTGCGTAATAGCTTATGCTAGGGGAAAAACTATTTTCCACGAGATATTGAAGCCAAAAATTATCCTTAATTTTTTATTAATGTAAAACGCTTTGCAGCAGCAAGCAGACATAGGCGAAACAGCTCGCGCGCCTATTGGTTGCTCTTGCGGCAAAGGCAGCAGCCTATCGAGAGAGACTCTGCGTAACGTAATGACCAATGGGGGCAATTCGCGCCCATATCGTCACGTCACGTCCCGCCAGAAAGGGCGTGGTCTCACCCTATAAATATGCTCGTTAGGCTGGTACAAGCTGATTTTCATCTCTTCAGCGACGCACACGCATCGCTGGATCCGGAGTGAGAAGCCGCGCCGTCGAAGCAAGCCTTTCAGCGGGCCTTCAACTGCCGTACCTGCTGCGCTTTCCGGCGTTCTATATCCTTTTATACTCTGTGTATCTTTACTCTGCTGAGAGTGTTTGCTCGCTTACTTGACGCGACTCACACTTCTCTTCACAAAAGAGCTGCGTCTTTTTAAAGATGCCATCCTGTGGCTCGTGCCGCGCCCCGCTCAGCGACGGAGACCGGCACGTCATCTGTGTTTCCTGCCTGGGTGAGGATCACGCGGCTCTCGCGCTCGCTGACGGCGGATGCCCTCATTGCGAGCTTTTGCCTATGGTGACTCTGAGGACTCGCCTGGCATTATTCTCCGAGCCTTCACCACAGCCCGCCGTGGTGCCGCGCCGCAAGAAGCGCCGCGCCCAGCGCGCTCCCGAGCTTTCTCCAGCCCGCCAAAGCTCGCCGGTTCGCCCGCCAGCTTCGCCGGCTTCGCTCGAGTCGCTCACTGACGGACAACGGCCGCCGCCGCATCCGTCCACGAGTTCGACGAACCCACCGAGGCGTGTTCTCTTCTGGCATCCGATAGCGAGGATTGGGCGAGCTCCGTGGACCTCCCCTCCGCTAGCGTTTCCCGCCAGACCACTGGTAAGAGAACCGGCATTGAGACTGAGCTGATGCGTCTGCTCTCTCAGGCCATGGAAAGCATCGGCCTCGATTGGGAGGCGCCCGCGCAACCGCCGCGCAACAGACTGGACGGACGCTTTCTCGGAAATGACGAGGCTCCGTCAAAGTCAAGGCCCGCGCCCTTCCTCCCGGAACTTCACGAGGAAGTGACTAAATCGTGGAACGCCCCCTTCTCCGCCAGGCTGCGTACCTCTGCCTCTGCTGCTTTCTCCTCGGTGGATGGCGCGAAGGACAGAGGGTACCTTTCCGTTCCTCCTGTGGAACCAGCTGTAGCGTCTCATCTCTGCCCGCCCTCCGCTGGACGGCGCGCTCACACGACGCTACCATCTAAAGCCTGCCGAGTGACGTCAGCCATGCACGGACGCGCTTACACCGCCGCCGGGCAAGCAGTTTCAGCGCTGCACACTATGGCTATCCTGCAGATCTTCCAGGCCGACCTTCTCCTTAAACTGGACGAGGAAGGACCCGAAGCGATCTGCGTGGCGGACCTGAGAGGCGCTACAGACCTCGCTCTTCGCGGTGCTAAAGCCGCTGTGCAGGCCATAGGACGGAATATGGCCTCTCTCACCGTGGCTGAGAGACACTTATGGCTGACGCTGTCCGAGATGACGGAAGCCGAGCGCTCTGTGTTTCTCGACGCGCCCATTTCACCAGCGGGCCTCTTCGGATCTGCCGTCAAAGATTTCGCGGACAGATTCATGGAGGTGCAAAAGACTTCGCAGGCCATGAAGCACTTCCTTCCGAAGTGCACGAGCTTTGCTGCAGGCCAATCAAAACAGCCGTCTGCTCGCAGTTCTCAGCCGCAGCCTGCACCGCCCGCCGCCGCCGCTTCACAGCGCCGCCACGCCCGAGACCAAAGACCGCGCTCTCGCTCTGCTGGACGCCGCCCCCCTCAGCGCGGGCCCCGGCCGAGGATTGAGATCAAGCCCGAGGCCTCAAAATCTTCCTAGCCATTCTAGGAAAGCGACGGTGTTCAGATCCCGCTGCGGCCGGATTTCCACCAAAACTTCTCGCTCGGTCAGTTCCAAGCATCGCGACTGTCCCAGTGTATTTCGCAGTGAGCCAGCCGGTGTCTCAGCCCGTTTGCCTGCGCACAAAAGCCGTTTTTACGGCTACCCAGCTAAATCCAATAAAGAGTGCATTTTCTGGTGTTCCGGCCACGGCCGATGGTGTTATGAGTGTTGTAAGAATGCCCACCCAGTGCCCATTCCCTCACCCAGACACAGCCCGCCACGGTGCAGGGCTAGCACTAGGGGTGTGCCGGTTTCAGAATTGGTGATGACGGTTATGACGTGAGTCAAATGTGACGGTTCATAACATAACCGTCGTCGTTGGGGGGGGGGGGGGTTATAGGACAACTTAGTTTGAATGAACAAGCAGACACTGATTAGCTACTGGCTCTACGTTTATTTAACATGAACAGCAAGACAACTAGAAGTGAATGTGCTTTCCATTAAATGTATCACACAGTAAACAAATCCTTAACTAACAAAACAAACAAACGTTTCAATGAACGTGCTTTTTTTTTTAAATAAGTCACACCAGTGGCGTAGGTTTGATTTTGAAATTGGTGGGGACGGGGACATCAATATTTAATATATTTAAAGTTTTGATCGAAAATATTGCTAGGGATATATCAGTGTCACTGAATATTGGTAGGGACACGTCCCTAGTGTCCCTACTAAATTCTACTCCCCTGAGTCACACACAGTAACAAAACCTTAACGAAAAAACTTTGGAATGAACTTTGCAATTTAGACGCGCAAACTGTGTGCCGGTGCGGTGAGACGTGCATGCTCGGGCAGATTCGGCTTGAAGTCTATGATTCGGACGCGGCGCCGCGCGCGCTGTTACAAAAAAAAGCCGTGCACACAGCCCATAGATATAAACACACAGCCAAGCCAAATGGGGTCTTGCCGGTCTTGCGCACCGAACGCGTCATTTTTGCCGCGCGCACCTTCGCGCTCGTGCGGACGCGTCGGATAAACAAGGCTTTACTCTGTGTCAGCGCGCGCTCTGATCGGTAAAGGTGCACAGACCTCTCCCGAATCATCTCCAGCAGTAGCAGCCTCCGTTTCCCTCTTAAGCTGATATTAGTATTTAAACATTCTCTATGATAAAAAATGTTTGTAAAAAATATTTTAATAGCACGGTTTTGGCGGTTATAGAGTTCTAATGACGGTGTTCAACTATAACCGTCGGTCTCACGGTTATATAATAACCGTCACACCCCTAGCTAGCACAAATAAAATCGACTCAGGTCGATTGTGCAAACAATGTAGTGAACGCGCCCATGTCACCATGCCCGCTCACACTGCATGCTGCGTGTCCCTTGGTTTCTGTAAAAACGAAACCAACACACATTCAGTCGGCTCTGACCGACAATGTTTTCAGTGTAATAAATGTGCCCGCAGTCCAGCGCCCACATTTTCTCACAGACACGCCAAATCCTACGGGATCTGCCCCACTCACTTTTTCTGCACAATCTGCCATAAAAAAGCTGAGCGCGGCCAGGCCGCCTGCTGTGATCAGCGCGCCCCCCGCCTCGAAACGCTGTAAACACGGTGTTGTGTTCCCAGTATACCAGGGCTCTCGAGCTGCCGTTTTGCCGCGACCAGAGCCCGGATTTCATTCTTCCTCTAGCTATTCACGCAGATGCGTGGTCAAAGCTTCCCGGGGTGTCAGAATGGGTGCTGAACACTATAAAGAGAGGCTATTCGCTACAATTCGCTCGACGCCCGCGCCGTTATGAATGCTTACGACCAGGAAAATCCTCGCGCAAGTGCGCCACGGGGACTGGTTTATGTCAATAGATCTGAAAGACGCCTATTTCCAAATACAAATAGCGTCCCATCACAGGCGATTCTTGAGATTCGCCTTCGAGGGCCAGGCATATCAATACACAGTCCTGCCGTTCGGCCTGTCCCTAGCACCTCGTACATTTACGAAGTGCATGGACGCGGCGCTCGCACCCCTGAGACTTCAGGGCATGCGAGTCCTGAACTACTTGGACGATTGGCTGATTCTAGCTCGATCACACTCAGAGCTCATAGAACACAGGGCCGCATTACTCGAGCACCTCGAGGAGCTGGGCCTCACAGTCAATTGGGCGAAGAGCTCACTGTCTCCCAGTCAGAAAATTTCCTTTCTGGGAACAGTGTTGGACTCGCTATCCATGACAGCACGCCTGTCACCAGAGCGCGGGCTAAATATTCAGCGCGTCGCGAAATCCTTCCGCCACGGCGCGATAGTTCCGCTCAAAAGGTTTCAGAAAATGCTGGGGCTGATGGCCTCAGCAGCCTCTGTACTCCAGTTGGGCTTGCTCCGCATGCGGCCACTGCAGATGTGGCTGAAAGCGCGGGTTCCACCCAGGGCATGGACAGCGGGTCTGTTTCGCCTCAGGGTCGACCTTCAGTGTGTTTCAGCTCTGGAACCTTGGAAAATAACAGACTGGTACCAGTCAGGTGTGAGTCTGGGGACCGCTTCGAGTGTGAAGGTGGTGTCTACGGACGCCTCCACCTCGGGGTGGGGAGCACTGCTCGAGGGCAGACCGCTAGCTGGCCTGTGGTCAGAACGGGAAAAGCTCCTTCACATAAACTGCTTGGAGATGATAGCAGTCGACAAAGCGCTACACCGTTTTTGTCCCCAGATAACAGGCCACCACGTCTTGGTCCGGTCGGACAACATGTCAGTGGTGGCGTACATAAATCGCCAGGGCGGCGTCAGGTCACGAAACCTTCACAGGCTGACGGAACGCCTCATGGTCTGGGCTCAGCACAACCTGCTCTCACTGAGAGCAGCGCACGTGCCTGGTCACCTGAATGTGGGACCAGACAGACTGTCCAGGGACAATGTTCCAGCAGGGGAATGGTCGCTGCACCCGCAGATGGTCCAGCTGCTGTGGAAAACGTTCGGCAGAGCACAGGTGGACCTATTCGCGTCCCACGAAAACGCTCATTGCCCGGAGTTTTTCTCAAAAAGCAAGGACGCGCTGGCTCATGTTTGGCCCCGCTGCCCCCTGTATGCTTTTCCTCCTGTCTCGCTCCTGCCTCAGGTGTTGGAACGAATCAGGGAGAACGGATGCCCAGTGCTGCTCGTAGCTCCGCTCTGGACAAACCAGACGTGGTTCCCTGCCCTGATGCAGCTGACCAGCACTGCCCCATGGCCTGTACCATTGAGGAGAGACCTCCTCTCTCAGGCGGAGGGCTCGATTTGGCACCCTCGCCCGGAGTTGTGGTCCCTGCACGCATGGGCCATCAACGGGTACCCGTTAGCCTCCCAGAAGGAGTGTTAAACACGATCGCGCAGGCTAGAGCTCCGTCTACCAGGCGGCTCTACTCCTCGAAATGGTCTGTTTTCTCTGCATGGTGTCAAGCCCAGAGCTTTTCACCTGTGGAATGCGGGGTTTCGAAAGTGCTTTCCTTCCATCAAGAGCTACGGGACTAGGGCAGGACCCCATCCACGCTCAAAGTATATGTGGCGGCCATAGCAACGTTTGCAAAACCGGTGTCTGGCCAGTCGCTGGGGAAAAACGACTTAGTCGTGCGTTACCTTAGGGGAGCTCGGAGGCTAAACCCTCCCAGGCCCACTTCAGTCCCGACGTGGGACCTTTCCACGGTCCTGGAGGCCATGAAAGGCGCCCCGTTCGAGCCAATCCAGCCGGTGGACATGAAACACCTGTCGTTCAAAACAGTGTTTCTCATGGCTCTCGCTTCAGTGAAGCGCATAGGGGACTTGCAGGCGCTTTCAGTAAGCGCGTCGTGTATAGAGTTTGGGCCTAATGACTCGGAGGTCATTCTCAAACCTAAGCACGGGTATGTCCCGAAATCCCTCAATACACCGTTTAGGGCCCAGGTAATTTCCCTGTCCGCCCTTCCGGTTCTCAGTGAGGAGGAGGACGCGAGTCTCCTTTGCCCCGTCAGGGCATTGAGAGCTTATGTGTCACGCTCGTCTGTTTTCAGACAGACGGAGCAGCTTTTCGTTTTGTTTGGCGGGCGTTCCAAGGGACTCGCCACCTCAAAACAGAGCCTATCCAGATGGATAATGGATGCCATTGCGCTCGCTTACTCTGCAAAGGGCCTACAGTGCCCCTTGGGTGTCAGAGCGCACTCCACGAGAGGCGTGGCCTCTTCGTGGGCTTGGTCGAGCGGGGTTTCCCTGCAAGATATCTGTACGGCCGCGGGCTGGGCCTCGCCGTCTACATTTATAAAATACTATAACCTGGAGGTACCCGCCTTACAAGCTAAGCTTTTGGCGGTCTAAAATTCAGTGCTATCTGCCCCGCTGTGCGTCCCAGATGCTGAGTTTACTGCAGCCCCATGAGTGTTGACACACGTATGGCCACCCAGATCAGGCTGAAAGCTTTCACCCTGGCTGTGCGTTTTATTGTCATATGATAGCCCCGCTGGGTGCTTTTTTATAGGGAATGACGCTTCCAGCCTCTCTTCCTCCACTCTATGTGAGTTTATGGTGATTATGCACTACATGAGCCCTGGGCTTCGGCCCTTGGGACTTTGGTGTTGGATCCCTGTACACACGGCGTGTTGCATTGTGTTCCCCTAGTGTAAGCTATTACGCAGTACGAGAGATACTCTCGTAAGAGAACGTACTCGGTTACTAACGTAACCTCGGTTCTCTCTAGAGAGGGAACGAGTACTGCGTATCTTGCCGTGATTGGAATACGCTTTGGTTCGCTTCAGCGATGAAAACCAGCTTGTACCAGCCTAACGAGCACATTTATAGGGTGAGACCACGCCCTTTCTGGCGGGCCGTGACGATATGGGCGCGAATTGCCCCCATTGGTCATTACGTCACGCAGAGTCTCTCTCGATAGGCTGCCGCATTTGCCGCAAGAGCAACCAATAGGCGCGCGAGCTGTTTCGCCTATGTCTGCTTACTGCTGCAAAGCGTTTTACATTAATAAAAAATTAAGGATAATTTTTGGCTTCAATATCTCGTGGAAAATAGTTTTTCCCCTAGCGTAAGCTATTACGCAGTACTCGTTCCCTCTCTAGAGAGAACCGAGGTTACGTTAGTAACCGAGTACGTTTTTTTTCTCTGGTTTTGAAAACTCTTCGCGAGCGACATAAAGTGCTTCCAAGATCGACTTGTCGACCGCGATCGACGGGTTGGTGACTCCTGTAGCGTTACTGTTTTACGGTCAATAGTACTAATCAGCTGATTGTCAAAGCCATAACACAGCGAGGGAGAAGAACTAAGTTACATGAAACAATCCAACTACATATTTTACACCACTGACAAGGAAAAAGTTACTACTCACGGTGTCTATGGCTAGCTTCTAGCTTTCTGCGTCTTCTCTTTCAAGGTATGATTGAAACGCGCTCTGTAGCGCTGTTTGTTCGCTGTCGGCTACGGTAGAAACATGACGTCACAATATGTCGACCTTCATAGAAGGGGGTGCCCGCGGTTATGTAGATATAAATGTCTCATTCTAAGGTAATAAAAACATTACGGTTCATTAAGTAAGTTCTTTATACACCACTGAAAACATAGTTATGGATCTTATATTGCATTTCTGTCAATAGATCCTCAGAAATAAAACAAATTGCACCTTTAATAGATCTAAACAACATGTATAAACCAGGGCTGCGTCCAAAATCACATACTCTCTTGAGGAGGAACCTATTTTGAAGTACTTACTGAACACTAAAAAGGTATGTTGTATATAACATGAATGTGTGTAGTATGAATTTCATCCGCCTGTACTACCTTAGTCAAGTTCATTATCATGTGATCTAATGGCGCTTTTCCACTACACAGTACCAGCTCGCCTCGGCTCGGCTCGGCTCGACTCGACTCGCCTTTGTTTGGTTTTCCACTGTGTAAAAGTTGTACCTGTACCTGCTTTCGGGTACTTTTTTTCGTACCACCTCCGGCGAGGTTCTAAGCGAGCTGAGGCGAGCTAAGCCGATACTAAAATGTGACGTGAAAACAATGCCGACTGCTGATTGGTCACAGCGAATCTGCGTCATCATTGCACGCGCCAGATGGAGTATCCAGAATAACCCCGCCATTTTTAAATAGTTTGGCCAGAGATAGTTACTAAACTTACTACTATTATTATGGCAACTCGGAAGAATACGCCGTGGTCAAACGAGGAGGTGCAGACATTCCTTTGTTTGGTTGCCGAAGAGAGGATCCAGCGAGAGCTTGAGGGGGCAACGAGGAACGAAATGCGTCGCTATGACGACCGGGTACTATTTGTGGCGGTACTTTCTGCAATGGAAAACGGAGCGAAAAGCGAGCCGAGTCGAGGCGAGCCAAGGCGAGTCGAGTCGAGCTGGTACTGGTAATGGAAAAGCGCCATAATAGCGTCAGTTACGTCGCTTCACTGCCTTTCACAAATCCTCTCCCATGGCCTGGATTGTAAAGTATTCTAGGTAATAAATCATCCGGGTAATTTTTTCCTACTCTTTTATGACTGCTGTGAATTCAGCCATACTTCTTTTGACACATACAGTTTTTCGCCTACTATATATTATGGAAGTATGGGATTTCTGATGAAGGTTGAGCTGGACTTATGTTTATATAATATAATATAAATAATATAATAAAATAAAATGTGACCCATGAACTGCATGGGTCACATATTTGATTTTACCCCAATGTCATTGTCCCATATATTTAGTCATTTGTTTGTTTAGTTTTTTTCTCTGGATATTTACTTTGCTTTTTTTGGCATGGCATTTCATTTGATCATCACACCTGTTAGACTTTTAGTTCATAATCATTGTACAGGTCCTTCTCAAAAAATTAGCATATTGTGATAAAGTTCATTATTTTCATTATTTCTAATAAAAAAATAAACTCAGATAATCCAACACAGTGTACCAGTATCAACACAGAAACGATAGCCAACAATGAACTGAGGAAACACAGGAACTTAAGTATACAGGTCCTTCTCAAAAAATTAGCATATTGTGATTAAGTTCATTATTTTCCATAATGTAATGATAAAAAATAAACTTTCATATATTTTAGATTCATTGCACACCAACTGAAATATTTCAGGTCTTTTATTGTTTTAATACTGATGATTTTGGCATACAGCTCATGAAAACCCAAAATTCCTGTCTCAAAAAATTAGCATATTTCATCCGACCAATAAAAGAAGTGTTTTTAATACAAAAAAAAAAGTCAACCTTCAAATAATTATGTTCAGTTATGCACTCAAAAGTCAATACTTGGTCGGGAATCCTTTTGCAGAAATGACTGCTTCAATGCGGCGTGGCATGGAGGCAATCAGCCTGTGGCACTGCTGAGGTGTTATGGAGGCCCAGGATGCTTCGGTAGCGGCCTTAAGCTCATCCAGAGTGTTGGGTCTTGCGTCTCTCAACTTACTCTTCACAATATCCCACACATTCTCTTTGGGGTTCAGGTCAGGAGAGCTGGCAGGCCAATTGAGCACAGTAATACCATGGTCAGTAAACCATTTGCCAGTGGTTTTGGCACTGTGAGCAGGTGCCAGGTCGTGCTGAAAAATGAAATCTTCATCTCCATAAAGCTTTTCAGCAGATGGAAGCATGAAGTGCTCCAAAATCTCCTGATAGCTAGCTGCATTGACCCTGCCCTTGATAAAACACAGTGCACCAACACCAGCAGCTGACATGGCACCACAGACCCTCACTGACTGTGGGTACTTGACACTGGACTTCAGGCATTTTGGCATTTCCTTCTCCCCAGTCTTCCTCCAGACTCTGGCACCTTGATTTCCGAATGACATGTAAAACTGAGCAACAGTCCAGTGCTGCTTCTCTGTAGCCCAGGTCAGGCGCTTCTGCCGCTGTTTCTGGTTCAAAAGTGGCTTGACCTGGGGAATGCGGCACCTGTAGCCCATTTCCTGCACACGCCTGTGCACGGTGGCTCTGGATGTTTCTACTCCAGACTCAGTCCACTGCTTCCGCAGGTCCCCCAAGGTCTGGAATCGGTCCTTCTCCACAATCTTCCTCAGGGTCCGGTCACCTCTTCTTGTTGTGCAGCGTTTTTTGCCACACTTTTTCCTTCCCACAGACTTCCCACTGAGGTGCCTTGATACAGCACTCTGGGAACAGCCTATTTGTTCAGAAATTTCTTTCTGTCTTACCCTCTTGCTTGAGGGTGTCAATGATGGCCTTCTGGACAGCAGTCAGGTCGCAGTCTTACCCATGATTGCGGTTTTGAGTAATGAAACAGGCTGGGAGTTTTTAAAAGCCTCAGGAATCTTTTGCAGGTGTTTAGAGTTAATTAGTTGATTAAGATGATTAGGTTAATAGCTCGTTTAGAGACCCTTTTCATGATATGCTAATTTTTTGAGACAGGAATTTTGGGTTTTCATGAGCTGTATGCCAAAATCATCAGTATTAAAACAATAAAAGACCTGAAATATTTCAGTTGGTGTGCAATGAATCTAAAATATATGAAAGTTTATTTTTTATCATTACATTATGGAAAATAATGAACTTTATCACAATATGCTAATTTTTTTAGAAGAACCTGTATACTTAAGTTCCTGTGTTTCCTCAGTTCATTGTTGGCTATTGTTTCTGTGTTGATACTGGTACACTGTGTTGGATTATCTGAGTTTATTTTTTTATTAAATACATTTGCCTACATTTGCCTTTTATTAAATACATTTGCCTAGAAAAGCGCTATATAAATGTAATGAATTATTATTATTATTATTATTATTTGGATTGGATCTTTTGATTCATCTTCATCTTTGGACTCCTGAAGCTGTGACAGATTTTTGTGACAAAAAAAAAAAATCACATGAGCAGCATGTATTGAATCTTATCTTATGACATCTCACATGCGACAGGAAAAACAAGAGGGACAACATTTTTTACAAGTTTAAAAGTTTAACAAGATGCTCTGATAATCAGTGGGGTTAAAAACTAAACACAATAAGACATGCACCTTAAAATGTAATGCATGTATTAGGAATGTATTTACAACAGTGAGATATGATTGTGAAGCCTCTGCTGATATCCATTTTTAAATAGACCTGTCTGTAACTTCAAGAAACGTGTTTTGACTTAAAATGGCATTTGTGACGCTGTGTAGTGTGAAAAGAACAGATGACTTTGTAAGTGTGGGCAGCATTAATAAATCCGAAATGATGGGTAAAGCTGCACACATATACTTGATTTGACAAATGATTTAATGTAAACACTGTCTGATAATGATGTCTATCAGAGAGCTCTGTCAACAACTCTCTGTCAAATGATGTGATGTGATTTCCAAGCAAAACACATTTCACACTGCAGGACTTGGAGTTAGATATTTTACATGTATTAAGTATAAACAGTAGCCTATGCCTATCATAACCTCCCAATGCATGGAACAGATCAACAAATGCACACAGAAATCCAGAAATAGCCAACAGATTCAGACATCAATACACAAATGTACGCAAACATAGCATCATTAAAATGCCTTAAACTTATCTCAGCACAGGTCTCACTACAGCCTTGAAAAATGGGAGTGGGCATCTGATCCAGTTTTAGCTTTTTCGACTTAGAGCTGCAGTTCATAACTTTTTTGTTTTAAAATTATTTTAAAATTAGTTTTAAAGTTATAAAACGGTAAGCTTGTAATAATGTTTTTAATTCCAGTGGTACTGGTGGATTTCTGCAGGAGATTCGAGCATGTCTTTGCCTCATTATGTCACATCTGTACACAAAAAGAAGAGTCTCGGCTAGTAGGCTATATTGCGTGTGAGGATGTTGGAGGTGGAGATTTATAGCCTTTTCTCACAGCACTTGATATAATTGAACTTATTAATTTGATGGTGGATCCAGAAAGGTTCAAACGACAATCACCAGTGACAACTGGAGACTCACCCGTTGTAAAATGCAAAAAACTTTGGACTGAGAGTTTGGAAAAAAAGACTGCAACCGGGCCCATGCGAAAACAAGAATAAATATCGGAAGGGCATGAAATGTAGTCACACAATGCTGATGTTTTTAACATTAACAATTTGACAACAAAGTAAAATTTGCACGGTTTGATGTGATATGATAACCGATCGTTAGATTTAATCAGCGCAATTTACTGCCATGCTTTTTTCCTCTTAGTCGGTCAGAACAAAAGTGGATGTTACTTACATGTTCAGGTGACATTTTCCAGTGAAAATTCTTATGTTGGTCATACTTCCAAAAAGAATAATCTGTGATTTTGAATGCCAGTATCCACACCGGCGCGGCGACTGACAGCCTCACAGATCCTCAAAACATTGTGTTCATCCGCGCTGTGCCGTGTCGAGGCACAACTCACGTAAAGTTGATAATTCCGCGAATAACTGCAATTGCAGATTTCGAATAGAGATGGCGACAAAGAGGAAAAACTGCGGACTGCAGCTTTAATTTAATCAAAATTTCAATTTTTGCAATTTGCACGTTGCAGCATGCTGTTCTCCATAAATCTAGAAACTTTCACAAAAATAAATACTTGTTACACAGAAATATGTCAAAAATACCTTCAGCACCTCGGGGATAAATTTCGGCAAATCTGAATAGAAAGAATATTGAGTTAAATTCCACATGTAGGCTGATAATGATGTCTAACTGGATAATTTGCGTTTGTAGTTGATGAGACATGCGTCATAATGCTCAAGCATAACACACACAGCTCAAGCCCATGCATGGACTCAATAAATTCACACGCAAATAACATTTTTTTAGCTCACAATAATCCACTAATACACGAACGTCATGTAGTATGTATGATTTAATGCACAATAGAATTCTTTCTTAACAAGAATGAAATTCTTGGGCGGTCTGGACCAAATGCTGGGTATTTGACACTTACTGTTAGATTAATTTTTACTTATTTTAATTATTAAGACTTTACAATAAGGTTCATTAGTTAACATTAGTTAATTAACTAACATGAACTAACAATGAGCAATACATATGTTACAGTATTTATTAATGTTTGTTCATGTTAGTTAGTAAAAATCCAGCTGTTCATTGTTTGTTCATGTTAGTTCACGGTTCATTAACTAATGTTAGCAAATACAGCCTTTGATTTTAATAACGTATTAGTAAATGTTGAAATTAATATTAACTAAGATTAATAAATGCTGAAGAAGTATTGTTCATTCTTAGTTCATGTTAACTAATAGTTAGTCTAACTAATGTTAACTAATGAACTTATTGTGTTCTCTAATATTGTTTTTTATTAGTTTTATAAGAACAACAAAAGTTAACAAACATAAACAACCATATCCACCACCCCCAAAACAACAACAACAACAACACCAAGCCAGACAACATTACAAATTACATAAGTGCGTAAATAAAGTACAAAGGAGAAAGATAAATCTCGTAAAGAGGGGGATCAAAATCAGCACAAAAAAATCATAGTAACTGATGGGATCAAATCTAAGTTCTGCAATCATGTAAATGTTGGGGGAAGAGGACCCCAGAAATTGGGAAAATTAATACTAGATTTTGCTTCCTTAAACCCTATTTTTTCAAGGTTTAAAACAGAGACCATCTCAGCAACTCATCTCTGAAAACATAAGGGAGCAGTGGCTTTCCAATCCCTTAATATAATTCTTAATATCATCCCTTAATATGAAACGAAGGTCTCACCTCCCTCATCCTAATCTACATTTCTCATGCGAAGATCACCCAAACTCACACAAGAATCTAAATGGTCTAATGTGAATGATTATCATCGAGTATTATACATGTTTAGTATCATTCGAAATGTGCGACTTGTACAAATGTCTCATTTCCAAATAAGTAAAACAAAAGGTAATAAGGTTTTTAAGAGTTTGAAGATAACATACACACAAAGGAGGGTGGCTGGTTAAACCCTCCTGCTCTCAGAAGGTGTTAACTCAATGCAAATTCCCACTGTTAGCAAATGCATGGTACCATGTAAATCAACTTCTGCCCCCAGTAAGTCTGGGATGGTGATTAAGGTGAATTTCCACTGTGAACTCATGTTTACATATGAAATGAGGTCTGTTTATATAATGAAATGCAGCAGCAGAGAGGCTCGGGGCTTTTTCTGTACTTCAGATGAGCCCGTGAGGCTGAGAGTGGCCGAGTCTCTCAGCTTCATGTATTTCTTAAATGTCGGCAGGGCCGGCGCTCCGCACACGCACATCACGCACTGCGCGTAGGGCACCAAGTGCTTGGGGGGGCACCAAAAAATATGGGTCGTGAAAAATCATCACAATAGGCTACTAGTATAAATAACAAATAAAATATGTCTAAAGCATGTTAATATACAAAAGCAATACAAAAGTAATATAGGCCTAGACCAAATTAGTCGAGAAAAAGGTGAATCTCCTGTGACAGTCTCCCTCTGGTGCCCCCCCTTCCCCACCTCCCAGTGGTCTGTTCGATTATGCCTCAATCAATGTAAAATTTGGCAGACACCGACCTCAGACATGGCCTCGAAAAGGCACCAAGAGTCGGGGGCGGAAAAAAGGAAAAAGAAGAGACAGCGGGATGATACTCGCGCGTCGCTTGCAGGTAGACAATGTTTTAAATAAAAATGTTAGTTTTGTAGCGCGGGCGCCCTTGCGTCGTGAATGCATGTCCAGGGGGGTGTCGCTAGTAGTGCAAATGATCCGGGCCGTTTTTAGCCCTGCATGTTGAATCTTTTATTTTAACGGGGGTCCGGGGGTCTCTCGAATTTTGAAACTTGGGCTGTTTAAGATGCAGTTAGTTTGTTTGAGAAGAAGAGGAAGACCGTTTAGATACGTTTTTTCGTTGTTGTTCTATGCGGATAATTTTCAAGAGGTTCATAGGCCAAGGCCCAAGGGCGACATCTGTTGGTGAAACTGCAATAAAAAAAAATAAAAAAAACCCACAATCTTAGTGTTTGTATATTTTCATATTCACAGAGTTGTCAAATTATTAGGGCTGGGAAAAGATTAATCGCATCCAAAATAAAAGTTTGTGTCTACATGATATATGTGTGTGTACTGTGTATAATTATTTTGTATAATATACAAAATAATTATACACAGTACATAAAATGTTTATATAAATATATTATATAAATACACACACATATGCATGTATATATTTAAGAAATATTTGCATGTATATACTGTATATAATTATATATAATTTATATTATATATAAATTTAAACATTTTATATATAAATAACAAATATTTCTTAAATACATACATGCCAATGTGTATTTATATATACAAAATAATTATGCACAGTACACACATATATCATTCATGTTCCAAATCTGTGTTTTTAGTAATTGTGGTGGTTTTTGGTTATAATTTTAACCTTTATATTATTTATTTCTTTTCATATTTGGTGCCATTGTTAATGTAAAATGATTTATTTGCAGCAGTTATTTTGAAAGTAAAGAGAACCCAACTAAGAAATTCTGAATGCTTGTTATTCTTTGGGTGGTTGGGAGTGGGGGGGCACCACCAAGCATTTATGCTTAGGGCACCCAAATGGCTAGCGCCGGCCCTGAATGTCGGGTTCGTCTTCTCTTTATTCCAGAACATTTGATGTTTTGTATTGATTATCTTTGAACTGACTATACATTTACCTGACATAATAAATTGCTACATTTTGATTATTCTAACTGACTTTGATATTATTTCATTAGAGTTTCAAACATTCGCTTATATTTAATAATGCACAGATATGATTAAAAACCTTTTCATTTATGGAGTCAGATGAAATAACCAAATGAAAAAAAATAGTTGTTTGCTTTTTCTTTTAAAAATGCTGTCATGAGCTTTAGTATTTGTCAGTAATACTTTCAGTTTCATATTACTGCTGACAGATAGTGGGAGGAGGTTAATCTTAATCTAAAAGTTAATCTTTCACAGGCTAGAAGAGGTGCTTGAGAACTGGACAAAGATAACAAGACATGTTTAATAACTTTATATGTAAAGTTCTTAATATGGCTAAATAATACAAACAAATGGGCTTAAATTAATTAAATTTGAGTTCAATTAAGTCAAATATTTAAAGGAATAATTAATTTCCCCAAGTTTTTATTATTTACACCACACATTTTTTATCACATTCACATTTTAAGCTCATTAATGTTTATGATAAATCATCAAATTTTTCTATATTACAGGCATGATTAGTGACCAAGACAAGACTGATCCCTGCTCAGGTAATGACACATTTCAAAACATTTCTTTATGAACACTGTGTAAGGGTATTGCATGGTTCTTTTCATTATGTTGTTGTAGTTTTTTTTACACTGGGTGGAGTGTGAGACATATACAATTTATACGATAGGTAGCCATAGAGGAAGAGGAAATTAGGTGCAGCAATGCATTATTAAGGCTGAATCTAAATATGCACAATTCATTGGAAAAACGTACCTGTGGCAACATTTTTGTAAAACGCAAAATACCAATACATACATATCACTGCAGTTGCCAACAGAAATAATCACCAAGCTAGTGAAACAACAAGCAGTTTTAATCATTTTCACACACAATTATCATTACAGGGGCAGATTATAGATTAATAAATATGTTTTAACGCGGCTCCTTGCGCAATTATGTTATGACCTCAAAACACTTTTTACCATAGTGCATGATTTGTAAACCAATATATATTGGAGTTTGCATCAACTGACCAGCTCCATTATGTTCAGTTCCCTTTCAGTTCGGTCACGTTCAACGTAGTCGGACATACCATTCTGATTAGGAATGCTTTGAGAGACCAATCTACTTCGAGTGTAATAAAACGAGCCAATGCACATTGGCATGCGATAATTGCATCAGCTGCTCGGCCTCGCAGCACAAGCATATAATGAGCAGCAGGTGCGTCGCATCTTTGCTTTTCGCTTAAGGGGGTCGCACACCGGACGAGAAGCGCAGCGCCGCGTCGCGCAGCGCCAGGTCTTTAAAATTCGAACACATTATTCTCTATGAGTGTACACACACCGGCGGCGCCATTCGGCGTCTGTCCGCGGCGCCCAGCTACGGCTCAGGACCTTGTTCAAAACCCTACCGCGCCACAGAGCGCCATTTGCATAGTTTTATATTAAATTTACATTTATTTGTCTCAAATCGTCGTTAATGTACATGGCTTCACCCCGTGCTGTTTTCACTCGGGTTAGCTAAACGCTAGCTAAATAAATACAATTGTATTATGTGACATAGTTGCCTAGACAACGGATAACGTTACAACAAAATAACAGACTCAACGTGATAGACACTTTTACTTGATTAACGTTCAAACATCAGCTATTATTCAATGAACATAAAAAAATAAATAATTAATCAAGATAAAACACACATCGTGCAGCTCTTCTACCAGGAGTTGATTCAAAATTGTGCTCGCGCCATTAGAATGTGCGCGTCCAGTGTGCGATACCTGGAGTTGTCCTAGACGTGGCGCGGCGCTGCACTGCGCTTCTCGTCCGGTGTGCGACCCCCTTAAGGAGCCGAGCGGTTGTCCTGCTCTGCAATCTTATCAGCGGGGGCTTTCACACTGGCAGTTTAGTTCGGAACGGGGCACGGTGCGCATGAAAAATCGCTAATGTGAACGCTGTCATGGGACCCGGGTGCGCACTGGGGTACCGAACCCGAGACTACCTGGAGGAGGTGGTCTGAGTTCGGTTGCTCCTGAACCGTGCCGCGGTTCGCGTGAATGTGAAAGCAACACGGACTCGGGTGCGCACTTGTTCAGGAAGTAAAGTAACCTGCGCATGCGTTTTTAGCTTATTGTGATGTATTTAGTTAAATAAAACGCTTGTAAGGGATTATAGTGTTGATGATTTACCTTGGAAACGAGCGAGAGTGAGCCTGCGTGCAGTGTATTCGTGCATTGCGCGTGGAATCAGGGCAACAAAGTTGGAAATCCACTGTCTCCTAAAAAGAGTCCGTTTGCAAGCAGCAGAAGTCCACCTTATGTGACACACGCACAGTAAACCTGTAGTGTTCACTCAACTGCGCATAATAGCAGCGAATTAATAAAAAAAAAAACAATATTGACCCACGTTCTGTTTTCTATCATGCGCCGTGCACGTTTGCGATGACGTCATATGCACGCAAACGCACCAGGGTTTGATAGAATCAAGTTGTGTGTGAAAACAGACCAACGCTGCGGGGGGCGCCGGGAACAAACGCGCTCGGGCTCGGACCGCAGCAAACGAGCCCAGTGTAAAAGCCCCCTGAGAGTGTTTTAACTTCAAAAAAAGAAGAAAACAAGTCTGCTTCTTCGGGAGAACGTCTCTTCAGAGCTGGATTAAACAGCGAAAGACATCTCACAGAGAGCAAAACAGCTGATTTCACAGCTCGAACATTGCGCCTTCAATGAGAATTTGAGTGCTCACATCAGGCTTGCACTATCGTCCTGTTTGTGTAGCCGCGACCATGACCCTGTACGCTTGGCACCAGAGAGAGCAGTTTCCTGAAAGAGCATACACGGTTTGACAGTGCATTTTTCAAGATGTCATTCAAACCGTGTATTTCTGGATGCAGTCGTTTCCTGTCCTCATTTGAAGGCCACGATCAATGTTTCACATGCCAGGGCTTAAAGGCATACTATGCAGGAATTCTGTTTTTGTCAAACAGCGACCCCTAGAGTCGCTGTGGAGTACCTGTATGTAACGTTACTGTCGTAAATAGCACTCAAACAGAGATGTCTCTGCACTCACGGCCTGATCCCCTCCCCCTGTATAATGGTACCTGTTCAGTAGGATGGAAGCTGTAACCAGTGGAAATAAGGTGTGGCCCCTTTAAGAGCTGCGCGCGCCCTGTTCAACTGTCGGCAGTCTGTATTGTATGTGCGCCTCGAACACCACATGTATGCGGGTTATTTCTGTTTGATGCTCATTCTTATCCTATTTTTGTTTATCAAGTAACGCTGTGGACAGTAGAATGTGTGACAGATAGTTACACGAGTTCGATTGGGCAATAAAGTGCAAGTTGTGAGATGCCAATTGCCTCCGTGATTAACTTCATGACTTCATCTGTGAGCTATCCCTATTTTTCCTCCTGACACAACGCGTTACAAAGCGTCGGACATCAAACAGGCACAGATAACTTTCGAAGATGTCTACTAGTCCATCAACAAGAACGCCAGGTCAGCATCGCTGTTGCATCCATTGCTGCTTGTTAGCTCTCGCCAGTGAGTGAAAGCCTGACCGAGTGAGACTTTTGTCCGGTTCTGCACGCGGCCAGTTTCTCGTTTTCTTTTCCTTGACTCTTCCGACCGCGTTTTCTTCGTCGACCCTGCCATGATTCACTTATGAAATGCATGCTAGTGTCTTCCATAGAGGCTGCTTTATAGATTGTTGATGTATGTGACGTCGTGCCGTAAGGCAAGTCGTGATTCTCGCGAGATTTGTCGGGGGCGCTCCTCTCAAACTTGCATTGCTGGTTTTTCCAGCGGCGTCCCCCCCAAGCTTTACTACCAGGATGATTCGCCCTACTATGAGTTTGTTTACCACCGAAATGACTTTGAAGCTGTTATATTAAGGTACAATTATTACATAGTGTGCCTTTAAGCGTGCAGAGACTGTGTTTGTGGGTAGGGGTGTAAATATTAATTGATTCGTATCGATCCATCGATTATACAGCCAACGATTTGATGCATCGATGCGTCTGCAAGAGTATCGATTAATGTGTTTATTTTGCCGCCTGTCTGTTCGCCTGTCTAGTTTCAGCATCCGCTCCGACATATTATGCGTACAACCTATTCCTAAGCTGCGGGTGGCGCTAACCTCATTACTGTCTTCTACTTCACACGCGTTACTTACGTTTCACAGTCTATCTATGTTTGTCAAATCTATCTATGTTCTTTAACACTCACGCCACCGGCCTCGCGCCATTCTCTCACGTCGGCCGCTTCCTGCTCGCCACAAATACTGTTTCTGTATTCTCAATAAAAGGCTAACTATCATGATTAAAGTTACAGCACTGGCCCTCGGCCAGACAATGTCCACTCTGGGGGTACAGGAGCGCCCCCTGGCTAAACATTGGTGCTAGACATTGCCAAAGTTCGCTTTCTCGATGCTCCCATCTCACGAGGTGGCCTTTTTCGGTGACACTGTTGGAGACTGTGCCCAGTAGTTCTCAAAAGTTTAGAAACAGGCTGAGGTAACCAAGAGCTTTCCCTGATGTGCTACCTGACTCACTCGGGGGCTGCTCCTCAGTCTATTCGTCGCCAACGGTGTCAGTCCCCTGCACACACCAACACACCAACATGTTCCAGCATTGCAATCACACCAGATATTTATATTATATATATATTATATATAATATATATATTATATAGATATATATATTATATATTTATTTTCTTCGATAGGAATTACCTAAATTTCTGTTTGGCTCCTGATCTGTCTCACGCCTGGGAGGCTCAAAATTGTATGGCTGTGGGCCATCGTAGGTTTGAGGGGGATTTTGGATCTCCTTAGACTCAAAACTCTCCATACTTGAATTGAACTTTTTTGGCACGTCTCCCTCTTCTGACGTCACAGCTCAGCTGTGTTTTAAAAATATAATCTTGACAGAAATGGCTATAAAGCTTACTGTAGGGCAATTACAGTAATAATTTTAATGATAATTACATTTTCACTCAGACATCTAACCCTTATTTAATATATCTTAAAAAAAAATGTAACCTGACATACACACTTAAACTGTTTATGACTGACTAAATCTCACAAATGTTGAATTCAGATGAAATGGAAAAATGGGGGGTCACCATCTTACCATATCCAACTTAGATGAAACGGTGTTTGCCATATTGTCAAAAATGATCTAATACAAGATATATTTGTAATTGCCTTAAAGGGTTAAAAAAAAGGTTAAGTTTCTCCTTCATGAACTTGTTTCATCACTGTTTCTTTCTCGGCTGCATTCTGAACATACCTATTGACAGATGGGCGGAGTTTCTGACGTTCGGTTATATAGATCTCTGTGGGAAATAAGCTGCGTCACTTTGCCTTCACAACTTTGAAGAGGAACATTACCAAATAAAATGGTAAGGAAATAGCGAATTACATTTATATGAAACAAAGTTTATTTATGTGTTCATTCTTTGCTGTTGTGTAAAAAATAAATTTCTTTAAAATTTCTTTGAATCAATTTCTTTTAGACAATTCAGTTTAATTAAATAAATAAATAAATAAATGAAGGTTGGGAAAAAAAATGTTGTAAATGTAAATTACATTTTGGTTAGTGTAATATTGTTTTGGTAATCTAAATAAAGTTATATTTATAGATAAATAGCAAAAGGAAATACTAATGAATTGAAAATATGTGACAAAAGGCATATTCTTCTCATCACACCATAGGCTACAGCATGCTGTAAGAAATGTGGGTTGATGAAAAACTACAATGGATCATTACCGTATGTATTTATTTCATATGAGTTATGGCTTTTTAATGTGCATTGGAAGATTTGTTTTTACCAGTGAAAATATAAATGCTTTAACGTACTCCAAGCTGCATCAATACTTCTTAAACGACTCATTTTTAAACTTAAGGTATAGATGTAAGTGTGACCCTGAGGAAGAGCCCAACCCTTTTCCTCTGGTAAGAGCGACAAACTAATTCTTTACAAGCAATGAATTGAAAGGACAGGGATTTTTTTAAATATTTCTTTCTAGGACAGTGTTTACTGTAACTAAACCCAATAACAAAGGTTTCAGTCAGTAAGTTAGAACATGTAGAAAAACATTTCTTATTTTATATTTTCTCTTAAATGCAGGCATTGTGTCAGTCAAACAACAGCATCCAGAAGTCCATGGTCGCACCAACAAACGGGGTAATGACTCGATTTCACAACAACATTGAGCAAGGTGTTCAGACATATCAACGTGTGATCATGAAGGACGGCCGCACTGTTGCAACTGAAGAGTTCAGGTGTTATTCGTTCGATTAAAGGCTGTTTAAGTCACCACATCAATGTAATTATTCATGTTATGAAATTCTAAGTACTTGTGAGGGTTTATAAGTTATATGCTGTGTATTCTCAGTGATTTCTTTTGTCTGCAAATTGAGTTTCATTTGATCCATAATGTGTTGACATGTTGCCATTAAAACTTAATTGAACTTTCAGAAACCAGTTGAGTTGCCTGATAGTAAAATAAACTGATCTCAAGGCTAACAGACAGACTGAACAGAAAGAGATCCAAAAAATACTTTAAGAACCGTATTTAAAAAGTTATTCATTACAAGGAATTAGAGAGGAATTGACCGATTAAAGGCTGCTTGAAAATAAGGAAAATGTGTTTATAATGTAATGAAAAAGTCTTTCTACTGTTTCATATCTTATGAAGTATAGAGTATACTATTCATAAAATGATGATGACTGCTGTAATGCTTCTGTCTATAATAATTCTGTCTACTGACTATGTGCTTTACTATACTGTAATTTGTTATGGTTATTGTCATGACATCAACTTAGTGCATGTAAGGGTTGATAAGTGGAATACTGTGTATTCTCAGTGATTTCTTTTGACAGTAAATTGAGTTGGAAGTCCATAATGTGTTGACATTGCCATTAAAGTGTACAAATTCAATCGCTATTCCCACCATTAACTATTAACATCGAATCCATTTAGCTATTTAATGCCTTCATTTTTTTCCTACAGGTAAATATTATTGAGTAATGGAAAAGTGACTAGATATACTGATCTGATATGAAACAAAGTCTCATGAGAGCTGCCAGCTTTCAAATTCTGTTAATTTTATCACAAAACAAAAACAATTAAAGCTGCAAGCAGCATTTATCGGTGTTTAAGCAGTTAAGGCCTTTAAGCACAAAAGCATCAAAAGACATTAAGTTTTATTTAGCATACATTTAACCACTGACATAATATTTGGAAAAGACCATTTACAGCCAATACTGGCAATTTACCATAGGAAATATATGGTTTTAAAGCTTTTTAACAGTTATAGCGCCACCGATGGTCCGATCTCCATTAAATTTTGCATGCTATTTATTTTTATTTATGATTTATTTATGACGTTGCTTGAACCCCTAATAATAGCCTACCGGTTGGTTTTGGCGCTCTTTAATGTGGCGCGAGAGATCACTGTAGGCCTAGCTACTTCCTCTTTACTATGTTACAGAACGAAATAAACACGAATGAAAATCAGAAAATATGTTGAAAGATACAGCCCAACTTACCGAAATCCGTATCATGTCTCTCATGTAATCGCTCAATCAGTGTTTCAACCACAGAAAGACCATCTCCGCCCCCTGATCCCTAAACCCACCCCTAATCCCTAAACCCACCCCTAATCCTACCCATCTCCACCCCTCGGATCTTGATCGAGTAGCCCCAGAGTGCAGTCTGGACGATGGGGCGAGGCGACAGTTTTGGGCGGGGCGACACGTGTCGCTCCGCCCACACCTGATTTTATTGGCTTATAATACAGCACTCTTTTATTGGCGTAGATGCTTAAGGCATGAGCATGCGCATTCCATTATGTACGAGTCTATGGTAGGAGTTTATGGATGATCTACGACGCTGTTTGGCCATAGCTACTACAGAAATATTAAGTTATAACCATGGCGATTTCCTATTTCAGTAACGATCAGCCAAGTGAATGACGCGCTATAATGTAAAACATCTCAATGAAGTAGGCCTACAGGTGCTGTGTCACCAAGCGTTCGTTTTTAAACAATAACTTAATCAATTCTGTGTCTTAAGTACAATAAAACAGCAATAGATCTTAACTAAAATTACCATGGTAAACCGATAAGATAGCCATACGATTAAAGTATTTAATAGTTCTTTAATACGGCCAAATCATTCATAAAATCGACTCCTCCCCGTGGATCTTATGTACTGCATTGAGGTGCTACTGGGAAAACAGCTTGCAAACAATGTCACGTAGGCGGCCTAACTCAAAAAAGCATTCGTTTACCATTAACTTGATAGTCAGCAAGACACAGACCGCTCTCGCCAGTCGCCACCAAGTGGACAGCGGTGAAAATTACAGTTACAATTCACAAATTAGATCAAATGACGGTTGGATTTCAGATTTGTCGGTCACTGCTAAAAAAAATCGTCAAAATGACGAAAAATGTTCGGTTAACGCGACCTCTGGACGAAAGCGAGTGTTTTTTTGTTTATAGCTTTATTGGAGATGACTAAATCTATTAATTTAAAAGATAGCCTACACCCTCAAATTTCTGTTAAATTATTTCCTGAAAATCATATCCTACCTTTAACCACTTATGGCTGGAAAAGGGAAAATGAATCTTGGAAGTACCAGGTGAATTAATGCCATGCATCTCACAAGACTGCAAACAAGCTGTCAGTAGGCTAGGCTAACATTTAGGCTATCCTCTGTGACATTTTGCAAAGACAAGCTTTTCATGGTATTTAACAAGTTTTAATCTATTATTAAAGGCTGTTTAAAAATAAGGAAAATGTATTTTTAATGCTGTTTGAAAAATAAGGAAAATGTATTTTTAATGTATTTTTTTCTTTCTGTGCTGTTTCATATCGTATGAAATAGAATAGGCCTACATAAAATGATGACTTCTGTATGTAGGCTATGCTTTGCTTCACCTAAATTAGATGTTGATTCTTTCTACTGACTATTTGCTTTAAAGCCTTGTTCTGGCATGAAACTCTAGGTGGCGCAGGCTGATAGGTCCTTAATTCATTTGATAGTGATCACATCATTTTCTATATCGCGCAGCTTATTGTTTGCAGTTGCATCAGCAGCCAATGAGCTGTGGCTCAACATTCAAATACGGGTAGTGTTGCTTTTAGCAGCAAAATTTGATTGTGTAATGAAAAGTGACTTGAAATGACATAGCCTACTAGCCTGACTTCGTCATACTCATATTCTAGTCAGAATGTGAGTCTGATACTGCTCCATGGCCCTGTCCTAAATGGCACACTCAGGACTTGTGGACTTCCTCAGAGTCCACACTTCGGTGAGGTCATGTAGTGCAGACCTAATAGGGCCCTTAGCGCGAGTCCGCGAGGGCACATTGAGAGGTATTTTTGGGACAGACTCGATCGTCACGCCGGAAACAGGAAGACGGTCTGATTGTTGTTATGGACAGGAGCTACAGGTTTGGGGAAATATGCTGCCTATTGTTGTTGTGTTTACATATGACTCAGTAAAGCCCTGTTCTATTTATTTAATGAATCATAATGCGATCGTATTATTTAGCTCGCTATTATTAGCCTATGTTTGAGACATCTGGTCGATGATCATAATGTTTGTATAAACTTGTCATAAAAACCGTAATGATAATTACACTTAAATATTTTCTTCTCAGCCATGTTAACAATTGTCCGTGAGCGAAATCTCCTCCCATCCGTTGTCTGATTGGCCTTTCGCAAGGATTCCTGGGTAGTTAAAGTGCGTGGAGCCTGCATCTATGCAGGCTTCGCGGAAGACCGCTTCAAGGGTACAAAGGGGGCGCTGCTGAGCACACTTCAGAGCGTTAAAATGCTAAATGGGACGGCCTACGGACTCGTAGACTCGGCGAGCACGCGCAATTTAAGTCCACGAGACCGAAAGTCCGCATGAAGTGCGCCATTTGGGACAGGGCCCATATAGGGCTTTGATTATGAGGCGTGTGTTAACCGAACCAGGAAAAAAAAAACTCTGCAATCAATTGAATAGACCTACAACCAATCAGAGCAACGCAGTAATTGTTTTTTTTTTATGAGCTACGCAAATTGTCAACAGAACTCAACTACACGCACACTGAAGGAAGTAGTAAAATAATGAGTGTTGCTTCTTTTACTTGGTCCTCCATGAGTGCGACCAAAGGAGAAACCACAACGACCACAGGGTTTTCATTGCGTCCCGTCTTCTTAGCGACCATCGGAGCCAGCTGATAAAATAAACTTTTGCCGAATCCAGTAGGAAGGACGGCAAACACATCTTTCCGATCGACAAATGCCTTGATTGCAGTTCTATGTTCGTCTTTTAAAATGAATGCGCTGTCGATTTCTTTTACAACAGACGCGATAGCGGGATCTCTACATCTCAGTTCTCCAGCTGCAGTCATCTCTGAGGGAAACCAGTTCAACCCAAGCGCTCTTTGATAATGTGATGATTACGTAACTGCAGATCATCTGTCCATCATCGTATAAAGCCCGCCCTAGCAATTTGATTGGCCCGACTAATTCTGAACCGATCATAATTACTCCTCAATGGATCGAGTCCAGACCGAACTTCCCGACCAAAAAATGTTGTGGGCTGGGTTCAGGCTGGCATCCAGGCTAATAGCCTACTGTTCATTCCTATGTATTTGCGGTATATTGTCATGCATGATCATCTAAAGAAAGACACTGATCTGAAGACTGAACAGAAAACAAGAAAGATCAGAAATCCCTAAGATATAATAATTTTGCAAAGATGGTATTTAACAAGTTATTCATTACAAGGAATTATAGAGAGCTGTGATGAATTATGGGAACAAATGGGATGACAGGGACCTCTGGTGGTGGAACGGAGAATTCATAAGAGGAACTGGAAAATTTTAAAATTTGACTCGGAATTGACTCGGAAAAGTCATAAAAATAAGTCAAATCTCAAAAAGTCATGGACATTCCTATAGTGAATACACATTTTACATTCGGCTCTAAAATATTTCATCTGCTAGATTTGTGAAAAGCAGAAAATGCTTGCAAGCCAGAGTCTTTCTGTTTATAGCTTTATTGGAGATGACTAAATCTATGAATTTAAAAGCTGGATACACCCTCAAATTTATTTTAAAAGATTTCCTGAAAACTTTTATCTTTCATCTCTGATTACTGGAAAGGGGAAATTAATTGTAAAAAATTGTGCAAATCTTGGAAGTAGCAGGTGCATAAATATGATAAATTCCATGCATCACAAGACAAATGCATACAAATCTGTCATTAACATTTATCCTCTGTGGCATAATATCAAGAGCTTTGACATTTCCCAAGATCTTTTTTTTGTCAGTTTTAATTGCATGACTGAGCAGTGAATTTTTACTATTCTTTATTCGGTTTCAAATCCATCTTAGAGACATTAATGCGCTGCTGTCCTTGTAAGAACAACCAACACATTTTTTTTTAAAATCTTCTGTACATTTTTAAGTCTGTCTGGAAATCAGTGTGTCAATTTTTCTGAAGAAAATTTGAGTAAATAATAATTATAATAATAGCTGAAATATGAAGGTATTGTCACAGATGAAGCAGAACTTTTAGAAGTATTCCTCTAGACTCGGGACATTAGAAATGTTCTTGTGTTTTAAGACAGTCTTTTTCTGGCATGCCTTTGTCATTTCTGTTGTTAAAGAACTATGATTACAGTGACAGACCTGCTTTTCAAATAAGTGGAACCACAAGCCCGCAGGGAAAAAAAGAATCGCTTTATCCTCTTTAGCTTTCAAACATTTAAAATTTGCAAACAATCCATGAATTCCATGATTGATTATTGCTTCAGTCCCCTTTGAATACTTCAAACACATGAATTCTAGTTTAGCATCTTTAAGAAATACGTTCAGTTTCTTTTACTGATAGGTTGGAGATTCTGTTATTTGGGATTCCTTCCATTGATCTCTGTGGGCTCAGTTTACTACAGCTTTGCAGAGGAGCTTTAACAGGGGAAATGGTAAGGAAATAATACATTACTTTTGAATGAAATATTTAACACTTTAGAATACTGTTCCGTAATTGATGAATAACTACACAGGAGCAAATGAGTAACACAATATTAACATTCTAATAACTACTATTAACTAACAAGAAACTCTGATTAACGAATTAGTATTAATAATATAGAATTAATAGCGCTCAGTTCAATGTGGTATAGTTCACTATTGGCTAATCATTTTTTTTTCATACCATTCAGAGAACTACAAAGAACTACTATATTCAGGTTCATAATTAATGTGAATATAATGTATTAATCCTAAAGTGAAGATCATGGTAACCCACTAGTAATGACTCAAGTATTACCAAATCAAGTATTACCAAAAATCAAGTATTACCTTCAAGTCAAGTCAAGTCAAGTCACCTTCATTTATATAGCGCTTTTAATAATATGGATTGTTTCAAAGCAGCTTTGTGATAATAGGAAATTAAAGTAACAGAGATTGTTTTGTCTTTACAGCAGCTCTGGAATAAATTTATTGTCCAGCTAAAGTTAGTTTTGATTGATTCACTTCCGTTGCAAAGATCATTATTAACTTAGGGGCCGCTTACATGACACTGTTCTAACAGAAAACCCTTAACGCGTTCCGGCCCACTCATTCGCAGAATATTTATCGCTTCCGAGTAGCCATGTGAACCGGAACTGTTTTGACAACGTGTCATCTGTACAGAGGTAAAGGAAAGGAGAAGGAGGCCTTGCAGGGGAGAGACTTTGACACTTCAGGATTGCGTTGTCGTCGTGTCCAGGCGCAGGTCCTACATCAGATCTGGATACGGCCTGGATCCGTCGGACTTCAGAAGGAATGACTTATTTGGATCATGTATTCTAAAGTGAAAAGCATGATAACTCATTATTATTGACTGAAGTCAAGGAATTACTATCCAAAACCTTTAAAAAAAACTTAAAAGCTTACAATGACTTCAGTCATTACTGAGTTATCATGCTTTTCACTTTAGAATACGGATCCTTCCGAAGGATGTAGTAAAACAGGAGTCATTACTATCCAATAAACACTTTAAAAGCTACAATGATTTCAGACATTACTAGAGAATAATCAATTTCAATATTGCTTCTGATCCAAATTATTAGTAATTTCTTCAGAAGTATTTGGTAATACTTGAGTCTTTATATATATATATATAGCCTATATATACTAAAAAAAATCTAGAAATTAATGAAATTCATCATCAAATGCATATTAAGTACAATTCAGTTTACAGTTGACAGTCGAATCCATCTGGATTAGAGACATTTTGGACTTGTTGCATTGAAATGCATTGACATATTATTTCATGTATCATGGAGAAAACAACCGACATGGCTTATAAATGATCTTCAGCGAATGTTTTTAATGAATTGACTGTTTATTGTGTAACTAAAATTCTCTGTACTGTATGTTTTGCCCTTCAAAGTTTTTTACTTTCTGTTTTACTTTTAGATGACTGACTGCTCGTGGGTGGCGATCATCTGGTGATAGGGTTTTTTTTGTTTGTCTTTCTGTCTGACTGTCAAGACGCTGTTTTCAAGACATTTGTTTGCAGTGGTAAGTCACACTAACTGTACTATTTCTTTAAATAATATATTACATTTACATTACAAGTAAACGTCTAGAAATTATGTTTGACAGAATCAGGTGTATGCAAACCCATAGAATTTAATTTATTGCTCATCAATTCTTGAGGTTGTATTATTGGTTCATTGGCTATTACTGGCTCTTGATTGCATACTGATGATTTAAAATTCTTCGAAATACCACACAATTGTTAATTATAATTTTTTTGAGCCTTTAATCCAACACAATTACAGTACCTTTAAATATAAAAACACACTGGTCAGAATTCAAGAACAAGAGGGACAACATTTTTTAAATTTTTTCTGTAACTAGTGTTTGATGTTTAACATAGACTTTAACTGGAAACTCTGATAACCAGAGGGGTTAAAAACTATATGACGAGCCACTTTAAATGAAATCAAAGGTGTAGAAATGTCTAAAAGAGAGTTTATTCATTTAAAGATAAATAATTCAATTTGAACCTTAAAGAAAATAAATAAATCAGTGACACACACATCCTTTATATATCATGTATCTTTAAATAAATAAATAAACACTATTGCATTGTGTCAGTTCACATGGTCTTTGATGTAGATTGTAATGTAACAGGATTCCTCAGCATCCATACAATTAATTTAATTACAATCAATTAAACAATGAATTAATCTGAATTTTGAATTGTTTCTCCAGATGGCTTTTTCAGCTACTACTTATGGTAAAGGAAACTTTGGAAAGGTGTATAAAGTAACATTTGGAAATACCCGTGCAGCTCTTAAGAAGGTGCCCTGTACTGTCGTAACTAAAGAAGAAATTCAGAAAGAGAAAAATATATATCGGTGAGTATTTGAATATGCGCTCAAATTATTTATTTTGGTTTATTTCTGATTGAAAATGAACGATCCATCCATCCATCCATCTTCTTCCGCTTATCCGGGGCCGGGTCGCGGGGGCAGCAGTCTGAGCAGAGATGCCCAGACTTCCCTCTCCCTGGCCACTTCCTCCAGCTCTTCCGGGGGGACACCAAGGCGTTCCCAGGCCAGCCGGGAGACATAGTCTCTCCAGCGTGTCCTAGGTCTTCCCCGGGGTCTCCTCCCAGTGGGACGTGCCCGGAACACCTCCCCGGGAAGGCGACCAGGAGGCATCCGGAACAGATGCCCGAGCCACCTCAGCTGACCCCTCTCGATGTGGAGGAGCAGCGGCTCTACTCTGAGCTCCTCCCGAGTGACCGAGCTTCTCACCCTATCTCTAAGGGATCGCCCAGCCACCCTGCGGAGAAAGCTCATTTCGGCCGCCTGTATCTGGGATCTTGTCCTTTCGGTCATGACCCAAAGCTCATGACCATAGGTGAGAGTAGGAACGTAGATTGACCGGTAAATCGAGAGCTTTGCCTTACGGCTCAGCTCCTTCTTCACCACAACAGACCGGTACATCGACCGCATTACTGCAGAAGCTGCACCGATTCGTCTATCAATCTCCCGTTCCATCCTTCCCTCACTCGTGAACAAAACCCCAAGATACTTAAACTCCTCCACTTGAGGAAGGATCTCTCCACCAACCTGAAGTGAGCAAGCCACCCTTTTCCGACTGAGGACCATGGCCTCGGATTTGGAGGTGCTGATTTTCATCCCAGCCGCTTCACACTCGGCTGCAAACCGTCCCAGTGCATGCTGAAGGTCCTGGTGTGAAGGGGCCAACACGACAACATCATCCGCAAAAAGCAGCAACGAAATCGCGTGGTCCCCAAACCTGATACCCTCCGGCCCCTGGCTGCGCCTAGAAATTCTGTCCATAAAAACCATGAACAGAACCGGCGACAAAGGGCAGCCCTGCCGGAGTCCAACATGCACCGGGAAGAAGTCTGACTTACTACCGGCAATGCGAACCAAGCTCCTGCTTCGGTCATACAGGGACCGGACAGCCCTTAGCAAAGGACACCGGACCCCATACTCCCGGAGCACCCTCCACAGGCCGCCGCGAGGGATACAGTCGAATGCCTTCTCCAAATCCACAAAGCACATGTGGACTGGTTGGGCAAACTCCCATGAACCCTCCAGCACCCTGTAGAGAGTATAGAGCTGGTCCAGTGTTCCACGGCCTGGACGAAAACCGCACTGTTCCTCCTGAATCCGAGGTTCCACTATCGGCCGTATTCTCCTCTCCAGTACCCTGGCATAGACTTTCCCAGGGAGGCTGAGAAGTGTGATCCCCCTGTAGTTGGAACACACCCTCCGGTCCCCCTTCTTAAAAAGAGGGACCACCACCCCGGTTTGCCATCCCAGAGGCACTGTCCCCGACCGCCACGCGATGCTGCAGAGGCGTGTCAGCCAAGACAGCCCCACAACATCCAGAGACTTGAGGTACTCAGGGCGGATCTCATCCACCCCCGGTGCCTTGCCACCGAGGAGTTTCTTGACTACCTCGGTGACCTCAGATGGACGAGTCCACCTCTGAGCCCTCAGCCTCTGCTTCCTCAATAGAAGACGTGACGGCGGGATTGAGGAGATTCTCGAAGTATTCCTTCCACCGTCCGACGACATCCCCAGTTGAGGTCAACAGCCGCCCACCTCCACTGTAAACAGCGTTGGTAGGGCATTGTTTCCCTCTCCTGAGGCGCCAGACAGTTTGCCAGAATCTCTTCGAGGCCAGCCGATAGTCCTTCTCCATGGCCTCACCGAACTCCTCCCAGGCCCGAGTTTTTGCCTCCACAACCACCCGGGCTGCAGTCCGCTTGGCCTGCCGGTATCTGTCAGCTGCCTCAGGAGTCCCACAAGCCAACCAGGCCCGATAGGACTCCTTCTTCAGCTTGACGGCATCCTTTACTTCCGGTGTCCACCACCGGGTTCGGGGATTGCCGCCTCGACAGGCACCGGAGACCTTACGGCCACAGCTCCGAGCAGCCGCTTCGACAATGGAGGTGGAGAACATGGTCCACTCAGACTCAATATCTCCAGCCTCCCTCGGGATCCGGTCGTGGCTCCACCGGAGGTGGGAGTTGAAGATCTCTCTGACAGGAGACTCGGCCAAACGTTCCCAGCAAACCCTTACAGTACGCTTGGGTCTGCCGAGTCTGTCCAGCCTCCTCCCCCGCCATCGGATCCAACTCACCACCAGGTGGTGATCAGTTGACAGCTCCGCCCCTCTCTTCACCCGAGAGTCCAAGACATACGGCCGCAGGTCAGATGAAACGACCACAAAGTCGATCATCGACCTGCGACCTAGGGCGTCCTGGTGCCACGTGCACTGGTGGACACCCTTATGCTTGAACATGGTGTTCGTTATGGACAAACTGTAACTAGCACAGAAGTCCAATAACTGAACACCGCTCTGGTTCAGGTCGGGGGGGCCGTTCCTCCCAATCACGCCCCTCCAGGTGTCACTGTCGCTGCCCACGTGAGTGTTGAAGTCCCCCAGTAGAACGACGGAGTCCCCAGTCGGAGCACTTTCCAGCATTTCTCCCAGAGACCCCAAGAAGGCCGGGTACTCTGCACTGCCGTTCGGCCCGTAGGCACACACGACAGTGAGAGACCTATCCCCGACCCGTAGGCGCAGGGAAACGACCCTCTCGTTCACCGGGGTAAACTCCAACACATGGCGGCTGAGCTGGGGGGCTATAAGCAAACCCACACCAGCCCGTCGCCTCTCACCATGGGCAACTCCAGAGTGGTGAAGAGTCCATCCTCTCTCAAGGAGTGTGGTTCCAGAGCCCAAGCCATGCGTAGAGGTGATCCCGACTATCTCTAGTCGGAACCTCTCAACCTCACGCACCATCTCAGGCTCCTTCCCTGCCAGCGAGGTGATGTTCCACGTCCCTAAGGCTAGTTTCCGTGTCCAGGGATCGGTTCGTCGAGGTCCCCGCCTTCGACTGCCACCCAATCCTCTCTGCACCGGCCCCTTACGGCTCTTCCTGCAGGTGGTGAGCCCACGGGAAGGCGGTCCCACGTCACTCCTTCGGGCTGAGCCCGGCCGGACCCCGTGGGGAGAGGCCCGGCCACCAGGCGCTCGCATACGAGCCCCAACCCCGGGCCTGGCTCCAGGGTGGGGCCCCGGCTGTGCCATACCGGGCGACGTCACGGTCCTTGGATGTTTGTCCATCATGAACTAATGCAGCACAATTCTTGCACATTTTGTGCAACTTACCTGCATTCAATTCATCCAAATTAGTAAATTACCCTTCATCCATTTATCATGGATACTGCCTTTTATGATATATTTCATATTTTGCACAAGTGATCTTATTGTAGGTCATTGCGTCATTCCAATGTGGTGAAGCTCCTGGCAGATCCCTGGCTCGACTCCAATGGTATGTGGAATATTCCCTTGGAATTAATTTCTGGGAAAACTCTGGAAAAACTCATGTTCAGCTCACAGTCATACATGGAGGTAAAATGACATTTTATTGATTTATTTGTTCGTTTGTTTTGTTAAAAATTCAAAGATTCATTCATTTTTAACTGATTACAATATTTTCTCAAAGGTACACTATGTAACTTTTGGCCCTTTAGCAGTTAATAAACAAACAAAAAATATGCATTTTACAGAAGAACATTGTTTTGGTTGTGCTTCAGGTAAGCGTGACTGTGAATATGACGCTTCACGATAGATGCTTTACACTGAACTCAGTTAGAGAGCTACATATGAAAATAAACCTCTTCAATAAAATACCTTACTCATGTTGAATAAGAAAAACACCAGCCATGTCTAAGCTAAGCCAATGTTGATTCTTGTTTCATTAAGAGCTCTGTCACATTCTCTTTTTTTGCCAGCAGACTCTGTTGACCGTATAGTTTACGATTCCCGGAGGTTAGAGATTTAGCGTGCTGCATGTTAGTGTTGTCAAATATATACATATTTTTTGATATAGCTATCAATACTGAAATATCTAAAATGGCTCCCATACATTTTCCACAGTTTCAATTTGATTTCTGTCCGACAGCAAGTTGATACTCACCTTCCTCTCATTCACTCCTCTCATTCGCTCCTGTTGAACAAAGTTGGTGTTACAGGGCCCGAATTTCAGCCCAGGATAACAAATATTACACATAATGTAACTCATTCCCGCAGCTTTCACCCTCACTGCTCTTGACTAAATCGCTTTTGTAACTTTAATTGTAAGGATTATTCTTTAGCCTATTTAACTTGTCTTTTTATTTTATTTTATTTTATTTTATTTTATTTTATTTTATTTTATTTTATTTTATTTTATTTTATTTTATTTTATTTTATTTTATTTTATTTTATTTTATTTTATTCAAAGTTGGAAATCATGCTTCCTTTAAGCAACAAAATTACCCAATTGTAAAAACACAAATACATTGAGTGAGCAAACATTTAGGTGAGAAAAAATATATGGCAGGTTTTCCCAGTGGTTTCGAAAATGGTATAAGGTATCGATATTTTTCATATCTAAGTTAAAAATTCTAGTATCAGGCGTATATGCAATTTCCTGCGAAAACCATCCCGACAGAAAATATACACTCACTGGATAATAGGCTTGATAGTGAATCAGGGTAAGACAGGAACACGTTTTGGAAGAAGGATTGATAATGTATTGACTCATTATTTAAATTTAGCAAACAAAGTTACATAAAACTTGGCATAGTAAAACAATATCCATTAAATAATGCATCTCATCCAAACGGTTTTTAATCGTGATGCAATTAGAACCATTTTGAAATCCCTAAAGAACATTATGTAAACATTTTTCCTTAGTGTAAACAATATTTGAATGATCTGAGGAACCTTTTTCCACTATAAAAAAATGAAAGTTTTTGTGCAATGAAAGGTTCCATGGATATGAACAGTTCTTCAAGGATTATATATATTAATTTATTTTCTTTCTCTACAGCTAACAAAGCCAGTCATAATCACCATAATCAATGGTATGTGTGAAGGCCTCGCTTACATGCACAGCAAGAGTATCGTCCACCAGGACCTCAAGCCTGACAACATCATGGTGAGATGCTGTGTGTGTCCAGGGTTTTTCACAAACAGTTGTCCTGTAGACAGACATGCGGTTAATGATGGTCCCCCCCCCCACACACACACACAGACACACACACACATGATTTTGAGTCAATTTAAAATATTTTGAGGAATTTTTCTCTAGAAACTTTTCTTTCTAAAAAAGTTCTACATTCTGAAGATTGGTTATGAATGAACAATGGTTTTTCAGTGCATGTTGTTGCATCTTCTCATCATGAGTGACTTATAAACTAAAACTCCCAAAATCGTAGACTCTTATCAGATAATACAGCTCAGTCATCATTACAGCGTGTCTCATTTAAACCTGTCTCATTCACAGGTGGAACGCAGCACTTATCGGGCTGTCATAATTGACTTGGGACTCGCCAGATTTCAGAAGAACGGCCTTTGTTTTGGCACAGAAGGAGGCAATTGGTGTTACTCCGCTCCCGAGATTTTCCAAGGAAAATACAGAGACCAGTACTCTGATGTGTGGGCGATGGGCAAAATCCTAGCAGAGCTCCTGATCGTGCCCAGAGCGAGACTCCCTCCCAACATCACCCCTGTTCATGTGGTTGCAGCCATGAATATGAATCCATATGATCTCCCGGTCTCTAGAATGGTGAACAGACTTGTTTTATTCAGACCTACAATGGCGCAGATCTTAGGACAGATTGTTCAGGCAGGGAGAATGTGGATTTTGTATACTAGCTTTTTAGGGAATGTAGGAATAGCTTTTTAAAAGATTGGCAATGAGTGTTTTACTATTCTAAATTTAGAAAACAAACTCCTTACATTTCACTCAATTCAGTCAAATCTAATTATTAATCAACCCATATATTAAAACAAACAACACAACTGTTTGCCACTGAAAAAGAAATTATCATAACATTTCAAATGAAGCCTGTTTTTATTCCATTAAACCGACACTGATCATATAATATATATAGGCCTATATTTTACTGAATTGAGTGAAATGAAAGGAGTTTTTTTTTTGTAAATGAATAAAAATCTATTTGACACATCGGTTGAGAATCGGGATCGTAACACATACTATAGGTTCACTTTCAGAAACTATTCTGGGAAGAAACTGTTACTGCTCAGAAGTTGCTCTTCATGTCTCTCAGAACAGAAGACTTCATGGAGATCTCATGCGTGTTTCAGATGTTTCTTATAAAACAGTGGCAGTTTCTTTCAGTTTGTAGTTCAACCACTAGAGGGTGTGTTTGGTCACAAACAATGTTCATCCAAGTTCCAACACAGGAAGTTGGTTTAATAATATAGATATTGTTGTAATAGACAAAGAAGAAAAAAAATATATATTTTTTAACATATCTGTATACTAACATTAATCATATGCACGAATATGGTTAAAAAACCCGAGTTGCTGTTTTTTTTCCATATGACACCTTCTGGGTGTGTAATTCTCTTGAATGTTTTGAGGAAATTCGTCAGTTTAAAAAGAAATGCATTCTTATGCACATTCTTGCATGTTTCTTGTGTCTCCCAACCTGTTTGATGACATTTCCCAGAAGTCAAAGCATGGGCTGGAAAGCAGGAAAACGTACAGCATACTTTTCATAACATAACAATAAGAGTGTTATGAAAAAGCTATACACATTATAAAAAAATATTTCTTTCTTTCTTGCTTACAGAATGAATGGACAAACAGATATTACACAATATAACTAAAAACACAATAGAACTTTTTTTTTTTTTTTTACAGAATGAATGGATATATGGATGGATGGATGAACTTGTCTTTAATTGTTCCAAAAAGCATCTTGCATTTCAATAAAAGCAAGAACCTTTTAACTTTTGTATTTATATTAATCGATTCCATCTGTGATTAGCTAATCAGTTCTATAGCACATCCTTATAAAAAAGTACTTTTAAGTTATTGTATGCTTAAGTAAAGTTAAAGTAGGCCCATACGTAGCCTAGTACTAATATCAATTTACTAGAATTACACTTGTAAGTGAACTGTTTCAATACTTGGGACCAAATTGGCCCACTTTTAGTGTATAAAAGTATACTTTTATATATACTGTAACAGTAGTACACTTTGAGTAGCCATACACAACTAGTTTATATCTTCGTTTTTACGTTACATTATATTTAATTAACACTAACCATTTTGTAGTAAATTTTAAGTAGGCCTACAATTGATGCTCTAGAGGATATTCCTGTCAGTGAAATTTATGGACAAAATTATATGCAGTGATCTACGCTGTCGCTAAGCAGTTCGTTTTTCCAGCCGCCAGAGGGAGTGTGTGAACGCTTATCTACAACAGCAAAACTTCTTTCAGTTAAAGGTGCATTGCTTGTGAACGAAAATGTGTTTGTAAATGTAAAGTAAATCAAATAATTTGATTTTATATTGATTGACACACATATTTATGTGTGAATAGTTGATGATCATTTCAAGTGATCACATTTAACCAAACAAATTGTCTACGTAAAAAAATAAAGCCACCCTACAACATTAACCTTGACAGTGTGACAAAAATAATTTCTTTGTACACTACTAGTCAAACGTTTGGACACACTTGACAATTTATGTTTCTTGCTATCTTAAAAACATTTTCATATAAAGGCTGCTTAAAGATTAGTTTTAAAACATATAATAATAACAATACATAATATAATAATGACCTAATAATACAAAATAATAATATGTCTAAATTCAACCTTAACTTTTTTTTTAAAGAATGGACCATATATATTTATTGTATTGCAGCGGGCAGTGCTTTCCGTCACCTGAGGGTGTGAGCATCATGTGACAGTGAGAATCTGAATCATCACCGGGGTGTGTCAGTGGTGAAGCACCTCTAATGATTGGCTCACAGAGGAGAAAGAGTCCCAGAGAGATACATTACCTCATAGCAGAGGAAAAAGAGATGAGCTCATACTCACCTGACTCATATTCCCAGCTCAGAGAAGCATACACTCAATGTAAAGACCCGAGTGTTTATGTGTGTGTGTGTGTGTGTGTGTGTGTGTGTGTGTGTGTGAGAGAGAGAGAGAGAGAGAGAGAGAGAGAGAGAGAGAGAGAGAGAGAGAGAGCAGAGAGAGCAGAGGGGGAAGGGTCAGTCATAGTGTTCAATAGCAGGAAGACCTGAGTGCATACTAATATCTCTTGAAATATAAATTATAAAATAAGGAATTGCAAAATAGAAAATAAAAAGGCATAAATGGAGTTAGAATCTCTTAGAACAAATATTTTATTATTATTATATACTATTATTCATTGTTATTTATTATTATTATTTACAAATATATAAACAAAAATCGCATAATCCATATTAAGTGTGATTGATTCATTAATATAAAATTTATATAATGTAATATATCAGACCAGATGCTGAAATTCTTATTCCACATGCTTGCATTATTACTTTTTAATATTCTCAACAACAACAAAAAAATCATGAAAAATAATAATGCAAGCAGAATTTCAGCATCTTCTCTAAACTGATATCACATAATATAATAAGAAATCATAATTAGTTGACAGAACATTATTTTTTCTTATTAAAATTACAGTTTTCTCAAGAAATTCAAGAAAAAATCTTTTCAATATATTCTATTATGTATTAGTTAGGTTTGAGGTATTAATGCTGACTGATTCCTTTCATTGTTATATGACACCACATTACGGCATGGCATACGTACTGACAAATGCTCTGCTGGATGATGTCATATTAGGTCATCATTTACAGTATGTGGGTGTAGTAAGTACAATATGAGTATATGCAAACATATTGCTTCTGCGAGGAGAGAGAATCTTCATCAAAAGACGTTTCCAATGACTAGACATGCAGGTTCCGAGTTGAAAGACAAAAGGGGGACTTTATAAACAAAAGACCCAGGCCCACAGACAGGCTGGGCAGGCCAGGAAACATGATCTGTTATCCATAGTTGATATTGATTTAGGCCTTGGGCTCCCAGTAGACACCATTAATGGAGGCAACTGACCTTTTGGACATACTGACTGTCACTAAGGTGCTGGCTCTGATCCAGAATCTGTGAGAAAGACCCGTCCTGTACATCTCATAGTGTTGCCATCTGATCGACTGATGCTGCAATGATCTCCTTCGTGTGCCAAACCGTTTGACTGGCCAATTAAAAACACTATGAAAACTGTATATGCAAAGGATAAGAGAGCTGATCGCCTCTATATTTGCCATGAGAAGAATTTCTTAAGCATCTTTCATAAGAAATTAGTCGAGTGTATGCTTGCCTTTGATGGTAAAGAAATATGACATTCTGTGATTATGTATAGTCAATATGCATGTAAATCAAACCAGCTGCAAGATTTTGCAAACTACACTACAGTCTCATGTTGTCACTATAACCAATTTTTTTCACAGCTGATGCATTATAAATCTAAAACTGCATATCATCATCCACACACACACACACACACACACACACACACACACATATATATATATAGGCTGCTATACTGTACATATGTGTGTGTTGCAATTTTAAGCATGTGTTAATTATAACTTCGGATGACCAAAATTTGTATTAGTGTTTGAACTGTTACCTAACCCTAGCTTGCCTATAAATCATATTTAATAGGTTTGACTGTGACAGCTTACCCCATATAGTGTAATTAGATGCCTTACTTCAAGGTCAACACACGTTAAATTAATTAAATATTTTTTTTTTTTGTATTCACATGCATTTTTCAAAACTATATATATATATATTTATTTTTATGTCCAAAAGCTCTTTTGTTGTATAAATGTGTCAGTACAGATTAATAACTGATTTTCACAAATAAACCCACCCTGAAAATATTCACTGGGGGTAAAAAGTGTGACAAGGAGTGTTATTAATTAGCTTAATATTAACTAAATGTATTTTTGGTTAATATTAATATTAATATTATGTAATTCAAGCTACATTGTCTTCGTATTATTATTATTACTGTTATTATTCTTATAGCTGCTGCTGTTGTGGCTGTTGTTGTTGTTCCAGATTTCATCTTTGCCGCCAGGCGTGGCATCATGAGGACAGTGGCGTCTGAGGTGGAAACACGAACGCTCTTTGTTCAAGGTTTGCCTGAGATGTTGCTAGACACGTGCTCTCTCTCTCTCTCTCTCTCTCTCTCTCTCTCTCTCTCTCTCTCTCTCTCTCTCTCTCTCTCTCTCTCTCTCTCTCTCTCTCTCTCTACCATAAATGTGCAGTGCAGATCCTGCAACGTCTGTGTGATAACTCCCCGTGTCTCTTCTTCTTCTCGCTGGCCGTGTGCTCTTCCTCTCAGTGTAACAGCACTCCATGCGCAACGGTAGTCCAAACAACAACTCAGTGACCCGCTGCAACCAACGGCAAACAGGGTGGGCGGACCCCCGAATTATGTCAGTTTAACTCTTTCATTCTGGGAAAAATACTGGGGAGACAGATGTTTCAGTTCCTCTGCTTAAAAACCACGAGTATTCTCCGGAAAATTTCGGTCATGATATGACTCTCCATTGATCAATCATAACAGAACTGACGTTGTTGAAAATGTAGAAAGCAGCTGGACGGTGTTGTTTTCAGGCGCACATGTGTTATCATTCTGGCACGCCTCTCCGCACAACAGAATACGATGAACTATGATGTTGAAGCCTAATATTTACGCATTAAATTATGTTTTGGATTATTCATTAGGAGTGAGTTGTGGGTTGCTACAAAGGAGTCTGAAATGCAACGGGATGGATGGATGGGTGGATGGATAGATGGATGGATGGTGACTGTCTCAGCGAGGCAGGGCATGGCAAGCTGTTTGAACATTTATTCTTATATTTCTCAAACTGCATCAAAATGCACTGTAAATACTAACACAATATTGTAAAAAAAATTTTACATAAATTAATTTTAAAATAGCAAACAATTTCCATAGTAGGCTATAGCGTAGTATTTTGCAGTAGGCCTACTGCACTGGTGTTCACATTAATATTTTTTATAAAAGATGGTGACTGACTTGCGGGTGATAACACACTTGTTGAGCTTTCATAATAATTAAATTACACCATGCAAAAAAAAAAAAACGAAACATGTTTTTTTTTTAATGTCCCATAAATGGAACTGGATAAACAGTACTACTAACAATAAACGAAAATAGTAAAATAATAATAAAAAAATAAATAATAATACAAAATATAAAAACTGTATTAATACTGTTACTGTATTAATTCTACATTTATTAATAAATAAATGCAGCCTTGGTATGACTTAATGTAGCTATCCCTTTTTTTTTTTTTTATTCAAAATATTCCCAAATTTGTTAATTGTAGGCTATCATGAACTATATGATGTATTCCGATGATCAAATATGTGGAAGTGAATGTTTTTTGTCGTTTAAACACCTTTATAATGATCATGTTAGTTGACCTATAAGGCGTGATGGGCGCCGGCCCTACAAAACAATCACAATATGTATATATTTGATGCATCTTATGTTTTTGTTGTTGATTTTTGTTATGTTTTTATTGTTTGTATAAATATGTGTATATATATATATATATATATATATATATATATATATATATATATATATATATATATATATATATATATATATTACTTATTCAAAAAGTGGAACAAAAGCAGGTATTACAATTGTGTTCATTGTTACTTAAACATAAAAATAAAACAGTATCGTAAAATAAAATATCGCTCAGTGTCATAAAATCGATTGATTCTAGGGAATACATGCTGTTGCGGCTTGCCATAGGCGGGGACTGAGCGAACCAGACGGGGTGGAGCATCAGTTAGCCTGGCCCTTCTCGGCGCAGACATCCTTGTGTCCCGTTCGCCTTCTGCGTATCGGAACCGGAGAGGGGGCTGGTCTGTGGGAGGGACTAGCGCAAAGGGGGGACTTGGACCAGGAGGGGGCGGGGTGGCGGCGAGGGTGCTGTTTCTCCAGTCTCTTACCAGTGTCTTTGTCTCACACTCTTTTGTTAGCCATGCCTAGCTTGCTGGTTCTAGCAGGGATCATGGAGAAAAATGGGGGCTACGGCGGGGATTTAGCCGGCTCCGGGTTCGGTAGCGAGGGTCTCCTAGTGCCGCCCGAGGAGGAGGAGGATGATTCCCGTGCCCTTAGAGTTGCGCTGGGCCAACTGTCGCTGCTGGGTCTTGGAGAGGGCGAGGACGGGGCTCCTGCGGGTGGTGGTGGTGGAGGAGTTCAAGACAGGAGTAACAATAACCACCACAATCACATCCCATCTGAATCAGGGATGTTACAAGGGAAGAATAAGTTGTGCGCCCTGTACGAGAGCTCGCCGACCGAAACCAAAGGACGGGGCTGCAACATAACGGAGTGCGTCCCCGTGCCAAGCTCCGAACATGTGGCCGAAATAGTGGGGAGGCAAGGTAAATACAACGATGCGCACTTTCACATGCTTTCAAACTCGTTCTCCAGGGTGTGCGGCTCAAACTAAGTCTGGAGCTGTCTTAACAAAGAAAAAGGGAGTGGTAATGCTTTTTAACGTGTCTGTTTTTGCCGAGCTGTGCCACTATTTCAGCGCGTAGATGCCATATACATGGGCATTTCCTCTTAGCTTTAAGCAAAGTTACCAGCGGGTACGAGAACAAAGGCGTTATTCCACATCCACGCCTTCAATGTCAGCACGCTGCTTTCCCTTTGTCGTCTGAGGGCGCGTAATTCTGTTTTTTTGAAACAGAAAATGGAACGCGTGTGCGCTCGCTGGATACAATGTAACAGTCAACGGTCTTTGTTGACTGGATACATTGTGTCATTCGCTCCTTCGCGCGCCTCTGTAGTTCCTGCGGGCTTTCATATGCAGCAGCAGCAGCAGCAGCACCACGTTGTTTATGTTAGGCTACCTCAGACAAAGAGGACTTGTCGGATAACTTAAGTCCACCGCCGCTTATCTCCATAATATCGCGAAGCTCATAAAAGTGGGTCTCGTGAACAACTAAAAGTGCTGAAATTCTGACAGCGATGTCAGACAAAGAAGTGAAAGTCCTTGTGTGCTTTTGAGGGCAAAGCTCGCGCGGGGGGGTGGGGGAATGGGAAAATACAAACATGACTTGGCGGAAAAGTTATATTTTGGAATGTGTGATGATATTTGGAATAAGTTGAGGAGGCAATATCTTGTAGTTGACACTGTCTCATTGTGATTGACAAGTCACTTCATGATACATTGAAATCACAGTATACAGTATTCTAGAAAGCCATGTTGCATTTGGTCCTGGAGAGACAGACTATAAAGACTGTATGAGAGTCACGCCCCGTCTACCAGTACAACATCCCTGCACTCAAAGCAGGGGGTCAGGAAGCCTCTATGGAGCACACTGTCCATTCATTAAAAGTGTAATATCTTACCCAGATGAAATATGCACTAATAACCGTCCCCCTGCATATAACGACTTTGTCTAGTAAAGTGGCCTGTGTGTTTCAGAAGTGAACGCTTGAATCCAACTTGGGATGCAGTGAGCGCGTGGATTGGAAGTTGCTGATTAAGAGGATTTGAAATGGGGTCTTTACCTCATTAGTTACTGATATAACGGCCACATCCTGAGCTGAATAACTAGACATTTGTTTGGCCTTTATTAGGTTAATTTAATTGCATTTTTCTATGAGTAGATTTGGCCTGATAATAACAAGCGAGAGTGATGGCGAAAAAAGCAGCACACTTATGTATCCTTGTTATCGCCATTAGTTGGGAATTTGAGCTGAGGTTCCAGTGCTTTGTTCACCTGCAGTGGCTGCCATGCCTGTGAGGAGATGTGCTCCTGCAGCGAGGGGGACGATTCAGCGGCGGGAGGGAATCTGTGCTCCCCGCTGTCAGTGCTAGACAGTCCATCCAGGTTATTTTTTTAGCTTCTGCTCTACACAATGAGGCATGAAACCAGTGTGCAGAGATCTATCCACTGAACAGGCCCCTGGGCGGAGAAAGCCACCCCACTCTTGATAAGACACCACTGAGGTGCTAATAAATACTCTGGTGCTGTACACGAGGCAGATGCTGTGGAGCACCACACCTTGTTATGAATTCATATCTCAACAATAACTTTATGGGGTATTTAGCTTGCTTGCAATGCAAGAGAATAGTTGGGGAATTTACATCTGAAAACACATTTTACACATTTGTTTCAGTGCTGAATATCATAGTACCTGTGACTGTATGTTAGCACATGGCACTCTTGCAGAGGAGACGTCATTCAGACAACAGGGATTTTTAAGAGCTTTTGTTTTTCGCATTCTATTAGGATACGTCAATGCAGACTGGAATTTTTTAAATATGGTAAATGGGATTTATTATGGTAAATACTTAAGATAATTTAAAGCCAACACATTTCTTTCTATATTATGAATAAACAGCAAAAATATTACTGAGACTGTGTAATGCAGCAAAAAAACAAAGCCATTGTTTTAATCGATTTGTACGTTTACCACAACAGAGAAGAGTGAGCAGCCATTTCTAAATTCACTTTGGGCCTCATTCATTAAACACGAGCAGAAGAAATTTCAGTGCACATTGTATAATCAATAGTTTTACGAACAGAAACGACAAAGAAAGAAAGATTAACACAGATTTGATTCTGTTTATGAATAAGGTTCAGTGGGTTTAATCAAATACAACAAATTGCAAGACAATCCTAATTTTTATCATCAAAGATTTTACTTTAGTATATTGTATACAATAAATAAGACAATGCTAATTTTTATTACCAAATAATTTTATTTTAATATATTGTTTACAAAAAAAAAGTAAAGCCAATGCTAATTTTTATCATGAGAAAAAAAAAGTGTATTTGGTATAATGGTTACAATAGAAAAAGCAAGGGCAGGCCCAGACTGAACTGCTGATGAATCTGCAGAATTTTGTATATTAGAGCATGGTAAAATTATAAAACCCAGACAAAATTGTGTTAAACAGAGTAACTATACCTTTAATGAGACCTGAAAACACAATCAAATTATCCCAAATGTGTAAATAAATGACACTTGAGAGATGGAGAACATGAAAAACTTTGTGAATGAGTTCTGCTGCAGATTCGGAGCATGGGTGACCTTTTGACCTGGAAACAAACAAGCACAATAAGTGTTAATTGACAGATATTAATAGTACCACTACTATAATATTCCTTCTCCACTCAACAGGTTGCAAAATCAAAGCTTTGCGTGCCAAGACGAACACCTACATCAAGACCCCCGTCAGAGGCGAAGAACCAGTCTTCCTCATCACCGGCCGCAAAGAGGACGTGGCCCTGGCCAGACGTGAAATCATCTCTGCTGCAGAGCACTTCTCCATGCTGCGGGCCTCCAGGAACAAGCTGGGCGTCTCGTTCAGCGGCTCGCCGCCTGCACCGCTCCCTGGCCAGACCACCATACAGGTGCGGGTGCCCTACCGCGTCGTGGGTTTGGTGGTCGGACCCAAAGGCTCCACTATAAAACGCATCCAGCAGCAAACGTGCACTTACATCGTAACCCCGAGCCGCGACCGCGACCCCGTCTTCGAGATCACCGGCTCCCCTGGGAACGCCGAACGGGCTCGGGAGGAAATCGAGGCGCACATTGCTTTCCGCACGGGTGGCCTGCACGACCACAACAATGAGAACGACTGCTTGGGCCCTGACAGTGGCAACGGGGGTCTGGAGAGCCGCCTGCAGCAGGTGTGGGGGCTCCAGGGGGCCCCGCGCAAACCGCTTGCCAGCAGCTACCGCCAGAATTTCTCAGACACCATGGTCGGAAGTAGCGGAGGAGGAGGAGGAGGGGGAGGGATTTACAGTAAAGGTGACTTTACCAACCACGGCAACGGGGACAAGCCGTGCTCTTACTTCGGCTCGGAGGGCACTCAAAGCTGGGGCGATCCCGACTATCCCAAACAGGTGGCCTACTATGCCCAGCAGCGCTCCAAAAGCTTTGGAGGCCTGCCTCTCCCTCTGACCAGACTGTCGCCGGGACTGCCCGAACCGTGCGGCACCAACAACTCCAACGCCGTAGGGTCTCCTCACGCCCAGGCCCGCCGTGCCCACAGCGAGCCCACCGCCACCACGGTCACGTTCACCGGACGGCTCCCCGTGCCGGATTCACCGCCTGCCGTGGCTCGGGACTGCATGACCTGCTTTGAGAGCAAAGTGACGGCCGCTCTGGTCCCGTGCGGTCATAACCTCTTCTGCATGGAGTGCGCCATCCGAATTTGTGAGCTAAACCATCCAGAGTGCCCTGTCTGCCACACCCTGGTCACACAGGCTATCCGAATATTCTCTTAAAGAGTTGTTTTTTTTCTTCGTTTTTTTGTGCTTTGTTTTTACTCTGTAGTATCAGTTTACTTTTAATCTTTTTTTATTTGGCCAGTATTCACTTTTTTATTTTTCAGAAAACACAAAACCAAAACAAGCAGATATTTTAGAACACACTGCTTGCTTTACTAAAAAAAGAGGAAGAAGTATTTTCAGATTTTTCTTTTATATGTACACATATATACATATATATTTTATAAAAGTTTTTTTAAAAATGGAAAGAACGTAGTTCTTAGCATGTTCATTTTTGTTTATTTTGTTTTTGTTTTTTTTACTGGTGCTGTTTTTTTCCACATGCTGTGTGGACAGTAACAGGAGAAATAATGTGAACATTTTACACTTTTCCTTTGCTGGGGAGGTAGAAAAACAAATATCATTACAAGTTTATTTCCTAAGATTGGAGTATAGTTTTTCATCCCAGCATCTTCTGCAAATGAGCTAGTATTCTTTTTTAAGGTAAACTAGAATCTTAAATCTTTGCACCTTAAAATTGATGTAAAGTGATTGTCAGAAACATTACATTGCTAGATGTCTATGCGAAATAGATGGTATAGAAATGGCCAATATGGGCTGATATATATACGACCTGATGTCGGTGTGGCTTTAAATTTGGATCATGTTCTAAACAACACAATTACACAATTAGTATCTGCTTTGCTAATCAATATTTGAACGGGTAATTGACGAGTAAAACAGGGAGTTTCTCTTTTTTGGTTTTGTTTCTGCACCAGTCAGCCTATTATGTGATGCATCTAAAAAGGGTCTTATTAGGTACAATACAAGAAAAGAAAGAAAAAAACTGTTTTCAGAGCAAATTTATTGGTCAGCTCAAAAAAACCTTGGAACTCATCCAGCGCTCTGTTGTTCAAAAGGTCTTTTCCAGGTTCCTTTTACTAACGGTTTTTATTCTCATTTCTGCACTCAGTATGTTTATGATTTTTTTTTTCCTTCAATTTCCACACATTTATTTGGTAAAACACTGATTACAAGCATAGGGCATGAGATGAAGTAGAAAAAGCAAAAAAAAAAAGCTGAGGGGGCGATTGAGGGGAGGGGGTTTGTAATCTGATCCTGAATAGACCAAATAGACAAAAGCAAGCAAGACTTCGAGCTCCAGTACAATGTAAATCACCCACTCACGAGGTCCTGCATTTGAGTTGCAAAGCGTCCTCTGACTGTCTGTCTGTACTGAGGCAGGTGTTGCATATCGTACTTAAGATTAAGTTTTTTTTTTCCTCTAAAAGGTCGGGCTGTCGGGGGGGGATTCTACTCTAATTCTACTCGCTGCTCCGTGCATCATACGCTGTAAAGACTACAGAGCTCCTCCCAGAGAGTATATTGTTTTGTCGCAGTGGTGGTACAATCCCCGGAGCGCCCCGACATGGCCTGCCCTAGGAGGAGCTGATAATTAGCCATACATCAGAGTCCAGGTGCAAAGCAACTGCTGTAGGAAGGAGGGGTGGCGTACAGTGGCGTGAATGAGGATGGACGGGACGCCACGCAGGGGGCTAAACTAGGTGCAGCTGGGGCCCCTCCTGTCGATCGCCCTCTCTCTCTCTCTCTCGCTCTCCCCATTCTGGTATTCCCAATGGGGAGAAAGGGGGCCTCTTTTGTCCTGCCATGGGGTGAAAAAAAAATTCAAGAGCAGATTTTATTTCAAAGAGAAAACCTGGCGTTCTGGGTAGAGAGAGACGAGATAGACCCGAAGCATTTTTAATTCAACTCACCGAATTCCTCGTTTAATGTGCACGAGAGGTAGGCCGTCGAAGTTTCCATGGAGTCTTCCTTCATGTGCGGGACATCCTGCCGTGACCCCCTCGAGACAGCCCTGCCAGTGCACGGTCACAAGCAGCCAATCGCAGAGCAACCTTGAACTCCACAATGAAATCAGACAATTGTAATTGACAAGAAAGCAGGGGTGGGGGGGAAACGCCCAATTTGGTGGCTGCTCATGCTGAATCAAATTACACACACACTGCCTGTCTCATTGCAGGCTAGGGGATTTCGGAATAGGGGATTAGAGCATTTGGAGGTTGGGAAACTGTCTTTTTTTCTCCTCTCGCTAGAAGGCCACTACAAAAGAATGGAGCCACTGAAAATGTACTCTGTTTGAAATGGGTCAGTTTTTCCCCCCATCAAGCCTCTCTGCGCCATTGCCACATGTGCCCGGTGTTAGAAGATATGCTAGGGTAAGCTTGTGATTGTATTTAACTTACTATAACGATTTACCTTTGAGCCATTAGCATCTTAAATATTAGTTCTGACAAACTTTTGACGCTCAGTTTGACTGTTACAGTAGTCTTTTGCCTCGTCTGATTTGATGTATTACGGCCGCATTAGCGCCTGACAGTGTTTTTGTTTTGCTCTTTTGTTTACGAGAACAAGTACTTTCTATAAGTGTCAATGTAATAACTGGTACTTTCTTTAATCGAAATATATTTCAAGTCCCTTTAAGTAACTCTCAGATGCTGAAAAAACTGAAAAGGCTTAAAAAATTAAAGCTCTTAAAAGCACCTTATTTTTAAGAACGCAAACAGCATTTGCAATCGGAAAGCTAGTGCATTTCTCAAATGGCAAATGTTACCGTTATTATTGCACTTAGGTTATATTTTGGGTTAGTTGGTTGTATTTGCACGGATAGCGCATTTTGAACAAGTCACTTAGTTATTTCTAAATGTCGCAGTGTTTAGGAATAGCATCTTAATTTCCTTTAAATAAAAGGACACCAATACGACGGTATTGAATAGAGCTTTTTTTTTTCTTTTTCTGGTTCTTCAAATCCCCAGCACTGATCAGGGACAGACGTTCATCCATTGAAGGAATGTATGATTGTGCATTTCGGTCATTTATATATACATATATAAAAACCAAAAGCATTTCGAAAAAGGAATTGATTATGCAAACCGTAATAGCTCGAATTTCAGAATCTGATTCAGAACATTTGTCTGGCTATAAACCACATTTTGTTCTCCTGCCTCTTTTAAGGTCACCAGGTCAGTGGACGCAGGAAACAGCAATAACTATCTTAATACTTAATAAAACAAGATATCAGTTCATCTTTATCTAAAAATGCACTGTTGATAACCCTAAGAATTGTTTAAAGCCATGCACATTGTATTTCCACAATTAAAGCCCTTTTTGAGAGCGAAACAAAAGCAGTGACGACTTTCCCAATTTGAAAATGCAGCGCTTCAAAAGTTTAGTTTCTTAATCAAATGTCGCAACTTAAGAGTGATGATATTGTTCAAAGAATGTAACCTGAATCAATAGAGAAGGTGCTGTTTAAGTATTCAGAGCGAGATTTTATTCAATACAGGCTTTGGAAGGGAGACATTTTAACTGTTAAAGACTTTATACAGCCAATCACAGCAAAACCTTTTTTAAGTATTATTTATTTGATAGGAATAAGACTATATTTATTGACATTTAGGGAGATATATAATAAAGACTGACTACCATAGGCATATCATTGAATATATTTCACTATATAAGCAATTGTAATAGTCTTTAATAGCCTACTTGCTAGTTTGTAATATTACGTAAGGCATCATCATTCCAATAGAAATTAAATAAATAAAAATAAAGTGTGAAGGTAATGATGCCCCAAAATCTGAAAGCTCTTCAGAAAATACATAACCAAAAATTAGGGTTATCACAATCAGTTAATTCATATATAGTTTAGTTTGTAGCATTTGCTATGCCTATACTGAATGCATACAGTTATGACAATATAAACATTTCTACACACCCCATTGACAGGATATTACTGCATCTAAGAGCAGCCCATAAGAAATAAAAAATATATTTAAAATGCATATCAGAACGGTCTAATCATCTTCATTCCAATAATTTCAGAATGACAAGGGCACTACTGTTACGCCTAATCCAAAATAATAACTGCTCATGCAAAGAGCCATTCTGATCGAGAGGGGGGAGTGGTCACAACGTGCGACAACAGATTCACAAGGAAAAGTGGTCCAGTTTAGGGACTAACAGGTTTAACAAGAATGTGTCGTCTAACGTGAAGCTTAACATTATAAGAACCACTGTGAATCGTTTCCGCTTCTGCTTTTTTCTCTCTCAGTAATTACGTGGTGTTGTTAAATAGTTGCAATTCAACAGCTTCTCTCGCTTCTTTTTGGTTGTGCATGCTGGAAAATTATTTTAAAGAGCATTATTTACCTTTGAACAGCCTGTGTAGATAAAATATAACAGAGCCACTTGTACTACAGAGAACTTTAGTGAGGACTACAGCTGGTGTTTAAATGTAATGCTGTACAATGATACCAGTTTATTTTTCCAAACATATTTCTCTTACCCAACATAAAGTATCTAATGCACAAATACCCCATTTTGTACAGGGTTTTTTTTTTAGCTCATATGTTTACACACCCCTAGCAGAATCTGTTTAGGTGCATTTTAAGATTGTATTTTTTCTTTAGTACTGCCCTGATGACGCCATATACAAAATAATTAACACTAATAATTCCCTTCAAAATCCACATACTCGAGCATCAATGATCGTTTGCAGCCTTTTGTGAAAGCTGCACGAGTCCCTCAATTGTCCCGAGTGTCAAAGCTGAAGATCAAGATCGTATAGCCGCTGTGGGGAAGAACACAAATGTGCAGAGCATGCTGGGAAACCAAAGAACTTGGGGGATGTTGGTCAGGACAAACCAGAGACTCAAAACTATATCGCTTAAGATTACAAACAGTCATTGATGCTATAGATGAGGAAACACATGATATTAAACAAAGGCATGTGAACAATGTTTGAACAATTTTTGTCTTGTGGAATTTCTTAAATATCTGCATTAGGGATGTGCTAAAAATAAAAAAATAAAATGCAATTTAAAAATTCTTCAAGGGGTTTGCAAATTTATGAGCTGAACTGTACCCTTACTGCATATTCCCATAACGGATATATTTGCATTTTTAGATTTGTTCATATTTTCTATACGCCCAACTAGGCGAACAGTATATATGTTCTTACATAGCAGATAGCGAAGCTGCATGTATTTATCTGTAAACACTGCAGCGTCCATTCTATAGAATCACCAGAGAACATATACATGATGCACTTAAGCAATTATAATGCCTTTCAGTATAGTACAAAAGGGCAAATAATGTATTTGAATGTAAAAATGGCCACCCAACCAATGTCTCATTTTTTTTGTTTTTTTTTCTTTATCAAAAGTGAGCTTTAGGTTTAAATTTCATGGCTAGAGAAATACCACCATATCTGTTTAGGTTCTTCCTCACAGCATTTATACAAAGCAACTTAAAAGGGGAAAAAAAAGTCTTATAGCTCTTTCGTAAGATTCTATTTTGCTAACATGCATTATTATTTCATAGACAGAGGAAGAGGTCAGTATCTGGATGTTATTTATGAATATCTTTAATGAAGCAAACATATTTATAAGTAACTTCAAGACGTTTTGTTTTTTAATTAATAAATTAAAAAGTTAATATATTTCTAAAACGCATGAAGTTGATTTCTACTAAAATGATTAAAACTATAGAATTTTTATTTATGAAAGTTAGAAAATTCCTTCACACTTCTGACGGCATAATACGAGAGGGGTGGGGTTTCAAAGGCTTATATTTTAAAACGTCAGATACGTGCCGTTTTAACGTGTGCATTAACAAACGGCAGAAATATTTTATAGCATTCGGGGGAATTTTAGTCACTTCAACTTTGTGCCTCAATACCGCGTTTTTGCATACTAGAAGCACTCAGAAGTGTTGTGTACCTTTCCTTTAACACCTCATAGCTGAGTGAATTAAAGGGTCCCTTCCTTTTTTTTATTATCAAATTGCTTTGTTTTTAAATGCAATTGTTATGAAGCGATAACAGGCTGAAGTATAACAGGGTGAAACAGAAAAATGATTGTGCATAGTAATACAAGCAAAATTCAACTACATGTAATGACGTTCCGATTTCCAATCGTTTAAAAATATGCATGACTAAACTTTTAAACAAAAAAAACAAAAAAAAAACTAATCACACTTTTTTTCTGCAAATCAGACATTCCGTTATCATATTTGTTTCCAGATATGTGAACGGGATGCAATTGCGAGCACACTCACAGTAATACCGTTATTTGCATGTAACTTGTATCATCTCTTAACTGGCAACCTGTTTTGTCACATACAAATGAGGCTTATGTACAAACTACACTCAAGGGCTGATGATTACAGTTCATTATTACCGAGAGTGTGTCAAACACGTCAAAGCGGTGAACTATTGTTTACAAGATTACACGGAGAAGCATAGTCTCTCAATACTTACTTCATGGTGAACACACATCTCGACTTTGTTTTGGCTCTGTGGTGGCAATGATAGTTGTGTAGTGGTTTCAATTTCAGTCAGACAGGAACATGGGTGGGGGGGTTAGGATGGTCATTGATGTGACCTCGCTTGGGATGAGTTACTCCGGTCCGACAGTCTGTATTTGGTAGCTTCCAGCACAGTAGAAGTGTTTCATACAGCTCTCATAGTGGTATTAGTGCATTAGTTTGGTCAAGCATCTCCTGGTACTAGTGTTCAATTTATTGTTGATAAACGAGGGGTTTGCCATATCATAGACGAGGCTAGCCGACACTCCACGAGTCGTTTTAATTTCATAATTCAGTATCGTGTCTACACGGGGCACGCAAACTGCAGGTTTTTTCCTTAGAACATGTTCTTTGTGACCTTCATTTTTGATATTTGATCAATGTATCTATGCCATACTAGTTTTGATTCTTTGGTTACTTTCAAGAAATTGTATTGTAAATGTTTCTAATAAAACAAACTGAATAATCGGTCACAGCTACCCTGAATTCTGTTGGTCTCACACCTGATGATTTGAAACAAAACTGATTTTATTCATAAATGTCATTAACATACACAGAAAAATCACCAAATATTTGAAAAATAGAAGTGTCCATGGGTTCCCACATTCATGGAAATATGTGGAAGTATCAGAGAATTGCCTGGAAAAGTCATGGAAATTAATAACATTTCAAAAAGCTCATAAATATTTCATCAACTAGAAATTGTTTGTTGTGAGTGCAATCTCTCTATACCATGATTTTACTTATCCAGTATTCAAGAACGACTGGAAAGGTCATATGGAAGTCACTGGTCAAAAGATGTGGGAACCCTGAAAATCACAAGCTTCCGAGTGTCTATGTAAACCCAAGTAAAAAAAACAAAAAACAACAGCCGATAAACATCCATGTTCATTGAAAATGTATAAATGTATTTGCCATATTCAGAGCCTTTGTTCAGGAGTCCCACTGGGAAAAGAACAGGCACGATGACAAAATCTTCCCAAAGCAGTAATTATCAACGTCTCCCGCTAAACGGCTGATATTCAGCATAACAGATTGATGGCATTAGCATTAATCTTTCAGGGAAGGCATTTAGGGAAGCACCTTGTGTCGTGTATTTGAAAAAATTACAACACTACTATAAAAAAAAAGCCAAACGCACGACCCCGACGGGCCCATCCTGAGGAGAGGAGAATATAAACGCCACTGCAAACGTACGCAAAGATAAAACCACACCAAAAGCGTAGAAGACAGAAAAGCTGGGACAGTGAGTGAGATCTCAAGAGACCTGCTGCTCTTCGGGTTACATGTAGCAGATAACAAGGGTGGCCAGAGAGGAATTCGCTTCCAGTAAGAAAACCTCAGCAATACATCACAAGCCATCAGTTTCCCTGCCTTGCAATATAATATGGTCAATGTACCCAATGACAGAAGCTCCTCTTAGAGAACCGCATCCCACCTGCCACTCGTTTTCCAAGCAGAAAAAAAGACTATTAGTCAAAGACAACACCCAGAAACCAGCTTAAAGCAAAAAAAAATATAAAAATCATGCAAGTGTGCATTGAGCGACAGAAAGTACAATCAAATATATATAAAGCATAAAAAAATGTCTGACCCGCACCTGTACTTTGAGTAGGGATGGGAATCGTAGGTATTTAAAGGAATGGTTCACACAAAATCTAAAATGTTATCACAATTTGAGAACATTTTTAATTTATAGATGAACTCTTCCTTATGATTCTGGTTCTTTTTCAAAGAAAATCTAAAAAATTGACAATGTGTGGAAAACGTATATTACATTATTTACCTTCATAACAAATCTGTTGTGAAATTATGAGAATTTCATCAGAACAGAAATAAAATGTATTATAATATATTATATTTTTTTAGGGGGAGGGGGGCTTCATATTAGAAATACATACCACAAAAAGTGAGTTTCCAAACTTTTTTTAAAGCGGGAAACAGAAATCATGTGCCTGAAAGTTTACTGCTGATTTTAATGCACAGCTGACAAGAAATAAGATGCATAATGATCGCAATGCCATAGGACAAGTTTAATGCAGCTCTGATGCATATATTGTATATTTTATGCATATTTTATTATGCTGATGCAACAATGCATACATTCAAAAATTGTTAACAGACATATAATTTGGTGAGTTTTGTTTGAGAACCAGATAACAATTCCCAACCCTGATTCTCAATAGACGACACTCTTATACTCAAACACCACAGCACGTACATCTGTCTATTAGCTTAACCTATTAACAGTACTCTGATCCACAGAAAACACTCCCAGCGCTTGTACAAATGAGTGCCATGACTAAAAGGAGAAACCCTTGAGAAATTCTGATCAATAATCTAGTGATGGAGAAAAAACAATCACAGAAAGAAAGCAAAAATACCACAGTAAAACAAGATCATATTTGCATTCAATAAATACAAAGGAGCCGTTACAGCGGCGTCTGTGTAAGAATTGACCGAACAGGCGCTATGATGACCAGTGTGAATTTCTCTGGAGTAGAGATGCATGAAAAAGTTATCAGACTACATCTGCGGTGGCACACTAAAGGAAAAAATATATCATTTCACTAGTGAATCCCTATTGTGATCAGAAACCATTCAAGAGTTATTTAAAGGTAGCATTACACATTCTAAGCACTTTTTTCTCATTCTTCCTGCCCATTGTTTGTAAGCAGACTGTCAGTGACAAAAAGAGCGGGAAAAAAAGACGAGCCGCCACGTCCGAGCGCCCCAGCTACCTGCTCATTTCTAATTAGTCTGAAACAAGAAGCATGGCCTCTTAGTTCTGAGAAAATGCTTGATCCATTGAATTTCAACTTCTCTTATTGTCCAATTTTGAAGATTATTACTCACTGATTCTGGCCATAACCAAGTAAGTCCGTTACATACATTAACCACACCACGCGCAGGGAACACAACGCAGTTGGACGGTCACGGTCAACCTCGCAGCCCAGCCCAACAAAAGTTGTCGATTTCCCCCGGATCCCATGGCGGCGCTGTAGCAGCTCAGTTATTCTGACAGCAGGCGCCCTGCTTGCCAGAATTCTGTGTAGGCTGTACAGTAATGGGAACCACTTTGGAGCTGGGGGAGAAGCTGTCTTCACCACGCCCTGACATCTGCCTCTGGGACACGATACGGTAGATTTCTGTGTGAGAGAGAGTCGGGCAGAGATAACGCCGTTACGGAGAGTTACCTGATAAAAGTGATCTAACAAAGTATGTTATTGACAGCGGAACAAATTCAGCTGCGGTTCATTGTGACACATAGAAATGATGAACAATGTAACTGTGAAACACTGTGTGGTTGAATAGATTTACTTCCCAGGCCAAACAAAAAATAAACAAAGAAAAACTGCAAAAAGTATACCAGTATTAGTGAGGTCAAACTTTTAAACACAGTTTCAGTCATTCACAGGAATAGCTGAGTATTTCTGTGGCTGGGAGTTTGCTGCCATCTAGAGGCAATAGTTAATAACAGACAAGCACTCTGGTTTTGGATTGCATACTATATGATTGAATCTTACAAAAACTGGCAAATGTCACACTTTTTTTAATTAAAGAAAAATGTTTCCTGTTTTTTTTTAATACAGTTTTATTATACATTTCATGACCAAGCAGAAATGTTTAACTACGCAGATTTCCTCAACCCCAAATTCTCATTAATGTAATGTGACAAATAATGATATTTTTAAAACATAAATGACATTTTTAAAATAGCCAATTGTATTTATTATGCTTTATTATTTTTAATTAAAAGCTTTTCTGGATGATTTTAATTTCTGTACTACAATGAGAATTAGATTTTTTCACATAGTAATGACAATATATCTAGGTCACATTTCACCCTAAAATAATAATAATAATAATAAACGTCATTTGAAAATGCCCCCCAAATTCTCATTATGCCAATGCATCTAAATGTTTAACTTTTGAGTGTTTTTAATGCTCATTATTCATGGGGTTTCTTTGAAAATTCTGGTATACGGTAAAAATTACTGTAACTTATTTTTGTTTTTAAATCAGCGTAAATTAAAAGGCAGTACAAAAAAACTATGCATAAAATGCTTCTATTTAAGTACTACTTTTCTCATTACAGTAAAGAGAATGTTCTTAACGAAACATGACAGCTTTAATGAGATTCACGCTTTTAGATGATTTGCTCAGGACTGACCTGTAAGAATGGTCTGAAAGGCAAGTTCAACATTAGAAGAGTCCAGCGCTGAGGTCTCCAGGAAAGAAAGTCCATGCTTCTCTGTAAAACACACACACACACACACACACAATTCAACAGAGCACTTCACATCTCCTAAACACACACAAATATATATCTTTTTTTTTTACTTTATATCTTGCTTCTCAAATACATACCGGTAATTAAAAAAAAAAAAGGTATAAATATCTACACAGAACATATCAGATAGCAAACCCTAATTCTGAAATAAACAAGTAGCATGCAACATATATAACAATTATTACTAACGTTCAGTACTTGAGACAACTGAGAAAAAGGTTAATAGGTTAAGAGCATGGCACTAGCAACACCAATGTCATGGGTTCAATTCAATTAGTATCTGAAAATATATTAAGTAAATAACAACACCTGAGCTTCAGTGTCACATGATCCTTCAGAGATCATTCTAATACTGTTTTGCTCAAGAAACATTTCTTATTATTATCAAAGTTGAAAACAGTTGTGTGGCTTCATATTTTTGTGGAAACTGATTGTTTTACAGGATAGAAATTTTAAAAGATCAGCTAGAATTTATTTTAAAATAATCTTTTGTCTTTACTGTCAAAAACTCTTACTGACCCCAACCTATTGAACAGTAGTTTACAAGTCTCTGTCCCTACATGACATTAGGTATTTTTATATTGAAATGTTTAACTAAAGGCAAGCATTCATTACTATGCATCTTGGGTGTAGTTTTATTCTAACTGTATTTAGGTGTAACTTAATCAATTATACATTTGATTAGCCAGAAAATGACTCAACTGAAACACTTAATAATGAGTAGCCTGAGAATTACAGTTCAAACTATCTTCCCCAGCACTAACCTGCAAACGCCTTGGCTTCATCCATAGGAACAGCCCTCAGATGGCGCAAGTCACTTTTGTTCCCTACTAACATGATGACAATATTGCTGTCAGCATGATCCTGCAGCTCCTTCAGCCAGCGTTCGGCGTTTTCATAGGTCAGATGCTTGGCGATGTCATACACCAGCAGGGCTCCTACGGCACCTCGGTAATACCTTTGAATACACACATTTAAAAGATGCATTTATTTAGGCTTTAAAATATACACAATTTATTCCACAACCTAAAGTGCTCATTAATAGTGTGGTTACCAAGAAGAATGTTCATGTGATTATTACTTTTATTAGAGTCTTCATCTTATCTGAATGTACATCAAGCTCATTCAAATTGGCCCTTAGTACTTGGGAGTCTATGGCATCGCGTTATCTACTATACGTTAAAAACATAAGAGCCTGTAATTTTTTTACTTGAATGTGCAAGGCGTCAGGGTTAGGGTTAGGGTTAGGGTTAGGGTTAGACTTTTAACTGAAATGCCTACAAACGGAACTTTTGTTTAAAATCAGAATTAATTAATTCAAATTATTTATATAGTACGTGAAAGAATTTGACATCAAGGATGTCAAACGGGATATAACATTGTATCTTGATAGATGATGAAAGTGCCACAAAAATGAGTAAAAATCATTCAAACTTGTAATAACATGGCCTTTAAATTATGCTTTTTGTCTCTATTTGTGTGTACTTTCCAAATGTTATATCAATTTTTTTAGGTTCAGCACACGCATTCCCACAGATTTTTGTTAGGTGTGATTTCTCAGGTAATAGGGACATGTTACATGTTCATATATATATATATATATGCGTGTGTGTGTGTGTGTGTGTGTGTGCAATGTGCACACAAAAAAGGACATGACTTAGCTGATGTCTTGATTGCTTTTATGAAGACACTTACGCTGAGGTGATGGCCCTGTATCTCTCCTGTCCAGCCGTGTCCCAGATCTGGGCTTTGACGGTCTTGCCCTCCACATGGATACTGCGTGTGGCAAACTCCACCCCGATGGTGCTCTTGCTCTCCAGGCTGAACTCATTGCGGGTGAAGCGAGAGAGCAGGTTACTCTTGCCCACACCAGAGTCGCCAATCAGAACCACTGCGGATGACAAGGACAACTGGCTCAACTTTATGGTGCTTTTATATGCGTGCTATTGACCCTGGAGACACACATGACTCTGTGAGAGCTCTTTCAAGCCGATTCCATTTGTGCGCGGGCTAAAACTGCCATGACTCCACCGCACAATAGCAATTAGAGTCAAATGTTTCACACACAGAGGGTGTGTTTCCACAAAGCTTTTAACAATGAGTGAAAAGGGCAAGACCAATGAGCAACTCCCTTCTTCACCCACACAGGCAGACTTATGAAATACTGGGAATGTCTCTCTCCCGCTGATAGAGGCACAAATGGAAAAGATATTATTGAGAAATTATATTTACAGTTACACAACTGTTCAGGTAGTTTGGGGCCAGTAATATTCGTTTTAAAGAAACTAATACTTTTATTTGGTTGCATTAGTAAAGATTTGTACATTGTTATAAAAAAATCTGTCAATTTTGATCTGTTTCAAATAAATGCTGTTCTTTTGAACTTTCTATTCATCAATGAATCCTGGAAAAAAACATGATGTTACCGTGTCCACAAAAAATATGAAGCAGCACGACTGTTTTCAACATTAATAAACATAATAAATGTTTCTTGAGCAGCAAATCAGCATATTAGAATGATTTCTGAAGGATCATGTGACACTGAAGACTGGAGTAATGATGCTGAATATTCAGCTGACATCACAGGAATAAATTACAGTTTCAAATATATTCAAATAGAAAAGAGTTATTTTAAATTGTAATAATATCTGACAATTTTGTTATTTTGTGCAGCCTTGGTGAGCATAAGATACTACTTTCAAAAGTATTTAAAAATTGTCCAGACCCCAAACTTTTGAACATTCGTTTATAATTTGTGCCTGAGGTTTCTGAACTTAAAATGTATTTACCAACCCTGTCCTTCCAAACTTGTCCGTAGAACACAAAAAGTGAATCATAGGCCCGGTTTCACAGACAGGGCTTAGATTAAGCCAGGATTAGGCCTCACTACAATTAGGACATTTAAGTAGCTTTTATAAACATGCCTTAGAAAAAAAAAACATTACTGGTGTGCATCTTGAGACAAAACAATAGCACTGATATATTTTAAAATTGTCATGGTCATATTTTAAAATTCAGTTAAAACAACTCAAACATGCATTTTAGCCTGAGACTAGCTTAAGCCTTGTCTGTGAAACCGGGGGTTAATCTTATTTTTCATATAAAGACTGGCGACATAAACGAAAACTGACACACACACACACAAAAAACCTCTAATTCTAATAAATCTTATTCTCAAATCTGTATATTCAAACTATCATGTGACGTTCAGTTTGGACATGTGAGAACCAATCGTTTTTGCCTTCAAGAATTTTGATTTTTTTTTTTTACATCTGACCGTCAACGTTGGAAGTCAATAAGATTTCAAAGCTTGAGCGTATGCAAGGCCTATCAGTGAATAACAACTTGAATTTCAGTCTGTTCGTCACACAAAGTTATTGTATAACACCACATTCACAAGACCAGAGTATGACATGAAGGTGATTAAATAATGCCAATTTTCATTTCACCTAAATCTAAACCAATCTTAGCTAATGCCGTCAACTTATTAACATGAAAGAATAAAATCCACCAACACACGTCTCAGCTATATCTGTTCTAATGATAATGGTCTGAGTTAAACACACAGGAGTGCACTTTGACAAAGACTTTGGTTGTTTTAAAACTAGTGGAAGGGCATGTTTAAAGAGCGGAGCGGTGATTGAACAGCACTGATTGATTTATGATCAAACAGCCAAAGGTGCACGGACATCTTAAACACACATGGAGGTCGAGGGAAGAACTATGACTAATGGAAGTGTCGAATCCAAGGACATAATCATCAAACCAGAAGTTTAAGAGGTCAATACCATTAGTATTCGGATTAGTCAATCACCATATGGAGAAATTCTTAAACAAGACAAATGGATGATCTAATCTTCCAGATAGTTTTCCCTGTATTAGGAATAGGAATCAAATGGGTAAGATATCATAAGTTTTAAAAACCTTCTGAATGCAAACCCATCCTGAGAAAGACCTGATTTATACAGGTCTTACCAGTTTAACTGTGCTTATACTGCTCACACTATTGAATGAAACCTCAAAATCAGTTTTACACACAAAAGACAAAATGTTTTTTCCTTTTCCATGTGACAATTGCATTAATGTTAAAATTGTCCATTTCCATAACAAAATATCAAATGTCTGATCTGTATTAAATTATAACAGATTAAGAGAAGCCAATCATGTGGTATATTATATAATCAAGTAAAAAACAACACTTAGAAATTATTAAAATGTATAAGTTTGTGCCTTTTTAAGTATTTGGCATGAACAAAAAAACATAGTATGGTAGTGGAACAAGTAACTTGCTTCTCCCTGCTGTAAGATGAACATTAGCTGGTTGACCTGCCAAAAACCAGCTTGTCCACCTTAAGCTGGTATGACCAGGTGGTTTTTGCTAGTCCAAGGTGGTCTACCAGACATTGACCTACTTGGACCAGCTTGAAACAGTTGCCATGTTGCAAACCACAGGTTGAATATGCTAAACTGTGTTTTAGAATAGAAAAAGCAGACTTCCTATAACAAAATAGAGACATGCAGCATTATGAAGACGTGGACATGCAGGAGTTCATCTGAAAGTTAGCTGTTCTGGAAGTGTAGTAACGTGGTAGCCTACTCACCTTTAAAGAGATAGTCATACTCGTCCTCTCTACCCGTCATGACTTTAATCTTCTTACCGGCTTAATAAGAACTCCGTGTTTTCAAATATTAACACTTTATGCTCTTCTTGATAACCACAACGTGCTCTTATATTTATTACAAGGCCAAAAAACTTTGTTTACGAGACGCATCAGCTGATCACGAGCACTTCATTACGCGCGCACTTCGTACGTTTAAGACAGTCAGAACCAAAAATAATATAATATATCTCCTTTTATCGACAGTTATATATAATGTAATCGTCAAGCAAAACAGATCCCTGATTAGTCTAAATTACACTTTGATACGATGTTGCTGTGCTACGTCAACCAAGTTTCGCCCTGCTGTCTCATCTTAAGGCACACACTTACGTCACCGTGCTGAGATGTAGCCCCGCCTTTCCGGTGATCTGATTGGCCAGAAACACTTTCTGTCACACGATTGTGCCTCTGTCATCCAATGAAATGTTTGACTGGGCTTCCGCACAGGTGTGTAACGTCACAGGTGTGTCTTTTATAGTTGTCAGGAAAACACAACGTATAATAAATTCAAATACAATAAATGCACAGCTTTAAATAAAGACATACGGTATAATAAAACACGAGGTAGCCTGTCAATACAGTAGAAAAATGGCTTAAAAGAAAGCGTTACAGGTGTGTGTAAGATGAGTTCTTCCACATTCCACAGCGTGACTTCACTCATGCTTTACAGAGGATGATTGGGCCTGAAAATGCCACGTAGGAGGCAATGAGGAGGCAGGGCTGCACCATTCAGTGACTGAACAGAGAATGCCCTTTAATTTCCGATTCATTTATGAAATTGTTTAGCATGTGCAGGATGTCGATGGATGTGTTAGTATAGGAAATAAATAGAAACATTTGCTAATTTAGTTGTTATAGAACAAAATGTTAAATTATTCAAAGAGGCCATACCCCCGGTAGGCTACCCCCGGCTAAACCAGAATGTATAAATGACTTTTGATACAATTCGTATTAATATTTATATATAGTTTAAAGTGTCATTAATGTAAAATACTAAATAAACTTCTATTTAAAGTTTTATTTTGACAATTTTGTTAAATCATAATCCAAGTAAAAGAGATTCATTTGAAAGATAAAATTATTCTGTGACTTATAGGCATATGAATATTTACATATTTAATTGCCCATATTGTAATTGAAGATGTGATAATAACAACACTATAAATTAAAATTGAATGATTTCACTCAACTAACCTATAGGTTTTAATGAAACTGAAGATGACTGAAATGTACATCTAATTCTTGGGATACATCTTACCCCGACATACCATATATATATATATATATATATATATATATATATATATATATATATATATATATATATAGTTTTGATCATTTCCTTTTGTTGTTATACTTTATATATTTTTCAAACTGCACTTGAAATTCATTGTGGAAAAACAATTCAGACTTCTTTTTCTTTCATAGTCATGCTTTAATTATTATTGGAAAATTACATACGGGATATATTTTCTTTTTAGCTTCAACAACAGCAATTGATAACATCACCATCAGTGATCATATTATCATAATGATAATAACAATATGCCAAAATGTCAAGCATTCATTACAAATAATGAAGATAAAAATCAGCACTTTGCTTATATACATATTTTATATATTTTTAATAGCACAAAATATTGATTTAGTGCTGATCAGTCTTAAATACTGGAAATAAGTTATGTTTTTTTATTTTATTATCTTCATTAGGCGTGTTAAATTAATCAAATTAAAAACTAATGTGAAAAAAATGTGTAAATGGAAAGATATGTTCTTTCCTCAATCTTATCAGCTAATTACAGTGATAAAGTTATTTCTCAAGCATGTATTGATATCAATAAGTGGAGTAAGATGAATTGCTGGTTGTATTCCTCATTGGATAAAAGCGTCTACTTAATGCAAGTAAAAAAAAAGAAAAGAAAAAAGTTTGGGTTGATATTTCTAAAATAATACAAACAAAAATATCCTATACTAAGAGGAAACATATAGGGAAAATATATTTTTAATTAAGACATTTGAATATGATGTAAAATTTACATGAATCCTTGTAAAACTTGACAAATATCAAAATGCCTAATATTTAGGAATACAAATATGGCTATGTCAGTCAATGAAATGGATTTCCTTTAGCTTTTTACCATACTGGTTGTTTCTTAATAATATCTCAACTGCAGTACAAGCTGAATTCACAACTCCATTAGGACCCTTGTGAAGACTTCTGAACATCCAGAATGTGGTTCTTTCACATGTTCTTGCAGCAGGCCTTCTTCTCCTGTGTGTCGTCTGCTGGAGCATTAGGTTGGGACAACGTCACAGCATTGATAGAGCCTCGGGTCACTTCTTTGCTACTCACCTTTTTATGGATTTCTGAGAAAAACAGTAATGACAACATGATTATGATAATGAAGCCAAGTGCTTGTCTACAACAGGCCTATTTCAAGCCTGACTGAAGGGGAGAAATCCAGAGGGCAAGGAACACATGTAAAGTACATGTAAATAAGGTCTGGTGTGTTCAGAATACACAGTAGATATACCTGAAAGCACAGTGTTGAATGCTGCCTCAACATTTACTGACTCCAAAGCTGAGGTTTCCATAAACAGTAGACCATTCTTTTCTAAAATGAGAGAGAGAAAAAATATGATAATATATTAATAAAAATCAACTTGTGGTTGCTGGAATACATATACACACTGCCCAGTCAAAAAAACAAAACAAAAAGTTGCTGTTTGGATTTAAATAGACACATGCTTAAGAGTCTATGATTAGATCATCATTGCAGTGATTATTATGTTTGGCAACAGTTCTTCTAACCCTGATTGATGGAGTGTGTAGCTTTTCATTTCTTAAACAAGACACATCATGGCCATATTCCAGGATGACAATGTCATGATTCATCAGGCTCAGATTGTGTAAGAATTGGGATGGAGCATGAAGAATCATTTTCACTCATGAATTGGCTCCTCTGAGTCCAGAGCTTAAATTCATTGAGAGTCTTTGGGATGTGCTGGAGGAGACTTTACAGAGTGCTGGACTCTTGCATTGTCAATACAAGATCTTGACCAAAAACTGATGCACCTCTTGATGGAAATAACATCACAAAATTAATTTCCACCAAGAGGTGCATTGTAAAGTCTCCTCCAGCACATCCCAAAGACTTTCAATGAATTTAAGGTCTGGACTCAGAGGTGCCAATTCATATATACAGTATGTATATATATATATATATTATAAATAAAATAAAGCATGACCTGCAAAGTCCCTTGCGTCCTCTGTTGGAACCGACCGTACTGCTGCCAGGTCCGATTTATTGCCCACAAGCATCACTACGATATGAGCATCTGCGTGATCGTAGAGTTCCTTCAACCAGCGCTCGGCACTTTCATACGTCAAGTGCTTTGAAATGTCGTAGATTAGTAGGGCTCCAACTGCTCCTCGATAATATCTGAAGCATAGGAAGCCAGATCATATCAGGTCAGGTGACTGGATTTACTTCCTTTTCTGAATGAATAGAACACTGTCATAAAACATTACGTCATATAGCAGAATGATAGAACTTGATTTAGAATGACAGGTGAGAAATTAATTGAATAGCAACAGGTGGTGAAATATGCTGTTACAAATATACACTACTTTCCAAAAGTTTCTTCTAGCTTTATTCATTATAATTTTTTTTATAATGTTACAAAAGATTTCTATCTCCTTTCTTTTCCTCAAAGAAATCCTGAAAAATATGCATCACGGCTCCTACAAAAATATTAAACAGCACAACTGTTTTCAACATTGATAATAATCAGAAATGTTTTTTGAGCACCAAATCAGCATATTAGAATGATTTCTCTGAAGGATCATGTGACACTGAAGACTGGAGTATGCTGAAAATTCAGCTTTCTATATTAAAATAGAAAACGGTTATTTTAAATTGTAATAATGTTTTTTTTTTACTGTATTTTTGATCAAATCAATAAACATATGAGACTTGTTTAAAAAAAAATCTTACCAACTTCTTAAAATGGTAGTGCATAAATAAAATTTTATATATATATATATATATATATATATATATATATATATATATATATATATATATTATAATTAAATAAAGTAAAATAAAAAAAATTATTCATTTTTTTTTAGCTCCACAGCTATGGTCAACATTAACTAATGTTAACTAAAATATATTAACTAAAAAAAAAGAAGAAAAAAAAGTGTGTTATATGTTCCACAGAAGAAAGAAAACCATGGCATGATGCTGAGTAAATTATGTCAGAATTTCCATTTTTGGTGAATTATTTGCTTGTCTAGCAGCACCATTTGTAAGGCCCTTAAATGTTGCATGCAAAACTCACGCAGAAGTGATGGCCCGGTACCGCTCCAGTCCGGCAGTGTCCCAGATCTGAGCTTTGATGGTGAGACCATTTAGCTTCACAGTTCTTGTGCTGAACTCCACTCCGATGGTCGTCCGGCTGTCATGACTAAATTCATTCTTGGTGAACCGTGAAAGCAAGTTGCTCTTGCCAACACCAGATTCTCCAATAAGAACCACTGCAACAAAACATGGAGGTGCATATGAGTCAGAGTCTACACATTAGAAAAAAGATTCAGTAGGGTTCTATTTATTTACTTTTAAAGAACCCTTTATGCCAAAAAGGGTTCTATATAAGGTGAAATGTCTTAAATGATTGCAAAATACTTTCATATTTGAATTTTTTTCAAGTGATAAAGCATGTTTACGAGTTGTTTAATTCATAAAGTTTAACCAAAATATCAGATGATTTAAAACAAAATGAATGAATTAAAACTAAATCCATTCAAATATCCCATGATGGGAACCCCTAAAAGATTCTATTAAGTGTTTGACAGAAGAAATGCTCCCAACCAAGACTTGGTGTCATGGCTATATGGTGTCCTCTTGGCATAGGGCACTCATTGTACTAAACACAAACACTGCTTGGTGAACTCAGGAAACACTGCAAAAAAATCAAGGTGTTAATGGCAAATTTTTCATGGGTGGGGTCAATGAGTGCCTTATAGCAAGAGGACACTATATAGCATGACACCAAGTCTTGGTTGCTAGCATTTCTACACTCTTTAGCAACACCTTTTGTGTAAAATCGATGATTAGTTGCGGATTAAAGGACCAGACATTTACAGACTCGTGATGCAATTGTCCAAAATGTAATATGTGTTGTCTTGGACTTTTTTGAATGTAAGAAATTGGGAAATCATTTGATAATAAGGACTGATTCTGACTTTAAATTCTGATTGGATAAGCCACATTCAAAACATTTATATTAACGTATTTGGCAGACACTTTTATCCAAAGTGACTTGCATTGAATTCAAGATTATTATTTAATGCATTGTCTTGGAATCAAACTCATGACCTTGGCATTGCAAGTGCCATACTCTACTGTTTAAGCTACAGAAATGCCAGGAAAACATAGAAAGCCATTGTAAAATACAGATAAATGCACACAGAAACACACTGAAAGAAAACAAATGGAATTGGCACATGGTATATTCTGCCAGGACATTGTTCATTAAGTTTACAGACATTTCCTTTAACCGCAAAGAACAATGCAATGTGCAATTGAAAATTCCTTCATATTAACACAGTATATTGGGCCCTATTTTTACAGACTTATCTTAGAGTGAAAGGTCATGGGTTGAAGTCCCAGAGAACACACAAATTGATAAGTTGCTTTTGATAAAGCTTCTGCCAAATGCATAAATTTATTTCAGCCATTTACAGAGTGAGAAAATAAAGCGGGGGTTATTTATCTTTACAATGTTCCACCATTTTACTCCAAGTAGGTCATGTTTCAATGCAATTATTATTCTTTTAAAGTGCAACATTAAAGGTAGGCTAGGCGATTTGCGGAGAGGCTAGCAATAGCGAGCTAGCTTTGTAAGCATAAGATCCCACCCTCCCTTCAGAGTGTCTCCAAAGCCAAGCCTCCTTCAAAACACATGAACGCGTACAGCAGGGAGCAAACAAAAGCGTCAAGAGAGACGGCGTTAAACTACCTCATGTCTCAAACACATAACATTACAATAATAATGAACATAAACAACTTAAAAAGCACTGACCTGTAGCATCTGACTGCTGCAGATTCATTTCGGCGTTGATAGTGTTGCCATTGAAACGCATAAATTCGAGTTACGAACCGCTCTGAGTATAACGTCACGGGTTTCCATCTCTTCCAAATTACGATAGTTATGGCGTGAACACAGCATAAGCTTGTTGTTTTGGTTCAGAGTGAACTGTCAAAAGTGGCTGCTGTTTCGGTTGCTGTGCTCGTTGACTGTCGTCTGTCTAACTCGTAACATGAAACGCTCTGACGACGTGTGATGTCTGCGCGAGCAGGTGCGAGGAGTTATGGAAATACATACGTTGACATGCAGGTAAGATATCGTATCATAGCATTCAGAGAACGAATTCAATGATTGGACGAACATTTTATGCTCCTACGTCTTCCACAGACGAGATTTGTTTACATATAAATATATTTAGACCACTTAACTTAGTGATCGCTTTCAGGGTGTGAAGAGACTTTCATCCAGCATTACAAAAATGTTTCTAGTACAAATCGCCTACCCTGCCTTTAATGTCTCATGCAATCACGCATCGACATCCTGATGAGGAAATTGTCCAGGCTTGTTGTTCATTAAAACTTGCGACAGAAGTAGTTTTATTTTGCCAGAACAAACCCACACTGGATGAACAGTGTGTCAGTCCCAGTCTAACACTTCACTTTATGAAAACCCTGGTAATTGTAGGTGCAAACAAGAATGACTCAAACGAGTCAGAAGCAAAGTCAACACTCCACCCATGTAGGACAATTATGACATTAATTTATCATATTATGTCAGGAAATGGGACAATTATTGACATAAAAATAAAAAATTATTAGAAAATGAGATATACACAAGGTTTAAGCATATTATAGTAGCCTATAAGAAGTATGTATTAGTTAACTCATGCACAACTATCTGTGTGTATTGAAAGTGTTTGATATTTTCATGTCATTTTTTATTAAACCATCAGGACAGGTGATAAATATACTAAAGCTGGCCTTCTTTTAAATTGTTTCCTTTAAGTACATCGTGTTTTAGCCGTTTCAATTTAACCCGAAATGAAACCAACACACAATGCATGTCATTTTAAGTAGTCGCTGTGGTTTGGTATCATTTGTGCAGATCACAGTTTCACAATGGGCTTCTTCAAGAGGTACAACTATTTCCCCTCCTATATTGAGTAACAGACCTCAGTAATCTTGTGTAAACAAACCCTTGTTGTCATGGAAATCAGATTTCAACCAACCCATAGAACAGCATTTGTTTTGTGGTAAACCAACCCTCAGAGCTTTACTTAAAGGAGGAATTCAATTGCAAGTATTTCTAACCAATGATACGACTTTTTTGTATAACAATGTGCAAAGTAAGTGACATTTTCTACAAGTACTGCAAAAACAGTGGGATGAGTGCATACTGATAATGAAACTAATTCAACTTAATCTAAAGACAGTTTAAGTTTACATTAGATTCTGTTTATCATGCATTACCATCGTAACTATACAGAAGTGTCAAATCTTACCTTTGAAAACAAAGTTGTAGGCCTCATCAGACCCCATATTGCCACTCTTGTAAGCAGATCTATCTTCACTACTAATCTAGATTAATGCTGCATGAGTCAAAATCCCAAGGAGAATCAAGAATGATAGTTTCCCCGCTCTATAATACAGAGGCAGACCTAAAAGAGCAGAAAAACAGTACTACATATAAATGAAATGCCACTGTTTATGGTGGCCAGTTCACTTGTTTCTACAAGGAACTAGCTCTGTTATTTAGCCTGGCAGTTCCGCTATGAGATGTGCCGTACCTGGGGAAGGTGGGCGTGACTTTAGTAGCGCTCGAGTCAGGTCAAACAGGTAAGGCGAGAACAGGTGCAGTCACATGAAACTGTGTGCAATAGTGCACCTGCTCAGCCAATGAAAAGAAGACATACACACCATCCACAACCAATCAATTTCTTTTAAGCAGTCTCTCCCAAGATCAGGAAGACATTCGCAATGGAAGAGCCCCTCCCATGGTACATATTTTGATTTACATGGTTGAAACATCATTGCTTGAAACACAAATATTACAAATGATATAACAGTGATATTTTATCTTTAGACACATTGCAACACATTCAATGTTTAGGGGAATAAAATTTGAAAAACTGATTCTGTAAGTTACTGTTTCAATTAATATTATTTCAGACATAATAAAAAAAGTGCTTTAAATAAGGCAAAACAACAACATGTAACAAAACATTTATTTATTTCATATTGTTGACACAACACTATGGAAGCTTGTTTTAGCCACAGAATAAAAAAGGTAATTGCGACTTTTTCATCTCACAATTCAGTTTTTTTCCCCTTGCAATTGAAAGTTTATATCTTACAATTCAGACTTTATAACTCGCAGTTGTGGTTTATTTGGAGAAATTCAGAGGGGATTTTCTTTTAGAAAAAAATTTCCCCTCACAATTCTGACTTTCTTCTTAAAATTGATTTATTAACTCGCAATTGCGAGACATAAATCTGCAATTCTGAGGGGGAAAAAAAGTCAGAAATGTGAGATTGAAAAAAACAATAAATACCTGATACACGTTTTTATTCTGTGGCAGAAGCAAATTTCCATAAGACACAGCCTGATCACTGACTGTAAAAAGTCCTGAGACATAAACAATAAACAAAAAAAAAAGAGAAATGCAGTTCAAATGTATTAATTCATGTTTATGCAAATACTTATTTTGGGTTTAACCGTCACATAATTTGATACAGCAATCAACTTGAGTATGCGAATAAATAAAGCCATATATATTATTGTATAAAGGCCAAGATCTTGTACTCAAATCCACACATCAAAAGTACATCCTACGACGCTGCCACTTGTGTTAGTGGTTCTTCAAGGTACTGCACTAAAGCCTCAGCCTGTGAACATAAAAAAAACATTTATGATTGTTCAAGAAAAAACATAAAACGTAAACTTGAACCTTAGTAACTGAGAGTTCATGTACACCACATCTCACCTTGGCTTTAAGCATCCCAAATCCGACTGTCTCCTTGGCATACATGCAAAGCAACAAGTTTGCAACACGTGTAATGGCCACCCTTCCCTCCTGTAATGACAGAGAAAATACAGTGCATTATAAAGAAAAATTATGGTCGAAATAAAACACCTGCAACTGCAGTGGTTCATCATGTTAGTATTATTTCTGGTATGGTTTAATTTCTAAAAACAGATTATAACCCATGTGTTTAGCAATGGCCTAAAGCAGCTGCTGTGCTAAATGTGTGCATATCTTGTATAATGCATACGTTATTGCACATCTCAAAGATTATCATTTACTATAACCCAACTGTACAATTTCATTCCTACCATACAATCCATCAGAATGAATTTCAGTTTGTCCTCATTAAAGGCCTGGTGTCCGTTTTTGTCGTAAGCCGCCCAGATGTTGCTGGCAATAGCTGCGGTGACTCTTGCATCGGTGTCTCCATATCCAGAATATGCCAACAGGGAGCCTTCGTTGTTCAATAACCTAAAATAAAACACAGCACAAAAACACTTCATATTATATGACTTTGACTCGTAAAGAAGCCAAAAATTAGGCCTATATGAACACCAAATGACATCATTTTGCTCAGTGACTTTTTAAATAACTGTTGTTTGGGTGGTTTTTAGTGGATGTATGTCAGTCAGTTCTCCTTGAATTCACACATTTAAACAAAAAAACGTTTTTTTTTAGACATGATTTACTTAATCTTGTGCGCTCTCTCTCTCTCTCTCTCTATATATATATATATATATGATATGTAATAATCTATTGCAAAGACATTCCGATATTTGTAAGTATTACTCAAGTCTCCAATCACGTTCGGAGCTACTGCACGAATATGACATTTGTTAATGAATAAAGGACACAAAATACCTTAATTGAACATGTTTTGAATAACATAAATGTACATCATTGTTTCATACCAGTGTATCTGCCAGCTAAAGCTACTGATATGAACAAAGATTGAATTTCATATACTTACAGTGTGCTTTGAACTCCACTGGTGTTTGCTTGACTGAGTACTTGTGTCAATGCTTTAGGACGCAACATAATTAAATGAAAAGAGGAAAGACACTAATAAACGTTTAAAATGTACGCGATAGCAATAACTTCCAGGAGCACAACAAGAAAATCAGCTGACTTCTTCCTTCCGCCCTGATGGTTCATGGGAAATGTAGTGTCATGGTAGTGCCTAGGAACTACAAAACCGTGGCCCGGCCTAGACTAAAGATCACTTGGAGAGAGAACCAACGGATGATTTATTTACATGTTTTCGGGGCATTATTAAAATAAAGGAAACCACAAAATCAGTGTTCTTTTTTTAAGGGGATTTCTAGTCATTTTGGGGCGCACATAAACTGATACTTTAAAACTTTTATTAAAACGTTTTCTTGTATATTGGCGATGCATAAATGTGTTTTAAAATCACAAATAATGTCAATACTTTTTTATCGGTCCAACAAGGATTCACTAAGGTATAGTGCTACTTCAGCTTCCAGGCAAATGCGCTTTCTTTACTATAGTATAGTGTGCTCTGACCGCTTATCTAGTTTTTTTTTTAATCGATGTTATACTTGCATGTAAATACAATATATACTTTAGAGACCTCCCAACCTTTTGTCTTTACTTCCTTTGGGGAGTGAGGGCCTTCAGGGCACAGCAGCAACAAGTGTACAGCCCTTGGTTAAAACTGTGAGGGTAATATCACTAAGGGATTTCTTAACTTCAAAGGTTTGTTGCAACTAGCTCGTCCCAATAAGTCACAACCTGTTTTTAATTTAAATGTACATTCTTAAATATAAAGATTCTTTATTTGGCTTCTATAGAGAACCTTCAACATCCATAGAACCTTTCCAATGCACTAAAGGTTATTTATTGTGGGGAAACAGGTATGTTAGATTATTAAAATGTTCTTCACACCTGTTCACACCAGTGCATGGTTTCGAGACTCTGACCAATGAATTTCCATAATTTTTAAATAATCTTTTTAAAATCATTTTTATAGTAACTGCACCCACAAAAAAACAATTTGTACAGCTGAGCATAACAGAATCTGTATTCACCATAAGATTTACCATAACTTTTATATGGTAAATCTTATAACTTATCATACCTCACAATTTTAAAATTCCAGATTTTCAAAGGCCAACTTCTCATCATATTGTGTGCCAAAGTACATTACCAATGTTATTTAAGGTAGCAATCTTAATGCTTAAAGCTTTGTGATAGCAGAAATAAATGCATGTACAATGTATCAAGATGAACAAATGACTTTTGTGTGACCTCCCTAATTTGACAATACCTGCAACCCTCAGGTGAATTAAAAACATTGTGGTTATAAGAGAACATGATCATGCAATCCTTAAACCATTATTTGTAAACCATTTCAAAACGCATTGCAAAGAGTGACTAACATTGGACTTAAGACAAAATCAGATGTTGGCTTAAAGGAAAAACAAACCTCAATTAATGCATGTTTCTGTATTGTAATTCAAGTATAATAAAAAGTGGATTATGGATGTGCAGCAAAAAAAAAGTTGAACATTTTAATTTACATCAAATCTCTGTTAGTATATAGCTGTTGGTTAGCACTGAGAGAAGCTAGCATCACTATCATGCTGTAACCAGTTTTTGATTTGCCAGAGCAACTTGAGGATGATGTTTCCAGTATACAATACAAGTGTGTTCCAGGCACTAGAATACTCCTAATTCAAAGCATAAAGATATGGTCAAAACAAATGGTTTCTGCGTTCGCCACTGCTCGTTAAGCTGAGAAATATTTTATTGATGCTTTGTTACAGCCTTACCCATATGACAAGCCTTTACGGTCAATTGAGGTACACTCCTCACAAAGGCAAACGACTAAAGAGATGACTGAACACCTTTTCCAAACCTCATCTCCAAAATTCATTCCTTTTTTCTAAAATAGCTGAAGTGTAAGCAATCAGAGTCAAGGTGTTATAGTGCTCCAACATGTTCATGTCTATTAGATTTTGATTAACACATCAAATGTCAAGGAACGCTCAAATCAACGTCAACTGAGGAAGGTGGAAAGGGAGTAAAGGTTAAGCTCTACATTTCTGCAATAAATACTGGTTTGATCAGGCATGAATTAGAAGAAATAGAGAAATTAAGGAAACCAAGCATTCTCACAGAAGACAAGAATCTCTCCGACCTCAGAATTCAAGCGGATGGATTTTATTCTCCTAACCACCGAGTAGTGCCTCAGGTGAGCATGTTCTAATTGTAAGGAATGGTAACTTAAACTTGGTTCAGCAAATGTAAGCTTTGTCCCATCTTACTAGTGATGAGGGGTTAGTGTGACGTCATTCCACAGCGATTCTGGTTTGTTTTTTCAAGGAAACAAATTTGAAACCTCTTTGCTTTGACTCAGAGATCAACTGATCGAAGCAAAAAAAAAAAAAAAGGAAATAAAAAACAAGATTGGAGTAATTGGAATTCTGTCTATGTAGGGCTTGTCAGACTTTATGTGATGAAGGACTATGAAGGACTTCTTGTCTTCCTTCGCACGCTCTCAGCTGATGGAATTAAGAAGGCTGGGAACCGAGCAGTCTTTCGATGGCGGCATTGATGTCCCCCCCGGTGGCGATGAGGGCCTGCAGGTTGGCTTCCCTGTTGATGAAGCCCATGGCACTCAGCTGCTCCAGCTGTTGCTGGAAACGCACTTCTGGAGTCGGAGTCTGCAAAGCAAAACAAAGTGAGTACAACCAACCATACTCTTAAGAAGTGTAATTAACAGTAACAAAGAAACATGAGTACCGATGCACTCCCTCCAGCAAACATCTGTAACATCTGTTGCATGAGCTGCTGCTGGGCGGGACTAGCACCAGCAGCAGGGGTGGGGGCGGGGCCCTGGCCTGAGGGCGGAGGATTCTCAGGAGTCACATTCACACCTGTGGGCAGTGGGGCAGCAGGAATCCCAGTAGGAATCCCAGTAGGAATCCCAGCAGGCATCCCAGCAGGCATCCCAGCAGGCATCCCAGCAGGCATACCCGCAGGCATCCCACCAGGCACCAGACTACAAAGAGACAAGACATTTAATTGGGACATACTGCTTGTTTAATTGTTGGATCTGACAACTAATTGTTTACATAAATGGAATAACACAAACTTACTTAATAGGCAAACATGTGTGCTGTAATCTAGAGGAAGCTGCATTTACTTGGTGACAAAGCCAAGAGGGAAATAACTAGTAGAAAGAGGATGTGTTCTCTAAGGGTTCTCACTCTGTAGAGAATGTAATACTAGTGCTAAGCGATATTATTTCAAAAAAGATTTTGCTGGAAATATAAAATACTTCAAACTATCCAATTAAATATATGAATTAAAAAATCCAATTCAGGGATTCATTTTGAATATCCAATCAAAATAGTATTTTACATTTGCCCAGCATGTTTCATGTTTTTTTTTTTAATGGTGGTTGACAAATCAAAACTGCACCTGGGCATGAGACCAGGGGCTTCGGTTTGAAGTGTTTGCAGTCCTTCCTGGATCTGCATTAGGGCTCGCATGGCTCGAGGATTTGTCATGACAGAAAGGGCTTCTGGGTTCTGCATCTGTAAGTGAGTCAGAAAACAAGTCAGTTAGCACATGAAAGTAAATGAAACCCAAATCCAGTCACATATCCCACAAACACAATGTACAACAATCTCAACTGGACACACCTGCTGCAGAAATACAGGTAGCTGCTGTCTCATTTGATCCTGCAGCTGTGGATTTCCCGCAAAGAGAGGGTTGTTCATCAATACCTGAAAAATGCATTTTTATTAGTACCAGAACATCATAACAAAACTTTGAGAACTATCAAATGATGGTCTTGCTACCTGTGAGGCAACGTCAGGATTCTGAGCCAGCGACTGCATCATGGTGCGCATATAAGGAGCAGAAAGCATGTTCTGCATAAGCTGAGGGTTCTCAGAGATCTGTTGCATTAGGCTTTGCATGCCAGGACTGTTGAACATGCCTAACAGTGAACCACACACACACACACACAAAGTTTAACATTGAAATCAATTCATTTGAGATGCTTTGTAATTCTACACACCAATGTAAATTTCACCCTTTTATGCAGTATTCGACTAGAATAAATTTATTAATTTGATTGACAAAATAATCTGTGCACATAAATTATCTGCTTGGAAATTCTCCACAACAAATCCTCAAAACAATTCATGCAGCTTGCTTTACAGTTAAAGTAGAATGTTTACATAAAATGTTATTACCGTTTCCTAGGCTAGAGGAGCTGATGCCCAGAGGGTTGGACACACTGGGTGTGGTTGAGCTTGTGGTGGAGCTGGTGGTGGTAGCCGTCCCAGAGGTGGTGGTGGCGGAGTTGGTGTCAGGGGGGCCCCAGGGATTTGGTAGGGGCTCTCGGTTTTCTGTCCTGGAGGGCTGTACTCCAGAGTTTTCACCATTTCCACCCAATGCCGAGAAGGGATTATTTCCAAACTATTCAAATGATGATGCAATATAACATTTACTGTTAACATTAAAATTAGAGTTAATATTTTAGGCGACCGACAACCCATTTTTATTTCTTATTATAAATAAATATATCTGACCTGTTCACGTGCAGCGCTAAACATTGGCTCTTGAATGTCTGTGTACATCCTCCGAAGAGCATTATAACCCCCGGGAATACTCTCTAGGTTACTAAGCGCCCGGTCCTGGTTACGCATCATCTCTTGCATCATGGCTGGGTTCCTTGCCAACTCCATTGTCTTAAAGAGCACAAAAAACACAGTGTTGTAAAATCAAATCAAGCTAAATTACTGTGTCCATTTCCATGCTGTAGTACATGACCAATTACATACCTGTCTCATGAGCTCTGGGTTATTAAGCATGTGTGAAATCTCTGGGTTACGCTCCATTAGTTGCTGCATCTGTGGATTGGCTACTATCATCTGCCTCATCAGGTCAGGGTTGGACATCATGCTCTGCACAAGCGGGTTCTCCATGATCTGAGACAGCATCTCAGGGTTAGACATGAGCTGTCGCTGCATCTGCTGCTGAAGCTCCATGAAGTTGGCAGATCCCATACCGAGGTTAGACAGGCCTGACAGGTCACCAAACCCAGCTGAAAACACACAAGGACAGTCAGATTATAACAAAAGCAAGATAAAAGTGCAGAATTTTCTTACAATGACCTGTATTAGGATTCACAGCATTTGTCTTTTCAAACGATTATTTGTATGAAAGGAACTAGATTGCAAGAAAACATTGTGGAACTACATAGAAAACAGAGACAATAAGGTGATCCCCAATATAAACATTTAAAAATGACATTCACCTAGTATTTATGCATGAACATACAGAACAAATATTCTCTCTTGTATGTTGCAACCAGTGTAACTTTGAATTATTTATATGCTATTACAGTATTATTAAAGATTTTAGATTTATATTTTAAATTTAAAGCAAGTTTTTTGAAATGTCCTTTTACCATTTTTTCTTTATATTTAGGTTCAATTTATATTTCAGTTTTAGTAATTTCAGTACTTTTTTCAGTTAGCTGCCAAGGAAAGATTTCAAATTTTAATTTAAGTTTAGATTTTATACATTTGTTTTTATTTCAATAAACAAAAACTTTAACAGATTAGTTAACAATAACAAAAATAGTCACAACACAACAATAACGCAAACACTATAACAATATTATGGAATTACATTAAAAACAGACTCAATAATGCAAACTTATAACCATAATTCACCTAGTATATTGGCTGGCTGTGACGGGGTCGGGGACGTCCCAACGCTCTGGGGTGTGCCCAGGTTGCCGACCGGGCTCGGGGTAGCAGTTCCATCGTTGTTGCCCTCTGATAGTCCAGGGCCAGAAGAAGCAGAGGTCTGCGAACTACCACCACCCGAAGTCCTACAAGCACAAAACACTCTAAAAGTGAGCCACTCAAACTGCATAGGCATGACCTTACAACACAATATAGATTTGCATATGAAAAAAACGGCTCTGTTTTGACCCTAAAAGCAGGTCCTCTTACTTTTGTGCGGTTTTGATGACCAGGTGAACCGTGAGTCCGTCTTTAATGCCATGCTGACCGAGTGTGTCTCCATCCTTCAGTATCTTACCGGCAAAAATCAAAACCAACTGGTCTTGTTTCGCCTTGAATCTTTTGGAGATTTCTTCTTTAAACTGTTAAGAGGTCGAAACATGCGGGTTATAATGTTATACATTTAATCAAATCAATTCAACCTCACTTCTGAATAACATCACGGTCTCTTTTATTAAGCCTAAGCTCGTAAACATCAGCATAAAACAGCAATTCGTCAAATAAACTGACACAAACATTTCAGCATAGCACCATATTTAAATGAAAAGTCATTTAACACGCAGTTTAGTCTATCCATATAAGTCTGAAGTCAAAAATACTAAGCAAAACAGAAAGAGCGCGACCTAAGATGACAGACTAGAACCTTCTACATGAGCAGGCCATTTCAATAACGACAACCGCGAGTTAGAAAACCTCACTTTACATGCGTTATAACACACAAAAACCAATGAATGAGATTCTCAGAATAACCGCATTTAAGTAATAACAAAAGTGAAAGTCATTCTAAATATCCACTGCGAAGATTTTCGGCTCTGGCTGTTCGTCGTCAATCGTTAGCTCGCCAGCTAAAGCTGTTAGCCGCTGGTGTAACGAACGCCCGGGTGCCACAAACAACACGAAATCGCGCAAAAAATCACCTGTGCGACAGATGAATCTTCGGCGATGGCTATTTCTTCTTTATCCTTCGGTGTTTTGACGGTAACTTTAATGATAGTCGCGCTAGCGGCGGCATTTTCTTCAGTGTTCGTCTCCACGGCAGGATCCGTGCCGCTATTCTCCGCCATCTTTACTCTTCTTTTACTTCATTACATCATCGCACCAACAAGCATCGGGGAAAAGTGCTACAAACGCCTTGTGTTCCACAGCGGCCTCTCGTGGTGTGGCGTGTCATCGACAGACTTCACTTACTGCACTCGCTTCAGTGTTGCCAACTTAGCGCCTTTGTCGCTATTTTTAGCGACTTTTCAGACCCCTTCAGCGAATTTTTTTCAAATGGGAGTCGCTGTATGAAATCAATCACTCAAAGTTCGCGGTTATTTGCACCTTATGTGCTGCATGTAGATGTTGAAGATGCTGAAGAAGGCGAAGAAGACCATAAAAAGAAACCAGTTAATGAATGTGCGACAGCCAGGCCACCACTCAATAATAGTAAGTGGATCAATTTGCTTCTTGTTGAAGGTGACAAAGTCTTTTTGATGCTCTTGGTAGCTTTCATTACTTTATCTTGTGTTGGGGTCAATTTGACCCACACTTTACTTTCAAACTGCTCAAATAGCCTACCGGTTAGCCCATTTGCAAAACTCAATCTCACTCACTAAAACACATTTCACACTGTGATGCAATTGTGTTGCAAAATGCTAAACACAGGCAGGAAAAAGTTACTGAATCCATTGTAATTCAAGCCTTTATTCTGCCTTTAACAATAGGCAAGGGACCACTTGCTTTGTGATTTACTTACTGTAAACACAGTTTTAACTTTTCACACATTTACACACAACGACTCAAAATTGTTCACACATATTCTTAATGATGGGATCAAACCAACTGTACAAAATAAGGCAGTTCAGAGTGCACAGATGCACTGAATGCTGATACCAACAATAAATGGAAACAATCTGAAGAGGAGGAAGAGGTGGCGGGCAAGGAGGATGAGGTTGAGAAAGAGCAAGGTGTTGAGTGTTGTCCAGGCTGGATCTGGCACACTAGAGGGGTTTTCCATTTGCCTGGTAAGAGAAAACATTGCCGGTGATGAGAACAAAGTCCTCAGGCCGGACCAACACAAAGACGACGTGATGCCGAGACAGAGTGAATCTCTCATTACTGTAACTTTGATTTTCCAGTTGCACAACTCTTTTGAGTAGCCTAACATTTTAATTTTTCATTTAATTTCTGTATTTTTACAGTATGCAGGTGCTGAATTTACAGACATTCAGTACTACATTCAGAACAATACTATACTTGCAGTGCACACAATATACAATATATTCACCTACTGTAAGTTGTGATTACTATATTTAGTTTTTACGTAATTGCAAAAATGCTGTTTAATAACCATGCATGTTCTAGAACTATTGTGAAGGGGAACAAAAAGTTATTTTTATTATTTTCTGATGCATGAGCCATAATTGTTCCTCCTACAGAACTTGTCTTTACCTTGTGGGAAGGTTGAAGTCCATCACCTCCGTCTGCATCATGTCTCTGACAGTGTCTCAGGGAGAGGGAATGACGGTCATCACCGTCTCCTCAAACCCAAAGAGCAAATGTCCCGGACTCTGTCAGATTCTGGTTACTCTGTTCTACAGTCCAGTGTGTTCTGTTTCAAAAGGGAAACTTAAGGAAATCTACACAGCTCTTGGAGTGAGTCAGGCACAAAATACAACTGAAACGTGCCATGGTTGTGGCCATTTAAAGTGTTAATTTTTATGACTAAAATAAATGAAAATGTTGTGAAAAATTGAATGCCTGTTATAATCAGCAGCCATATCAGCCTGAAGCCCAAGACTGGTTGCCATATTGTTCTCTTGTTCAATAGATAGTGCAAATTATAATTAGTGTCATCAATATTGCGGAGGGGGTTGTGTTTGAGTTCTACTATAGCCTGGACACAATATCCCAGGGACCTTTTAGGCTCTGTATTGGGGTAAGACTTGGGTCTCTCTTTGATAATTTTGATGTTTCTAAATCATTCATGTTAAACATTGTTTTTTCAAAAAGTAAACTATTGACATTTCATTCGATTTATTCATAAATTTTGAAAGCATAGATATATTTCTTTGTTTGCTTTTGCCTATTAGATCATTAGTGTCTATTAAAGTCATATCTTACATTATATCTGTGTTTATGATATTTCTGGTTCTGTTTTTTTTTATATTGATTCTGTTTTGGTCATCATAATGATTCTATACTTATTCAGTGGTGCACTGGCTATCACTGTTGTGCTGTATTCAGTGGACCTGGCAATGGAAAAAATACTCTACTGCAACTACAATTATTATTCAACTATATATATTATTCACTGTGTGATGAATCACCTTCCATTACAGAGAAACAGAGGATGGAAATGTGTTTAGATGGTGTAAGACACCAAACGAATATTGTAAATATTTTTACAACAAATATTTTGATATAACTCAAAAAAATTAAAATTATGTAATTTTTATAGTTGACTCTCTTTACCCACTTGTAGATTATCACGAGAGGACTGGATATCATGATGATAGTGTTGTCGGTCCTTCAGCTCTGTGTGAACATCAGTTTCTGTGTTTTGACTGGGAAAGCTTTGCACAATAAGGATGAAGATTCAAAGGTACTGTATCATCATCATCAACGCTATCAGTCAAATCCACTGCGATCATGACGGATTCTGAGAGCTGATCTGTGTGTTCATGTGTGTTTGTGCTTTTGCAGTCTGTGGAGGATCCAGAACTTCACAAGACAAGATGAACACACAAAATAATCAAAGTAAATATTTTTGCTTTTAATGGAATGGCATTTTGTCTCTCATTTTAATAGTAAAATGGTGTCACCATCTGCAATACCAAATCATCAAGCTACGTCTTTATTCTTACCTTTTTCTTTTAAAACAAAATACTTTTAGAAAAAAGGGCACTTTTAGGCTTCTTTTTAAATAAATGACTTGCACTGGCTTTCATGATTTTTTTTCAGCATACAATCTTTTTTAGACTCACTGTAGAATAAACTTTGTAAAAAAAAATGATATGTATATTGATTTTTATTTTATTTCAGCTTTTATTTATGGTTAGTTATTTCAGTTCTTCAATTTATTTCAGTTCGTTGCCAGGCATGTTGCATGTATCACCACCAGGTGGCTTGTGTCGCACAAGTCGAAGTCAGCCGCTGTAGAAAATGTGAGCCAACAGAGCCCACAGACAGTGCCAAGGGAAAATGGCCCAACAGGCTAAACCCAGCATTTGGGTTAAAAAAAAAAACCCCATCATTTTTAAGTGTGTTAGTTGCTGTTATGATTCCTGCAGCCATATATCACTGCAACAGTCTGGCAGTTCTTACCTTTTTTATCATCACAGAATGGCCCTATGTTACGTGTTCCTGGTTTTGTGTTCCTTGTGTTTTTGTTACATGGACTTTTAGGTTGCTTTCTGTCGTGTTCTTGTCTCAAGTCAGGTGGTGCAGCCTGGGTGCAGCGCCTTCAAGTCTGGTGGTCCCAAATAGTCCCAGCACCTTTAAGTTCGGTGGTCCCAAGTGTTTTTTTTTTCTTTCTTTCTTTCTTTCTTTCTTTCTTTCTTTCTTTCTTTCTTTCTTTCTTTCTTTCTTTCTTTCTTTCTTTCTTTCTTTCTTTCTTTCTTTCTTTCTTTAGTGGTATCAGAACTAGAAACAGTTCTGTACTTAAACAATTAAAAGTAGTTTCTGGATGTCCATCAGGATTTGTGAGGTAGGCCTATTCATTTTCTTTTTTTCTTCAGTAATTAATGTTTTTTTAAAGATATATTGTAGTCCACATTACCAACACGCATACTCATTTTGGTTGTCAATTATGTAGTCACATTCCAACTGAATCCAAAGTTTGATGCAACTTAGAAATATAGAAAAAAAAATGATAATTTTCTTTGCATCTTGTCCACTTGAATGTACAGTATTTATGACGGTTGGCTGAAACCTTTAATATCCATGTTCTGTTTAAAGAAACAAATATTGTATTGCTTTATTCTCTGCTAACCACAGTCACGGGGTAACATTTGTAATAACCTCTGTAATAGTGCTGCACGATTAATCATATCGCAATCGCGATGTCAAGCCTATGGGATTATATGACGCAAAATATAAGCTGCAATTTTAGGCCTAGGCCTATATGAAATAGCCTAAACAAATTAGGGCTATTAACGCAGCACCTGGTCATCTTTTGGCTATGTTACATGATCCCGCTCTTATTCATGCAGATGCTTTTAAAGCATTCATGCGCGACCAGACAAAAAAGAGCGCGCTGTAAATGTCCTGACAGTGACTCACAAAGACACGCCAGAATACAGTTCTCTTTCGCGCTTGAACAAACAATAACACACAATTATTTGTATATATTTTTAAGGCATTTTTATCCAGACATCAATGGCTTATTGATCATTATAGGTGTTATCAATCATTTAGTTGTTGTTGCTAGTTTGAGTTGAGAAATACACATTTCAGCATTATCACTAATCTGTGTACGTGCATTTTTCTTGAGAACCAAGCACGTTGACTCATGAAACCATTTGTTTATTATATCGCAATCGCAATATGACATTTTCCCCAAATCGTGCAGCCCAATAACTAAAACTTTCTGCCTCTAATATGGAAGGGACCACTTGCTTTGTGATTGTCTCTACTTTACTTTCCTATTGATTATATGGAACTCGATTAAGCTTAAAAAATGAAAGTACAATTTTTATTTACTATATGTATTTTCTTTCTTTTATTGACTCTTAAAAACCATTGTAATTCAAGCCTTTTTTCTGCCTTTAACAATAGGGAAGGAACCACTTGCTTTGTGATTCACTATGTCACTATACTTTTAAGTGATTCAGAGTGGTCGAAAGATACATGTACATGCAATACTATGTGGTCACCAGACGAGAATAATAGGGTTAAGTTTATTAAAATTACAGAAAGAAAAGAATGAATTAGGAAAACCTTTGTCACATAACTCTCCTAACCCTACCCAAATGTTCCAAAAACATCACTTATAGTATATGATTTATAAGCGGTGTTCCTCATGGGGACCAAAAAAATGTCCCCACAAGGATTTAAATAAATTTCCTCATAATGTAGGGTTTACCTGAACCAAACACGCAAACACATACACACACACAACCTATAAGCTGATATAAGTTCACACAGGATATAACATCAGTGTCAGGTGTGGGTTGATGGATGAGACAATGACTCAAATGCAGAGAGCAATGGGTCTTTAATGAGCTCAGAATAAAAAAATCCCAATAAAAACACAGGGATTAAACACCCAGACCATGTACTCATAATGGACAAGACAAGACAAAAGCATATGGCAAATGAAACGAGAACAACAAAGATGTGATTCCCCACCATGTGCTCACAACAAAAACAACAAAATGGAGCACGAGTATCTAGATCCCACTGAACCAGGCAGGATTCAGACACCATGTCCCAAACACATGACACACCACAAAGAAAATATGGTAAATCTTTACAATAAGGTTCATTAGTTAATGTATATTATATAACATGAACTAACAATTAGCAATACATTTGTTAGGCCTACAGTATATTTGTTAATCTTGTAAATGTTGCATAAGTGCAGTTCATTATTAGTGCTAACTAATGTAGTCAAGTAATGTTAACTAATGAACCTTATTGTATAGTGTTACCAAAAATATATATATATTTTTTTTAATGTTTGCTTTTAGTTAATTAAAATGAGCTAAAGCAACTGTCATTTGCCTCAATCTTATTACATCACATGAAATGTAATTGGTAAAATATAAAGTAAGCTTAACCCATTTGTGTTGGGACTACATTAATCATTTTTGTTGCATTGACTGATACTGGGCAGTGGATTTCTATAGTTCCCACTTCCCAGAATGCTTTGCATAGGGCTTGATCAGGAGAGTAAATGTTGAAATTAAGTGCTATTTTATGTTTTTAAATGTTTGACATTTAAAAGAATTTATGTGGTTAGCATTGTGCTGAGTAGTGGTTGTGGTTATATGCTACACAAGTGCAAACTGATTAATCTTTTCTCACTGAGTAAGAACTGTGAAAATGTCAGCAATACGTAATTTCTCACTTGTTCATTAAGTTTGCATGATAGAAAAGTTATGCACAGCCATTGTTTATAAAGCAACAAACAGTCAGATTAGGCCAGTCCTCAACTACAACAGGCTCTACGTTTCCTTGTTGATGCCAGAGATCAGAGGAGAATAGCTAGACTGATTTGACCTGATAGAAAGGCAACAGTTACTCAAATAACCACTCGATACAACTGAGGTCTGCAGAAGAGCATCTCTGAACACACAAAACACAAAAACATTGCCTGAACTCTCTCGATTTGCTGCAACATTCATAGGGTCAGAATTTGCTGTAAACAACATAGAAGCATGGATCCATCCTTCCTTGTTTCAGCGGTCCAGGCTGTTGATGGTGTAAGGGTGTGGAGGATATTTTCTTGCTACACTTTGAGCCCCTTAGTGCAAACCGAGCATCATTTAAACACCACAGCCGACAATGGTATTGTTTCTGACCATGCCCATCCCTTTATGAACATCTTCTGATGGCTACTTCCAGCAGGATAACCCGCCATGTCACAAATCTCAGATCAACTCAAACTGGTTTCTTGAACATGGCTGATTCTCTATACTCAAATGGCCTCCACAGTCACAGATCTCAATCCAGTAGAGCACGTTTGGGATGTGGAGGAACGGGAGATTCGCATCATGGGTGCGCAGCTGACAAAATCTGCAGCAACTGCTTGATGCTATTAGACCAAAATCTCTGAGGAATGTTTCGAGCACTTTGTTGAATGTATGACACAAATAATTAAGGCAGTTCTGTAGACAAAAGGGAGTCCAACATGGTACTAGCATTGTGTAAAGTGGCCAGTTTTATTTGTTATATATATATACTGTATGTTATATCAGAAACGCACATTTTGCACCCTTTATGAAACCCTTGGCAGTCAGTTCTCAGCATGTTGGACATGTCTGTACTGCTCTTAGTTCAGTGTACTATTGGAGTAACTGGAGCACTGAATGAGTTGGCAAAAAAACTAATTTTTTGGCAAAAAAAACTCATTTTTTGGCAAAAAAACTCATTGGCAGACACTACCCCTAAATCTACCCATCAAACTTTCTGCATTTTTACTTAAAAAAAAAAAACCTTTTAATTATGATCTCAACACAGCGGTTCCCATTATGCGGCTTTATTCTGATAAATTCACCAGAGGTGAGCGTGCCTTCGTGCCGGAGCTTGTTACTGCGCTTCACAATCTGAGGCAATAAGGGCAGATGGAGAGATGGAGGGACTCATAAGGGCCGGTGGAGAGATGGAGCGTCTCATCCATGGCAGCGTTTCCAGGATTCAGCTCTGGGCTCCTCATCCTCAGTGCTCACACCAGTCTCCTGACATTTCAGATCCTACAAAAATACACAAACATTATACAAAAGCAGTCATTTTAACAGCACAATGTAATTTGATTTATTTATTAAAAGTTACAAAAATGGGGTGATTTATCTGCTCAATACTAGCCTACATGCTGAGGTTGTAGCTGATGTGTTCACTCACTTTTTATCCAACTTAAATGTTCCTCAATTTATCAACAGTAATAAGGGACAAATAAAATATATAACATGTTTAGTTACTTTATAGATTTGTTTATTTGCCTTATTTATAGCACATTTGTCTAATGTAAACAGTGACAACAGTGAATTATCCTACATAATAGCACACATAACGTTACATCACTCCGATGTCTATTATATTTTGTGATGTGCTCATCTGCAATACTTATACAATATTTTCCTTTCAGATGTAAATAGACATCAGATATTTAAATAAGCGTGTTTAAGTCAAGATGTATAATGTAAATCAACTTGAGAGACGGAACGTTACGTGTGCTTACTGGAGCTCCCCTGTTAGCTATACATAATAAAACATGTTTTTACAGCAAAATCACAACTATACTATACTGTCTAACTCCTTTACACCTTCAACATTTAAAACGTTTACTCTATAGTAGTTTAACACATACGATTTAAACACAAGGAACCGTGTTTACTCACATTTGAAACCCCCCGCGTCGCTGATCTCCGTGATGTTTGATAATGACGTATGCTCTCGCGTGGCCTCCTAGGATAGAAGAGTATCCACAGTATCCATCGGACGAGCACTCGAAAATCTGCGCTGAAGCAGTAAGCCATCTGGGAACTTCTCGCCTACTCTTTTATGAATACTGATGTTTCGGACGTACTGCTTCCTTCACGTACTGTTTTCGCCTACTTTATAGTAGGAAAGTAGGCATATTCGAACGCACTTAAGTCCGAATCTCGCGATAATTAGTACGTCACCCAGGTAATTCTCGCCTACTCTTTTGGATTCATACATACTTTTTCGCTCGCCTACTCTTTTATCCATACTATATAGTAGGGAAGTATGCGGTTTCGGACGCAGCCAGGGAGGGACTAACAGGGTGATGAGAAACAGGTGAATGCAATCAGAGACCAACCAGGTGATGAGACACAGGTGAATGAGATGATGAATGCTGATGAATCCGGGCAGTGAGTGATGGGAAATGTAGTTAGTGAGGAAGTGATCAAAGTCTATTGTGGAGCACCCTCTGGTGGCTCTCGAGGGCACTCCAGCTGGTGATTGTTACATTATGTTTAACGGCTGACATTAATACATTACACAAAAACAATATTTCTAAAATTAAGCAAATCCACTTAAATATTATAAAATAGCATAAAACCGATAAAATCTAAAATTTTAAATTAACCTAATCTCTTACTGTTAACTGCTAGTTTGTTAGTCGTAAATATTTGCAGAGCACCTGCGAGTTCTAACAGATTAGCACAGACCACAGATACTAGTAGTATTAACATAAACCATGTGTCAAAAAAGGTGATTTATGACTTTGATTTATGGTTCTGAGGTTCCCCTGTCTCTGATTTATGATGGGTCGCTGACAGGCTCCGGTATGTCTAGGCTGCGCGACGCCATGTGACATCCTCCTGCGGTGACATCCTGGCCGTAGGTGTAAAAGAAAGGTGTCTGGCCCTTGGCCTTCCGGGTTTATTGGTCGTCTACCTGCGCGAGATAGGTGTTATGTCGTTGTGTATTCTGTCTGCTGGGGAGGCCCGTTTTCACACTTCGCCAAAAGCTGCGTGTATAAATGTGTGTTGAACGCGAGCACAGTCACTGAAGCGTACTAGTGTGTCGTGTCTCGTGTCACGCTCCTCTGCAGTTTTATCCTCGTTCTCAAACTATTTTCCAAGCCATATTGTGTTGTTGGATACGTGAGTGCAAGAAGATGGAATCCAGTCTTAACAGTAAGTATTTTTTATTATTTAGTAACATTGTTAAGGATGATTATTTTTGTTTACGAGCGTCGCTGTTCTATTGCTTACTTAAGGCTTTATCTGCACACTTCAGATGGTGACAGCTTGAGTCTCTTCGATCTAGTAGATGAGCTTAACTTCCTGAATCAAGCGAGTGGTACGTATAATTATGTTTAAATGTTGCATACGTTGTTTGTGTGCGTGTGTGACGGATGATGTTTTGTTTTGTTTTCGCCAGGAGGCGTGGCTAGACCTAGCACAGCTGCTGCTACGCACAACGCTGTTGCCTCTTCACGAGCGATCACGGAAGCACTTGTGCCAGGTATTGTTAAATGTTTTTACACCCGTGTTTAAACAGTGTTGTGGCTGTGTGAAAATATCTCATCTTCTCAGGGTTTTTTTGTTTTTACCAGGGCCGAAACGCGTGACTATCAAGGCCATAGTACATGGACCACCGCGAGGCAGCGAGTCTGCTAACGTTGGAGTTATTCCCCTGGGTAAGTGCATTGTAATTTGGCTTTATCAAACAATGTTATGCTGCTATGGTTTGTTGATTTTGTTTTAAAACTTTAACACATGTATTTACAGATGGTTTATCAAACGTTGTGAGCAATGTCGGTGTGTCTGAATGTGTGAATAAACCGGATAAGAAAGCGAAAAATAAGTGGTGTCCCATGCGGACGCAAAAGCTTCTGCTGATGGGTCATCGAGAGACGTACCACAGACATCTGCCCCAAAAAAGCCAAGACGATCAGCTGATAAAAGTAAGTAATAAACAAAAGCTGATGGATTGTTTTCTGTTCACACTAAATCAGAAAGATAAATATTGTTTATTTGAATGTGATAGTGAGAGGTCGAATGTGTTTGTGGATGTATAATGTGCCAATACGCTAGTTTAGAACTGTTGTTATCATACATTAGCATTAATTGTTGAAAAAAAAAAAAAAACATAAAACACAAAACCTGCATATCTCTTAGAGTAGGTGATTATTTATAATTTTAGGTGACACCATTGGAGAACTGTGTGTAAAAAAGTGTAGACATGATGATTTTAGGCTGCTGCGCCATTCCATATTAGCATGGTCTTGTTTGATTGTTTGTATATATATATATATATATATATATATAGAGAGAGAGAATTTGACACTACGTATTGTTTTTTAATGTTACATTAGTACCAGACTGATTTTTATTTTATTTTTAGTCTTAGAAAATATAGTTAATATTAATATTACTGTTATCATTATAATATTAACACACATTTGTACTAACTTTTTTTTTTGTTTGCACCCTTTTCTACTTCTTAACAGAGGTGGTCGTAGTTCCCGATATAAATGATGTTCAGAGCTGGAGTGAGGGTCTGATACAATCGTGGGACGGCTGTGTATTTACAAACGACCCTAAAGAAACACCGCAGTCTGTTCCAACCAGCGAACGGGTCGTGGTCGTGGAAGAATCCGACCCTGAACAGCTGCCTTCAAATCAGGAGGCTTACAAACAGGAATCACAACCCGTTATAGACAATCAGCACATAGCCGGACTGATACAGGACTCTGTCAAGACCGCATTGAATGCCTTCGAGGTACGTTTTGACAAACGCCTTAATGCCATTGAGAGACGTTTAGATGCTTATGAGTCAACACAACAACAACAGGGAATTTGGCTTAAACAATGCATAGCAGCGCAACGGTTGCATAGTGGTACTGTTCAAAAAGTAGCCAGAGAACAATGCCTGACTACAGAATTGTTAAAGCAACTGGTGCTCGTGCTTAAAAAGAAACTTGGGTGAGTTGACAACATTTTATATATATATATTTTGCATACTATGTTTTTTTCTTTTCTTTTTTTTTTTCTTCAACATTTGTCACAGTTTTTCATTCTATCTTTTTTTTACTGTATGGACACAGGGTTTATTATCCATAGTTTTTAAGGTGTTGCTACATGTGATTTAAATAAATAAAATAAAAAAGATCTGATTTAAAAATGCCTAAACGTTGTCGGGAGCCAGATGGTTTTGATCAGGGTCCGGTAGCTAGGTTTAGACGAAACGATGGTAGCGTGGTGCCCCTCGAACAGTGCAGTAACACAGAAACATTGCTCTATTTAATACAGACTGTGGAGGATATGAATAGGTCTGAGTCTTCAACTGATACGTTGGTAGAATTATTAAACATCGTGAGATCAATGTCCGATGAGGATCCTGACCCAAATAATGATTTTGAACATGTTGTAAATACCCAACAAGCAGGAGAGGTGTTAGAACCTCGTCCAGAACCAAATTCTGCATTTGATCATCTTGTGTCTTTTCACCAGTCAGGCGAGGGCCCAGGTACACAGACACATCGCACACTCAACCCTGAAGCGCCCAATATGGGTCTCACAGATAGAGATATAGAATCACTTGTAACAGTAGGTGGTGATGTTAGTGGGTACACGGTACTGCCACGAGCACGGTTCAATGGTCTGGAAGTCCACAGGCTTATAAATTTGCGAGAGATATCTTCGACAGATTTAGCAGCCTACACAGTGTTTTTACATGACACACTTTCTGAAATTGTGGAGTTTTCCAAACTGTTAGGCGGAGACGGGTGTTTAATCAGCATCACGTTGAGGGGATCGAGTTTGACATCAGATGTTAGTACACTTTTGACGGGTAGCAATGGTTATAGTGTAGATCTATTTATAAACGACCTTGAAAAAATAATGCAGAGCAACTCTGACGTACAGTTTGATGAGAGATTGAATTTAAGACTGTCGATAGCGAGAAGTAAACACGGCGGTGTTTATCGAAAGATCCGTGATCTTGCCCACAATGAAGTGATTACCAAAAACAGACTTAATCTGTTCTGTCCCACGAACATTTCAAACAATCTTTGTTTTGCAATCTGTCTGGCACATTTCCTAAATCCACAGAAACCACACGTAGAGCTTGAGTCTGTAGCATCTTCAATACAGAAGTCAGCTGGCTATGGTGATCAATACAAGATAGCGTTTAATGACATCAGACGGTTTGAACAGATGCTGAGCGTTAAAATAGTTGTCTTCTATCGGTCTGATACGGGTGTTTTGGAGAAGTATACAAACACAGACGATCCGCATCCTAAAACAGTATTTTTGTACCTGCATGACAATCATTATTTTATGATTAAAAATCTACGTGCATTTATTGGCACCCCATACGTGTGTGAGTTCTGCCACCGAGGATTCACCTGTAGGAGAGATCACAAATGTCGGTACATCTGTGATGTCTGTAATGACCCGGAATGTCATAAACACCCCAAAAAGCCAAAACATTGCGGCGACTGCCTGCGCTACTGTAAGTCTGACTATTGTTTCGAGATGCATAAAAAACCACCTCGGGGTATGCAATACGCGCAGTGCGATGTGACTAAATATTGCGGTAAATGTAATAGACGTTACCATGTCAGCGGTACTAAACCCAAACCCCATAAATGCCCTGCAGATCGTTGTGTGCACTGTGGTGAGAGTTTGGTCACCGATGGTATGCATCAGTGTTTTATCCAACCAGTTAAGCCGGAGATGCCGAACGATCGTTACATTTTCTACGATTTTGAGACCCGTTATGAAAATGGTAAACACGTTGCCAATTTTGTATGTGCTATCACGTTTAATGGCGAGGAATTCGTGGCTGAAGGGACCGATTGTGTGGATCGTCTCGTTAAAAAATTCAGACAACCACGTTACCTTAATTACACATGGCTCGCGCACAATGCAGCAGGATTTGACAATTTCATAATTTTGGAATTCTTTACTAAGATGGGGATTGCTCCTAAAATCACAATGCAAGGTTGCAGGCTAATCTTAATGTATGACACAGCTTTCAAGCAACGTTTTATTGATACATATTCCTTCATACCCATGCGTCTGGCCAAGACACCCGTTGCATTTAATCTGACTAATGCAGAGAAGGGGTATTTTCCGCACAACTTTAACCGCGTTGAAAATGACAACTACATAGGCCCGTACCCTGACAAGAAATTTTACGGGTATGCGACAATGTCGAACCAAGACAGGGCTGCGTTTGATGATTGGTACAATACCATATCTGACAAAGTGTTCGATTTTAAAAAAGAACTCGCGCTTTATGGTAAAAACGATGTCGTTTTGCTGAGGGAGGCATGCATGAAGTACCGCGACGAATTCATTTTGTGTACAGGCCTTGATCCATTTAATTACACCACTTTGGCAGCAACATGTATGGCCACATATAAAACACACTACATCCCAAAAGACACAATAGCTCTGACACGTAACAATGCGTACACCAACCAGAACAAAACATATTCGAACATTTCAATTGAATGGCTCGAATTCATCCGAAAATCACGGGGCATAGAAATTCAACATGCTTTAAACACCGGTGAGGCGTCATTTGGGAAATACTATGTGGATGGTTTCTACGACGATGGCTACGTGAAAAAAGCATTCGAATTTCTCGGATGTTTCTTTCATGGTTGTGAACGATGTTATAACCCCAACGACCTAAACCCTTTATCAAAAGTGCCTTATGGCGTTTTGAGAAGACAATGCGACGACAAGATTGAAATTTTGGAGCGTGCGTACGGTCTTCAGGTCGAGGTGATTTGGGAATGTGCATGGTTGCGCGCTAAACAGAGTGATGTTGCAGTTATGGATTTCATGTCCACTTACAAACACACTGAAAGATTGAAACCCCGTGAAGCTCTATTCGGCGGCCGAACGAACGCATTAAAACTGTATCACAAAGTTGCGGAGGGCGAGCGGATTAGGTATGTTGACTTTACATCACTATATCCCTACTGTCAGGCTCGAAAATGTTACCCAATTGGGCATCCGGAAATAATACACAAGGATTTTCAAAACCTTGAAGATTATTACGGACTCGTCAAGGCAACAGTCCTTCCGCCACGGAAGTTGCTTCACCCCGTACTGCCTTATAGGACCGGGGGTAAGTTAATGTTCCCTCTTTGCCGCACGTGTGCTGAACAGCAGAACCAGACACACCCGTGTGTGCATACTAATGAGGAAAGATCAATTCATGGGTGCTGGGTTAGCATTGAACTGTTAAAAGCCGTTGAGAAGGGTTATGTAGTGACAAAAATCGATGAGGTCTGGCATTTTCCCCAACGCTCTGAAACATTGTTTTGTGATTATGTTAAAACATTTTTACAGTTCAAACAGGAAAGTTCAGGTTTTCCAAAAGACGTTGTGACCGACGCCGACAAAGAATCGTATGTTAGAGATTACTTTGAGAAAGAAGGGATTAAGCTGAATCTGGACAAGATTGAGTTTAATGCTGCACGTAGATCCATCATGAAGCTACTGCTTAACTCTTTGTGGGGGAGGTTCAGTATGCGCGAGGAGTTACCGACAACCGAAATACTAACAGACCCCGAACAGTTTGCCCGATACATTTTTGGCACTGAGTATGACCTCAAGCATTTCTCATTTGTGTCAGACACTGTTGCAATCGTTCAGTGGGCTTACGCAAATGGGAAAGGGACCCAGACTCGTGACATTAACGTCTTTCTCGGGGCTTTTACAACGGCTCACGCGCGGTTAGAACTTTATGATCTTATGGACAGGTTGGGTGATAGACTGCTTTATTGCGACACAGATAGTGTTGTGTTCACGTCTAAAGAGGGTGAATATGAGCCCCCACTGGGGCCATATCTTGGTGACCTTACTGATGAAGTTGGGGATGGAGACCATATTGTGGAATTTTCGGCAAGTGGTCCGAAAAGTTACGGGTACAGAACTGCTAAGGGTAAGGTCTGTATGAAGGCCAAAGGCATCACACTGAATGCTGTAAACTCCGAGACCATTAGGTTAGACACATTAATTGGGCTTGTCGATCAATATGTGAGGGGGCGGGGTGACAGTAATCACATTCTCGCGTACACCGACAGTATAGTGAGGAACAAAAAGCAGTTCACATTGCACAACAAGTCAGTTGTGAAAAAATTTAAAGTCGTATACAACAAGCGTGTACTGCTACCCGACCTAACTACGCTACCATATGGCTACTGACAACGTTTTTGGGCACCGGGGTGTGGTAGACCCGGATGGTTTTGATTTTAGATTACAACATCCTTTTTCATGTGTGTTAAGCGGTCCTTCTAGCTCAGGAAAAACATTTTTTGTAAAAAAGTTGTTGGAAAATGCTAAAAGTGTAATTTCTAAAAAAATTGAAAACATTGTGTACATTTATGACTGCTGGCAACCTATGTATGATGAATTGTTGAAACTGTATGATATTAAATTTATTGAAGGTATACCGCAGACTCTGAATGATGATCGCTTGTTTCCCACCAACAAGACCAATTTTGTGATATTGGATGATGTTATGAAAGATGCTAGCAGCAATTCAGAAGTTGAACGTTTGTTTACCAACTATGTGCACCATAGAAGCTTGAGTGCAATATATATCGTACAAAACTTATTTTTTCAAGGTAAATCCAGTAGGACTATCAGTTTGAACACTAATTATTTGGTATTGTTTAAAAACCCTAGAGACAATACCCAAATTAATGTCTTAGCGCGGCAGATGTACCCCAGGAACACAAAATACTTTATGGAGTGTTATGAAAATGCTACCAGCACCCCTTTCGGGTATCTATTGATTGACTTTAAAGCGAAAACACCAGAACAGTACCGTCTCAGAACAGATATTCTGTCACAACATCCAGTTGTGTACATTCAGAAAAGAAAACATTGACAGAGAGATTTGAAAATGTCTGCAAGACTTTTAAGAAACCTACCTCTTTTAAAATTGTTATTAAAAGCCACGCCTAAACAAAGACGCGTTATTTTAGAGGCGGCTGCAGACGAACTCATTGTGACATTGTGTGAAGTAGCTCTTAACGTAGTCCACGGTAATATTCCGCTAACATCACAGCAATATCAGAAACTGAAGAGAAGAAGAAGTGAGATCAAAATTGTTGCAGATAAAAAGGTTGGAGTTAGACGTAAAAGACGGTTAATCAACCAACAAGGAGGATTTCTACTACCTTTGCTAAGTGCGGCAATCCCGTTTATAACCAGTTTGGTTACATCTAAATAAGTTTGGTGATGGAGTATGCCGAGAAGATGTTTTTAGTACCGCAACACCAGTTGGATAAGCTGAAATCCTCTAACACCCGTGAGTCTATACAACAGGTTGTGGAGAATGACCTGGACATGACTATAAGAAATATTTTGCACAGGTCTGATCTGGATCACCATGAAAAAGCTAAGATGTACACAGGTGTTTTGCAGCGGTTTTTAACACTCACTAGACAAGGGGATAGAGAATCCGGTACATTAACATTAAGGCTACCACAGCCTAGTAATGTTGAAAAAGAAGACCCACCCGCACCAGACCATGCGCGTGCCCATGACGATTTAGGTGATTTTGCAGATGAGATTTTAAAAAATATTCCACAGAGGAGTGTGAAAAATGTTCGTTACATTTTAGATAAAATGTCTAAAACTAAAGATGTTACTTCATGGACTGAGTCGGGAGAGTTTGTGTTTAAAGGCAGAACAATCCCTGGTTCACACATGCTTGACTTAGTTAAAAGCTCCACAAAAGATTGTTGACGAGCGGAGACCTGGCGGGTGGCGTGAATTTCTGGAGGCTTTTGCTAGTTTAAATTTGCCATACTCTGTGGTACCAAACCACAATGTCAGACATGCAATTAACTCTTTCAAAACCAAATCGACCACGTCTATAACAGGATCATCTAAGAGGAGTAAGAAACAGAAAGACCCGAGTCGGTGGTTAAGTTTTTAAACTAACAGTTTGTATGTATTGTGTTCTCAATTTCTCTCTTTTTTTTGAGAACTTATGATGTGATGTATGTGTAATAAAAGTGGGGATAAAGAAACAAAATTCCGTTCTTTAGTTGTTTTTATTAAAATATTAAGCATGAGACATGAACATTTCACCCATTTGTACACACTGAACACATTTGAAAACATTTTCACTACATGGTGCTTGTTTTAGTTTTCTCACAAATGCTGACACCTTTTTGTCATTTTTAATAAAATCGTTGGTATACAATTTCATCACATAATCATAATCAAATCCCTTTGCCATGTGGTAGAGAAAGAACACACAATGTTGTCCACATGTATCTGATGAAAAATCTTGGACTTGCACAGTTGAATGTAGTACTTGACTAGAGTTGAGCTTTAAAAAGTTTTTGATAATCGGCGGAAAACCATGATAATCTGGTTTATTACCGAAGCTGTCGAAAAAACATCCTACACCATCCTCATTTATGTAGATAGCCAACCAGTGTTCCCCTGGGAGTCCTGAAGGATGTGTATTGATCAAAACCATTGCTGGTAGTTTTCTTAAAGGGGTTTTTGGTAGGTAGTCACATGGTAGAACTCCGAGAAAATAAGTATCGCATGAAACCTTATCCATGACGGCCGTAAGCTGTATAGTGTTCATTTGAATGTATTAGTAGTAGGGTGATTCTTCAATTGGGGGCTATTTTGCCATCTTACATTTTGATGAATGAAATCTGGTTGAATTTTGTTGGAATTATGTCAAGGCAATGTTTACATGCTTTGATGTAAAGATATAATAATGGCCACGACTGAGCTTAAATATAATTTGAGTATTTTATATCTATTTGCCAACTGGCACTGAAAAACGTCATTCCCATCACAACATCAAAAAGTCTCATAATGCAAAGAATGTATCAAGGAGATCATTTAAACTCATTCATCTTGCAAACATTGTTAACCTTCAACAATACATATAAAAAACAAAATGTTTCCATTCTGCGAATTCCATATATTTTCTTGTTCTTACCATCAAAATGTGTTTTCCTGTATTCATCAAAGCACACTTTTGTTTAATTTCTGTAAAATTAATTTTAGATGTTTTTTCTTTGAATAGGTGGATGAGTATTTCATTAGGCTTTTCATGTAGCACCTCAAGATTGAACATAAAACAGATTTAAAGGTATGTTTGCTGTAAATTAAGCAACGTGGTGGTAATGACATACTGTTCTGGTAATGACATAGTGTTTTGGTAATGACAAATGAAAAGTGTACTGATACATAAATCAAATTTAAAGGCTTAAATAATGACTTCTGGTGAGTGTTGTTGAAAGAAATGGACAGATGTAAGGAGATTGACAGGGTTGTGCAACCACAGAAACCGAAAATTCTCGGGACAGCAGCATGTGTCCAAATTGTAATCTTGTTCTATTTCATCAGAAATGATCTTGAAACGGGGCTTGTGTAAAATACCGAACTTGTCCTTTAACTTTCTTACGACCTCTTCTGCAAGGAGTTTCACGATTTTCATTTTCACTGTTCTGACCCTGTTGCACTGGAGATGTTGGGGGGTGTTTGAAGCTACATAGTGTTGTACTTCCTGTCGAATTTTGTCATTGGCTCTTTGATTGTTTTGGTTAACTCTCCATTGTTTGCGTTTCTGTTAGAGATGCACCGATTGATCGGCTGGTGACTGGAATTGGCCGATTTTCGATTGGCCATGATCGGCGATGACATTTTATGCCGGTCAAATACACTCGGGCGCCACATGATTAATATCGAGCAACATCAGCATCACACGTGCACACGGAACGCACATGTTGGAAACCTCGTGAATTACGGCCGTTTCACACCGCAAACGTGAGCAGCGCGTATTATTTCAAGCGTGCATGTTAATCAATGAGTGCATTCACACCGGGAGCCGCGCGTGAGCAGCGGTGAAGCACGGGTTTCGGTGCAGAGTCTATTTTTGCTGCACTGCTCACGCTCAATTAAAGTGAAAGCACACTTTTGATGGACAAAATAAATATGATTTCACACAAAAGTGCCCAAAATGCGCAGAATTTGCACGTCTGGTGTGTTTTAACAAGAACTGGAGTATTTGTCAGAAAAGAAAATGAATTTTCCTTTTGAAATTAACACTTTTTTTGTTGGATATTGGATGTGAAAAGAAGGAAATGGTTCTTCCATAACACTGCACTTTAGATTCACTGCACATTTTTAGAGGAGTAATTTATATAGTCCTATTTTATAGTGATTACTGTTCAAAAATATTCTATGCAAAATGTAAAATGTTCTACTAAAGAAAAGAGAGAAAATAAATATTTGTGTGTGCTGTAAAGTGATTAAAAAAAATGAAATCGTAATCGGCTAAAAATTGGTATCGGCAGGTCAAACTCTGAAAAATCGGAATCGGCCTAGAAAATTGTAATCGGCCCATCTCTAGTTTCTGCCTTTGCTCCCGTTTTGAAAGTTGTGAGATTAGCTTTCCTGTTTCTTTTCTTCTTTTGTATCTTTCCTTTTCTCTGTCAATGTACTGCTGATATTTTACAGGATCTTCCTTCAATTTTTTTCTATAATCTCTAGACCTTTCAGTTGATTTCTTGGGAGCCATTTTGGTTAAAAAATAAGACAAAAAATAGTTTTAGGAAGTAAGGCATCTCACTTAAGTTTCATTGTAAAATCACACTATTATGCTTCTTTAACTTAATTTATAAACACATAATATGATATAGATAGTGACACAGAACATGTCATTACCACCATCACTTGTCATTACCATCACAACAAGTTGTGTGTTGGTAATGACGTGTTGCGGTAATGACATTTTTCATTTTTTTCAGGAAAAAAGATGCTAGGTCATGGTTTTGCTAACATTACTCAACAGCTAGTACAAAAAGACCTTTAAATACACATAAATCATTGTGAATATATATATATATATATATCAAAATATTGCTGCTACAGCATTTATGGTAATGACGCTGAATAAGTCTACTCCATGATCAGAAGGAATTCATGATTAAATTACTTACTTTTTCAGACATCAAATTTCACTGTTCTTTCATGGCTGACATGTGCTCCCCTGCTAGTCTTCATTTCCATGGTTATGGCATAAACAAGTCTTACCCTCAAAAATATCCTTGTTGTAATCATAGACTGTCGCGGTAATGACAGTATTGTTGTGGACAATACAAAATTTGTTAAAAATATTCACAAATTGCACAGATATGAACCCAAATTATGCATCAAGTGCCTTTTTAAGTTACTGTTTAAACATATATTGTGATTTTTTAATTAACTGATAACATTTGATCACATTTTCAGAGCAGATAAGTTTTAAAGTCTGGGTTGGGGACCAGTGGCGGTTCTAGAGGGGGGGCCAGGGGGGCCAGTGCCCCTGTGACAAAAAGCTTGGCCCCCCTTGTGGCCCCCCTAAATGTGGAGTTTGAAATAATTTTTACAAAACTGTTTTTTGCTATCGTTGTATGCGTATTATTTTTTATTTTTCTATCTTTGTGGATTTGCATTTTCACGTGACAATTCGCATCACATTCGCGGGAATCGCGGCAGAATAACGCCTGTCTCCTGCACGCGAGAGAGGAGAGAAGAAAGTTGGTAAATGTCAGTTCAGTTGTAAGTTCATTCTTTATGTGCGTATGGGGTGTGCGATGTGTATTGTCTATTATGATATTGTAATCATTGTTTTAACTACCATAAAACTTTAAATAAGAGCCCGGGCTTTTATTTTCCCAAATCGTCGAACTGCACCGGCTTGTATTTGAGACAGGCCTTTATAATTTAGTGTTGAGATGTTGTTCATTGAGATGTTGTTCCTAGAGTCTCTAATCTCTAAAAATCTCCAAATGCTCCACGTGAAACTGCGGTCTTCCGACCTTTTACTATCGTGTCAATTGATTTTGATTAATATGCGCGAGGGAGAGAGAGCAAGACAGCGCTCGTGTTGTTTGAAGACGTGAGTGCGCGCGCGCGGCCGGGGCGCTCTCTCTCTCTCTCTCTCTCTCTCTCTCTGCTCGTTATGCACTGTCAAGCGCAGCAAGCGGACGCTCTGACGGGTTTTAGAAGATAAAATACAACCCGACACTAAAAAACAGACCCGGCTTCTATTTGAGACCGGCCTTTATTTACCCAAACCTGTCGCCACACCAGGCGTGTAAAAGAGACAGGTGTCTATTCGGGACTCGGCTATTATTTGAAGTTTTACGGTATGTACGAGGCACTGTGAGCTGACATAGCATTTGTCTATCGTCCTTTCACTGCTGTGTGCAGTTCATAGGTAGGCTATGTCCCCAAATTAGTTTTTGTCTTATATTAGAATATCACATCAGCAAGAGTGCCGTTTTCCCGTGCACAATTGCAACTGTGATATTTATGTTATACAACAGTTAAATTAACAATAAGTTAACATTGGGAGTTACTTTTTAGACACAATATTGTCAATATTGTTTGTTTTCCCCTTATTTCGCCGACTAGAATTTCATAATGAAACGTGAGTCTCAATGCAACACAGCGATGATTTATTGACTGAAATCCGCGTTTTGAACGAATCACTTGCTTCTTTCCCGAATGAATCAGCCGTTTGAACAAATCGGTTGAATGAATGAATCCCTCTTACAGGGACTTGCCGCCGCCTACTGGCGGTTTTAGTTTCATATTTAAAGTATCCTTTAATTAAAACGTTAAAATTAGAAATAATTTCATATTTAAATATTGATTTGAAAAAAATCTCATAGCTTTATTTATGCAATTGTAAATGGAGTGTAAATATATTAATGCCACTTCTGTGTCACCTCTGCACTGCAAAGATGGATTTTGATTGAATTAATTAATTTGACTGGTAACAGTGGTACTGTATAATTATTGTATAATTAAGTATTATTGTATAAATAAGTATAATTACTGTATAATTTGAATGTTAGTATTTGACATAAAAGGTGATGCATAACTCTAAATAAGTTTAGAAAAAATGTCCATATATAGGTGAAAATGCCCCTGGAAATCAATTTAAGGTGGCAAATATTGCCCCTTAATTAAAAAATGTATTTCTGTCACTGCTGTGAACTGACCACTGCATAGAATATGAAAAATATGAATATCTTCGTGAGTCAGCTGTCAACAACAGACCTAAACCAGCCATGGCACCAGCACAAAAACACAATCAGTAAAATATTATCTAATTATTAACAAAATGTTGAAAATATTGAAATATATTTTTGTCAATATTGCACACCCCTAATCTACGGTATTAATTTTGATTTCTTTAGGTCTTAAAAAGCCTTAAATTGGACTTTAAAAAGTGTGCAGGAACCCTGTAAACGGTTAGACATATCAAGTCAGTTATTTTCAGTAAATTAATTAATAAGCTTCTTGGTCCCCATTGCTTTTGCTCTATAGTTCTCAAAATTAGGAGAAAGAAGGACATCATGTCTATTACAGTTACTGTGACTAATACTGAATATGTAATGCAAATGTAAAAATATAATGGAAATGCAAATACATTGTTGAATGATTATAAACACGGTATTTTGCCTGTTAATGCCTGCAGCAGTGCAGAAAATGATATGACAACAATAAGGTCTAAATGTAACTGGCCCCTCTAACAGTACAACTGGCCCCAGCTTGGCCCCCCCAGTTGAAATGGGCTAGAACCGCCACTGTTGGGGACAAGGCCTAAGTAGCCAAATATTAGTGATGAAAGCATTTTTAAAAAATGGAAATCATACTGATTTTAGTGTATAACATTTTTTGGTGGTGCAATAAATATTATTTGAAATAACTAAACTATTTATTTTATAAAATAGTATTTGTAACATGAATGTATAACCTGGGGACATAAAAGTTCCCGTAATTGAAGAATCAACCAGTAATCAACCAGGACCTGTCGGCGATTTGACACTTCAATCAAACTATCAAACAATGCATAAACAATTAAGTTAATCGTACGTGGTAGCGGCTGTCTAAAACGGGCTTCTAGTCTAATATTGCCACTTTTGATAAGCGATACGTGCTGGCTACACTCCTGATCCGGTGTGAAATTGAACGCATAGAGTGTATAGCCGTGCAGAAAATCCTCTCTATCGATACATAGAGGTTGGTTTTTAAGATGCCTTCCAGAAGCCAGCGCTAGCTGGTAAAACTCCCGCACTGCAGAACCATTTTCATATTCAGGTTGCAGGGGCTTCGCTGGGTACTGTTGCCCATCCAGATAAATGGCCAGAAATTCTAAATCATAGTTTTTAAACGCAAATGGGTTTTTATTATAGGCACCCACAAATGCATCATTATCAACCATAGCTAGAACCAGAGATTTTGGCAGAGTTCCTAAGAACAAGTTTTCTTGATTGCAGACACGTGAGCCTGCAGGTATTGAGAAGTTTTTCAGACACACTCTGTCGATGGGGTATTTGGCTGTGGTTGAGAGTAGAGCTTGTGCATGCCCCAGTCTCACAGCTGGCGACACAGACACTTTTTTCACAAATAGCGACGCAGACAGGATGTTTAGTTTATAGGCTGTAGCGTTGCTCCTCATCAGGCAGAATTCATCCTTACCTCTAGTCATTCTAATTTTAAGATCTAATCCATTAAGTAATAGTTTTTCCTGAAAGAAGATGTCCCTGTGAACAGGCGCGAGTAGTTCGACCACATTACTAGCGTTGGTGAAGGCTGCTCTCTTTGTCAGCCCGCGATTTCCCCCAGCCGGGTCAGCCACATCCATATGGCCCGCAGTGTCCAGGTAAAAGAGCCCTGCTGAGAAAAGCGTTTCAAGGGCGTCTTTACCATAATTGGTAAGACATTCTATCATACAGCGGTATGGGTATGTGCTAGAACTCTGTGATATAAGCCGATCTCCAAGCGACGCATCCACTTGTGAAAAAATCGTAGATCCAGGATAGTTCACAAGACCTACGGGATCTCCGTCTGCAATATCCGTCCCATCAGGATTAGTGATTTTGAGGCGCAAAAAAAGTAATGTGCTGTTTAGATCTATGTAATCCTCCCCATTCCCCGCAATAAAAAATTCCAGCGGAGATGTGTCGGATATCGCTGATAGTGGTGGAACTTCTATATAAGTGTTTTTTTCAATTGCTGTTTGAGTTAGTGGTACAGTAAACAGATCCAGTTCAGTCTTTAAACACTCTTCTGACATGTTGTGTAGTAACGCCATGATTTAAAATATTGTTTTAACAGAGCTCCTTGATCTTTTTGAAGCAGTACGCTTAGCTGTCTCCTTGCGCTTGCGTTTTACAACTGATGTTTTCTTGGGAGGTTGTTTTGTTTTCTTCTGCTTCTGGCCACTCCTCCGCACCCCTGGCGGCCTAGATGCTCTTTTGCGAGCCATTACCATTAGTCCGGATCCGTCTTGAGCATCATAGTTGTTGTTAAAAGATCTTGATAACGTATTACTAACAACGTCACTTAGTATGTTTTTTGCAGCTGATTTAAGATGCGGCTTGGCTATGCTAAATCCTCGTTTTAGTAGGGGTATAGCCATTCTAAAGAGCCCCCGAAAAATCCCCCCCAAACCGGCCCCATACATGACTCCACCTCCTGCATACCCGGGGAGCCCGCTGCCTGCCTGATTCTGGTAATAGGCAACGTAACGCATAGGGTCAACATTGTGATTGTTGAAATATGCCATTTTAAACAAAGTGTTTTACAGGCCTGAAGTGAAGTTTGATGCACACTTTCCCGTAAGAAAATGGGACGTACTGGTTCTGATTGTCCTTCACTTCTATAACAATATCTGCGATGACTGATTTGTTGATAGACGCGTAGTGAGGTTTGTCGTATCGAACACTGACTGTGCTATTGTTGTCCCCTGTTATTTGTACACACTCCAGGAGCGGTACAAAAGCATCACCCACGGACTGGTAACGGATAATGTCCGTGTAGATATAAAGAGTATAGAAACCACCGTGTATGTCCGACTGATGCATTGCATTTGTTACAATATCCTTTTCATAATTAGTTTTTTCAGGGTTTGTTTTTTGCAGAATAGAATCTCCTATAGGGACGCCTGGTTTCAATCCTAAAATAATGGCTAGTTTTCCATGGAAGGTCATTGAAATGTTAGGTTTTGCTTTCAGAAATACTTTGTTTTTTATGCGGTCATAACCGAATTCCCCCTGAGGCGCTACTAAATCATTTATTACACTAACTAGGGATGGGACATTGTCGTAATACCCTGTTTTTATTGGTATGCGTAGTTTCGATAAGCTGGTCTTCTTCACATCTACACCATGGCGTAAGCTGTTAGTGTACTTTTCACCATCGGTCGTGGTGGGTCCAATGTTTATCTCGAAAACGGCGTCGTTGCTGTTAAAGGTGTACCAGCTTCTAGGATATTCAATTTGAACAAGCCCCACCTCCCATTCTCCTTTTATATTTATAGTGGTAGCCAGTCTTGTTCTATAATGAGAGATTTTATTATTAGGGTATACAGACTGCGAAGCGTTGCAGGGTAGTGTGACATAAAATCCACCCTCAGCCATGTCTGGTTTTTATACAACTGTATGCATCCTGTGTGTGTGGTTTGTATTTATGGCTTCTGTACATCAACTAATTCTTTCTGATCAATCCATGACGCAAACTTCGCTGGCCATCCGAGCCACTGTACCAGCACTAATGTTTTGCGACCCTTCGTCTTCTTATCTAAAATTTTTTCAACTTTAAATGTCTTGTTTTTACTGACAAATATTTTTTGCAATTCTTCCGCATAAAAAACGCCGTCGATAACATCCCCGTCGTAATCACTTAATCTGTAAACAGGGGGTTCTCGTGGGATACACGCTGATATAGTAAAATACTCTTGTGTGTAGTTTTCCTCATACCCCTTTGCAAACGGTCCTCTGACTTTAGAAATTCGAACCACGTCACCAATCTTGTATTTAAATACGGGGTTAACACTATGAGGTCTGGTATCACCATATAGGTTATGCAGCACCACAGACTCGTTTTCTTTCCCCACATCAATCGGCCTCATCTTGATGCTTCTGTGATGGCTCGCATTATATCCTTGTGTAATGTCTTGAAGTATGTCGATGTAACGTTTGGAGTTTGTAGCAGTTAAATATCTCCACATTCTACCTTTTAAGGTTCTATTAAACCGCTCGACAACACATGCCTTTAATTCTGTGGCTGTTGCGAAATGGGCTATATTGTACTTTTTTGTTACATTTTGAAAATGTTTGTTAAAAAACTCCTTTCCTTTATCTGTCTGTAATTTCTGTGGTACGCGTCCCTCTTTCAGTATGGATTCAAAAGCTTTAGAGACCTCTACACCACTCTTGTTTTTTAAAGCCCTTGTCCATGCATATTTACTAAAGAGATCGATGCATGTCAGCAAAAAATGGTTGTTGTCATTTACCGGGGCATATGCAGACATATCGACTAGATCGGCCTGGAACTCCATGTCGATACCGTAGACAAAAACCCGATTCCTTTTGTATTTTAGTGGGGCCGTTCTGTGTAGTGTATATGCATCCTCGCCAGCGAGCCAGTCTGAAACCTCTTTATCGGTTAAACGAACACCCGTTTCTTTTAAAACAGCTTCTTTTAAGCGTTTTTTCCCCCCTAAAGAACCAGGGTTAGAAGGTGTGTAATAAGTCTTTTTCATTTCTTCTGACATGTTTCCACTTCACGCTCCACAAAAAGAATAACACAGATGGTTTAAGTAATTTGGGTTTTTATTTCTTAAACAGTAAAAGAAAACAAAGGTATCATACAGCATCAATGTAGTGTAAAAAATGTATACACATCACAATGTTTTTTTCAAGAATGTAATCAACCAGGGTTTCAATAATTTCACAAACATCAGCCTGATTGTTTCTTGTCAATATGTCTACACATAGATCAGTCACATATGTACACAAGCACAATATATCAGCTATTCTAATACAGCTGCCGCATTCAGTCATCAGGTCTAAAATCTTTCTGATAGTCACACAAATTGGTTCACCAGCATTAACGCATAAACGCATCAAATCTGTCCATTCATTTGACACAGTTCTTACAACAGACATTTGTTTCATGAGGTTTGTAAAACGATTGGTATCTACAGCACATCTGTTTACAGTAACAGATACATTGGCACATTCATTAATAATCTTATACAACAAGCCGGTCATCTCACATCTAATACGTTGTTTAAGTAGACACTTTGCCAGACCTGTTGCAAAACACGTACTCCCCATGTCGGTGTTACAGTCACTCAACTTGGACAATACCTTTCCAGCTGTCCACAGCGTCATAGACAATTTGTTCGCTGCTGACGTCCACAACTTTCTCTCTGACTTCACGAAGCTTTTCCACAATGAAAACTTCGTCACGCAGTTCATGTAAAATAGCCTCCACTGAACCTTGAATCCTCTGGGGGTGAACCCTTAAACCACAACGGCTCAATGCTTGAGCAACGATGTGCTTAAGGTCCGGTTTCACCAGATTACGTGTCAGTTCCTCAAAGTAGGCGTCAAAGAAATAGGGACCCGGTTCAAACAGGCAGGAATGTCTAATCTGACTGGGGTGATCCACTTCACAACCCAAACAGATTTCTTTCAGCTTTTTGTTGATGACGTGTTCCAGAAGGACCACAACAGTCGCTTTTATGATTTTGAATCCGTCCGAGCGGATACAACTGTCTGTGTTGTCAATTCCAGCAAGGGCCGCAGCTCCAGCTATTGCACCAGTGTTGCCGTATGGTGTTGTAAGGAAGGTCATGTTGTGATATCCAAGATCCATGCAAAATTTATCCAACCAACTGTTGTCGCAAGTTTGTGGGTGGGGCTCCAGCGGCGTAGCATTGTCATCAGGCATCGCTGGGGGAGCCTCAGGGTTGTTGGTGTAGCAGTAGACTGTTGTAGATTCTTGAGACATGGTGAATGAATGTAGCAATTGTACCGATCTGCAGGCGTTTTTAATGGCTGTAATACGTGGGTGGGGTTAAGAGGCGGTCTTCAGCGTTGGTAACGCCCTGCTCAGGGTGAAACAATTTAATCTTTACAGAACTGTAACGGTCATACATGTCGCACCATCTAAACATCTTGTCGATGCATGTAAATACGTTGTCAAGCGTACGAACATCTTTCCACTGAAACAAAAATTTCATGTCGTAGCACAAGTGATGCTCAGATTCACGAACAGGCCACGCACGTTCGCAGAGCTTTGTCTTGTCGTTGCAGCAGAAAATATAAACACAATCGTCTGGTAACTTTTTACTATGGTCCCCGACCACACGAAATCTTGTGTCAGGAATTGAGCCATCCCACTCGGCTACGTACAACGGATCATCACCACAGTCGTTCAAATCTCTCCAAACGTAGTTGAAAAACAGAAACCAGTCCTTCTTGTGGAAAATCACACATGGGGTCTGTGATGTAAAATCGTCTTCAACATCTCCTGTGTAGAGTTTCACAGTACGCATCACCTTGTCAAACACATACCTCACCACACGACCACCAGACATTGAGAAATCCTGTTTCACAAGAGCACTGTCTTCATGAAGAAATCTTGTCAAGCTAACATTTAGCTTTTTCCTTGGAGCAAAAGTTAGATCTTCTCTCATTTCAACAGGTCCTCTTGTCGGCGAAATACACATAACCTTTCTAGGGGTTTTAGGAGTTCTCGGAGTAGCCATTGTATCAGGAAAGTCGTAGAATGTCTTCTGTGTTCAACAGTGTAACCCCTAACCTTATTTAAAACTGCAACAAAAGACGTAGGTAGTGACGTAGTTGTGAAAAAGGCATACCTCATACCATAAAAACTACAATGGCAAGTTGCGAGGTGTGAGTTCGTTAACCCAGTCGTAAAAACCAGTCAAAAATTTAACATCTGTTTGATCTGTTTGTTTGTTTTTTAAAAGTCCCCGGACATCGGCACGGAGGATGTCACATGGCGTCGCGCAGCCTAGACATACCGGAGCCTGTCAGCGACCCATCATAAATCAGAGACAGGGGAACCTCAGAACCATAAATCAAAGTCATAAATCACCTTTTTTGACACATGGTTTATGTTAATACTACTGATACTATCACTGTTCTGAAGTACAGCCATTGTTTATAGATAAACTAACAACTAGTCTTGATCAGATTAGGCCAGTCCTCAACCTAACCACAGGCTCTGCACTTCACTAAGCCACCAAAACTCAGAAATATACCAGAATACAGAAAACCCTTTTAAATTCCAAATTAATGACAATAAACACTTACCAATCTATCTATATATAAATCTTCTTCATCAAAAACACAAATGACACTTCTACAGTCAGAAGAAAAGTATGATGGGAACTAGAAATCTGCTGCAACTTATTCGATCGGAGTTCTGCTAAATATAATCAGTTATTGAGTTTATATTACCTTCAATATTTGAGTTAAACAAACTTGTTTCGTTGTCTGTTAGGTGTTACAGTGTAGCAGTATGAATGAAATATATTGCAAAAATCAATAGATAATCAATTATTAATGATACAGACAAACTTCAAATTGATACAGGCATTGCCTAAAGGGATAGTTCATTCAAAAATGTAATTTCTGTCATTAATTACTCACCCTCATGTTGTTCCAAACCCGTATGACTTTCGTTCATCTTCCGAACACAAATCGAGATATTTTTGATGAAATCCGAGAGAGCTTTCTAGACTGCAACGTAATTGCCAGTTTCAATGCCCAGAAAGGTAGTAAAAACACCGTTAAAATAGTCCATGTGTTCAAACTTAAATGTTATGAAGCGACAAGAATACTTTTTGAGAATACTTAACAATTGTACTAACGTTGCAATCTATAGAGGGGTGGGGGTCAGAAAGATTTTGGATATCTTAAAAAAAATATATCTTTATTTGTGTTCCAAAGATGAACGAAGGTCTTAGGGGTTTGGAGCAACATGATGGTGAGCAATTAATAACAGAATAATTTTTTTTGGGTGAACTAACCCTAACCCATTAAAATCAACTCATCAACTTACAGTGTGTAAGGCTCCTCGACTTTCATTTGCAATTGCACTGATGCGCTTGTTCCTGTTGCGTGTCCTCAAACTGGCAACCCGTGTGAGCGTTGAGTCTGAGTGGCGGGGGAAACAACGATCTCCGATATTTTGAATTTGGACTGCAGAACCTATTTCAACCACTAGCTGTCATTCTTACAGACTGCAACTTTGAGGATTTAACCCACATGAAACTGGTCAGTTTCCACGTGGCAGAATTAAGGTAGGAACTTCTGGTGGTAAGTTTGAGATCTGATATAGCTATAAATGGGAACTATAGCATGAAGCGATATTTTATAGCAATATAAAAAAGGCAGGTCATAAGAAAAAGGTGGAAATGTACTATAAAAAGAAAGCCAGACAAAGGTGGTATCGCGCTATAAAAGAAAAGCCATAAAAAAGGGGGAATCGGTCGCCATTACAGTCGATATTAAAAGATGGGCTGCTGCGACAGTTTCTTTAGATGGCCATGGAACCCTGAAGGTGGAGGAAAATGGTAGCGATGAGTGGGCGGAGTCATGAGAAATCGAGTGGCATGGTTGTTGATCCCAGACCGTGACGAGTGCTGAGAGACGAGGCGGAGAGAGAATCCACATGCATGCATGACTTTCATAGCAAAAGGCAAAACATCAATAATCCAAACCAGAAAACTGTGAGAAAAAAAGTCCACATGAAATGACAGGAACATCCAGACCAGGAAATCCAAAACAAAAACACGATCCAACTACGATTAGAAAAACACTTGAAAAGCACAAGCTTAAATACACAGAGAAATCAGTGATAATAATAAAAGAAAGTTGTAACTAGAAACTAAACACAACACGTCGAACCTTGAAGCAGATGTGCTATAGCAATAGAAGATACACCGGTGTCACTCCTGTCAGATAAGAACAGGAAACTGAAGCTACAATTCACACGGGGTCACCAAAACTGGACAATAGAAAATGTTATTGTCTGGACCTCCACTCGGAAGGAAATAAAGAGAATCTTAATTGAATACTCCTGAACTAGACCAACCAAAGTGACAGGACCCTGAAACTCAGGCATCGCTGTGCATGCTTTTAAACTGCCAAATGAAAAAAAAAAAAATTTGTAGAGAGTTAGGAATGAAACATCTAGATAAAATATGCAATAAAATGAGAAAAAAAAAGTGTATACCATTGCATCAATGCAAACAGGAAGTGGATTGACACAGGCAGAAATAATGTGTAAATATTGATATTATGTGTAATAGTTTAGGGCAATTGTCCATTTTAGTGGTGGCCAAATGACACTTTAAAATCAATAAAAATCAATAAGAGCTATAGAAATGTATACGACTACTTACAAGTAATTTACAACACTCCGTAATTCACATCTTGATAGCATGCAAGGCTATTTTATAAAAAATAGCCTATATGCTTTATTTATTGTTTAATTAGTTTGTGCATTCTACAGCCTTTCATCAAACTTCTCAACACACAGCCCACCTCAAGATTGTTTTTAATCAATGCACAAATCATACAAAATAAACAACAACAGATTAACACTAGCTAAATTCCGATAAGGTGGGCAAGGCTCAGCCCACCCCTGCTGCCCATGCCTAGATCCGGCCTGAAGGGCAAGTGTGTGTCAACCCCTCACTTACACTGACTATAAGAAGAGGCGCTCCTTTTAATGTGAGAGAAGAGCACACACGAGCATCTCGACGAGCAGCAGGAAGAAGAAACCAGTGCTGATACACCAGACAGAAGGAAAGGGTAAGCTTCATCAATTGTATTTTCTGGTCCATGGAATTCACAGGTAAATTAATGATACCATGAATTCCCGACCCCAGAAGATATTGAACATAAAACCAGAATAATATATTTTGATCAACTTGACTAAAGCAATTGATAATGTAGGAAACAGCAGACAACTGTACATAGTTTCATGAATGTACTAAAGTATTTGTTAGTTGTTCAAAAGAATGAGAAATTGCTTTTCATGTACATAGTCACTAGATGGTATGGAGGTTGAACAAGACGTTTTGAGAATTTCAAATTGTGATCTGAGAAAAGCACCAAAGCGACTGAGAAAAACTGTAAAACATTAAGCCAACAAGTGTACAGAGTAGGCTACCCATGCAAGGACATTCATAAACTTTAAGTGTGGCTTAAATGTACAAATATTTAGCGGCCATTATAAGCAAATATACATCCGGCCAATCATGGCCAATAACAAGATATCAATGAGTTCTCATTGCTCCCTCCAAAAACAGAGTTGCGACACTCCCATAGACCGCCATAGGAACTTTGGAATGCGGAAGTAACGCGTGTCGTGGAGCGGCCAATAGTTCCAAACACTGATAGTTCCAGCATTGAACCCCATTCATTTTCAGCGTTTCCGAAGTACGCTCGCTGGTAAATTAATGAAATTACTGTATTTTTTTTTTACTTTTACACACATTAGCCGACCTCTCGTGAATCTAGTCAGTAGTTATATTTTATGTAGCCAGTTTTAGTTAAGGTTTATTGGAAGATAATAGGTTAATTGCAGCAATAGCTTACGTGACCAACACACTAACGTTAGCTAACTTACGGTAACCTGATGTATATAATATATAATATTATTAATAATAATATTTTATATAGGCCTATAGGGGAGACCGGGGATGGTTGTAACATTTTTGACCTTTCTGTCTATTGGAGTACTTTTAAGCCAGTGTGTTCAAAATGTGATTCAAACTAGTTACAAGTGTCTGCCATCAAATGACATAACTTTTATCTTTGCAACACAAACAGAAAATGCATGGTTTAGTTTCAAACACGAGGAGTGAAATGTTACAATTCACCCCTATAGTCTGGGTTAGTTGTAACATACCCTGGGGTGAGATGTATCATTATGAGATCCACCGGGGTGATATGTAACATAATGAAATAAGGGTTTTGACAAAAAAAAAGGATTTTGAAAGCTTTTTATTCAACACTGACTTTTCAATATAACTGATGTGTGTGTCTGTGTGTGTGTCACTCTTAGTCATAGTAATTGACCACTATAAATTTAACTTGAACACAAAACATTGTTTGTGTGTAAGCTTGTTTGTTACTGTCAGTCATAGTATTGGCCATAATAAATTGAAATTGAACACTTGTGTCGGTGTAAGCACGTTAGTTACTGTCAGTTATAGGATTGGCCATAATAAAATTTAAATTGAACGTGTGTGACGTGTTAGGGTTAGGTTGTAATGTTTCAGTGTGTGTATATGCATATATGTCAAAATGTGTGTTTGTGTAATACATATGTCATGATTCTGCCATCATGTCTTTGATTTCTCTTGTCTTGTGGCAGGATCATGACAATTATGTTTTGTGTACAAGCGCATGGCCAATTGCTTGGACCATGTGCTTGTGTTGTCTCGTTACGTCACCCCGCCCCCTTGTTATCCTCGTCTCGTCATTATTGTCTAGTCACCTTCACCTGTCCTCGTCATTAGTGTTCCCCTATTTAATCTCCTCATGTTTTCTGTCCTGTGTCGGTACATTGTGAAACGTTGTGATTCATGTCTGAGTGCTTGTCAAACATTGTCATCCTTGTGAGTATCCTGTCAAGTGTATTGTCTACAGAGAAGTTCTGAGTCTTCGTTTGCTGTTATGTTTACCGTCAAGTCATTTTCTAGTTTTAGTCTATCCTGTTCCTGTCCTGTTTTGCCCCCTCGTGGGTTTTGTTTTCCCTGTTTTGTCTGTTAATAAATCTAGTGTGAACGCATACTGTCTGCGCTTGGGTCCATCCTCCATTTCATGACAACATATACATAAATACGCATTCGTACGTATATACATAGCCTACATATAGTATACAATATATTATGTGTATGGGGTTAGTCAGCCCGTTCTCATCCTTTGGCGTCATATAGGTGACGCTATATGACAAAACGTCGAAATACTACGCACATGGCACCCTTTAGCGTGAATATAACACGCGAACCCAAGGCATCATAAAGTTGACTGGCATCCTTTAGCGTGAATATGAGACCCAGACCCTACCCCACACCTAAACCTACCCATCACTTCGCGTGTTATATTCACGCTAAAGGGTGCCATGTGCGTAGTATTTCGACGTTTTGTCAGGCGTCACCTATATGACGCCAAAGGATGAGAATGCGTTGGGTTAGTTATGAGTGATATAAATATATATATACATGTGTACTGTACACAGTACATCGTATAGCCTACATGTATTTGTGGGTGTTTTCTGATGAATGGTTTAGTGTCTATGATTAGGGAAGGATGAAGGGGTAGGTACATTAGCCATACTGAAATGAATCCCGTTAACAGTTATGGATCGTATGTTAAAAACATACATGTTATGGATCGTAGGAACATAGTTAATTCACTCATTAACTATCTCTCCAGTCTATTTTATGAAGTTAAAATTTTACCGAACATTGCTGCAAATATAGGCTAGTCGTTGCTGTTAATGCATTCATACGTTATGGGAGCAGTCCATTTCCCTCCAAAATTAAACACAAAAACGTATTAATGCTGTGTTTCTGTCACTCCCCAGAAAAAAAATGCTATTATAGGCTATGTATTTAAAGTAAGCGTCAACATAATAATCAATGTACATTATGCGTCAATATTTACCGATAATTGCTGCAAATATAGCTGCTGCTGTCTGTCCCGCTTAAAATCATTCAAACTGGTTGACAGCGCGGCTCTGTTTGAAACTATTGAGAGCTACACAAACCACGTGATCGCGTGGCGGTGAGATCAAAGAGTGTCGCAACTCTCATATTTAACGGCTCTGGCTCCCTCTACTTGTACCAGAACTAAAACACTGCAGCAATCAACACTAATATCACCTCTGTAAAACCTCATGCAGTTTTGTGCTAATGTATTTTTTTTATTCTGTGCTAACCTCAGACAATTTAGAAGATGGGAGTTCATGGGAAATTCCTGTGTTTCCTGATGCTGCTGTGAGTATAAAAAAATGAATTAATGTATTTTTAATATTCTAAAATTGGGTAGGTTGTTGGGGTTTGGTTAATACAAAAAGGGAATGTTAATTTATATTTATATTAAATACTGATCACCACAAGTGCTCAGTAAAGAATTTTAATATCTATTTTTACAGGTCTTATCTGCGTCCTCATGCTTTCAGTTTCTTACATTATTATGTTCATTGTGTATTCCTGTGGGCAGGTTGATGATGTAATGATGTCCTTACTGTGAGGTTCATTCGGATGTTGTAAAAAAGAACAGATTTCATTGTGCAGTGCACCACTGACGTCAGAATTTCTGCCTGCGCTCTCCACTGAATTCCATTCAAAAGTAGCCTGATTAAGAGCCTGCCTTCCTAACAAACTACATTTGATTTCTATTTGGATTCCTCTAATTTTTTACTCTAAGCTGAAGTCTGTTA